>NW_019268539.1:426613-447168 GCF_002738365.1 Cucurbita moschata
AAAAAAAAAAAAAAAAAAAAAAAGATCACTGTTTTCTTTTTAATTAATTTGTACTTAAAGATGAGATAATTTTTTTAATCAAAGAAATAGATTAATAATTAAAATTATTTAGTGGTAAATTTAGGAAATTTTACATTAAATCAGTAGTGTGTGGTGTGTGTGTGTGTTGAAACATTTGAATGGAGACAGAAAAACGTCAAGGTCAAGTCAATTACAAAAGACCACAAAAGTCAACGATATATTCTTTCATTTGTAAAGTAGTTGTGTGAGTCCTATCATATGGGCACTGTTGTGAGATTCTTTTGTCTTTTAATTCATACTTTACAGAAATTTATGTTTCAATATTTTCAAATTCTCTCATAGATGTGTCATTTGGCAGTATTACTTCCAACTTTGACAATGAAACATTAAAAAACAAAAAAAAAAAAAACTCTTAAGAGAGAGAGACAGGAAGAGATTGTCGTTGCACTAATGTTAACATTTGACTTGTTGAGAGCACACAGTCAAGTGAAATGCCTGGGTTAATAAAACAAAAACATGCCTTTTATCATAGTATATTCATAATACATACGATAAAAAAAAAGTTTCAAGAAACATGTTGCAGTCGAGGTTTAGCAAAATTGTATAAGAAAATGTACAATTATATACCATGTACGTTAAACTGTACACAGATCTATCTAGACAATTCTAAAGTCCTACAGATAATGTTCATTGTCGCCTTAACCACAGAGCTTAGCTATCCTCTAAAATAAAAATAGCATTTAGCCACATAGCTTAGCTATCCTCTAAAATAAAAATAGCATGAAGTAACATGCTGTTAGATTCTTAATCTTTATTTAGTAGTTAAACATGTCTCTATTTACTATTTTATTCTCAATTATATCCAAAAGCTATAAAACAACACTTACGGCTAGCCTAAATTAACACTTAAATCTTACTAAGTAGTTATTTAAACTTTTTTCGAGTAATGCTGACAGAGATCGTTGAGACATGTTGACATGCGAGCATATCTAGATTTAGGTAATTTAAATAGGCATTATTAGAACTTTAGAAGGGAATTTTGTATAAAAATGCAAGGTATAAATGTCCCTTGGATGAGAATTTCTGCTATTGTTTATGCTTTTTGCTATATTAAAAAGGAAGATAGGCTATTGTGATCCAGTCCTTCATGTAATTGATGGATGTTATCTCCCTGATGAGCTTGCATGCATGAATGCTTAGTTAAGGTATCCCATACTTAGATGATTGATAGGATTATCTCTTTAAGAAATCAAGCATGTAGGTACTAAGTAAAGAATAGGGCGTTAGGGTTGGGTTGTTTTCATGTTGACTTAGGACAGTATCTTTCCAATAGATTAAGAATCCTAGGATCATGAACGATGATCAGTTGGTCAAGACCATAGTGCTACTAAAAAATAGACTAGCCTTGAGGTCCTAATCTCAAGCGTTCTGGAAATGTGAGTTTGAGATTTAAACTGTCTACATGCCCTAAAAACCTATTAAACCTCCGTGACAACTAAAAAATCTGAAGAAAGCTAACAAGGCCGCTAGCGGTGGGAAGGGTATCACCATAACCTGACCACCTTCTATTTTCTCCTATACTTCTGTAGCACTATTCGATGACCTAGGTCAATGTCCCTATCAAGCGATGGACATTCTATAATAACCAAAATTTTGAGGGAAAAAAAAAAAAAGAAAGGGAAATGTCCCACATTCTTAAAACTGAGAAGTGGGAGGTTGGCCTCTATAAAAGGGAGATCCCTCACTTCATTTTATCAGCTCCACTATAAAAGGGTGGTCCTTCACTTCATTTTAGCAGGTCTCCACCATAAAAGGGGATCCCTCACTTCATTTTATCATTCCACTCGAACGATTTGAAGCCAGTCAAAGAATACATTTTCTGACGACTCTAGGCCAACAATTTGACTGATCAAACTTGGGTCTGATATGCTCAGACCTTTTCTTTCTAGTTTCACCTCGTCAAAATCGTTTAAGGTTAGTACGACTATCTTTTAGCTAATTTAAATTTTTGGAGTCAAATTTAAAGTATTTATGCATAATTAGGCTTAGTTAGTTAAATTACTAGGAGTAAGTTTAAATTATTTTATGAAAAATTAAGCTTAGTTTGTTTAAATTATTAGGGGTAAGTTTAATTTATTTTATGCAAAACTAGGTGAATCAATTCCCATCATAGAATTCTAACTTATGATATTGAACTCCTTAGTCAGAATCAAATTTTAAAGAGCAGTGTTAAGCTAGCATTCAAAGGGTCGTAGTAGCTTCGGTCTAGGCCAACCAAGTAAGTGGTTTTACTATCGGCTCGATCAAATGACTTGTCTTATGTATAGCGACATGTGCCTAGTGGTCCTTGCACGTGTCATTTACGCTTTATCCTATATGATGATGTGACTATATTATATGACGATGAGACTATGATACATGATGATGTGACTACGATATATGATGATGTTATGTTATATAATATTATACTACGATGTTATATGATGACATCATATGATGATAATGTATGACGATATGATGATGACATAATGATGATGATGTATGATAATATGATGACGTAAGTTGTTTGATGATGAGATGGTTTAATATGATGTTACTCCATATTAAGATGACGTGCATGTATTAAATGAAATGATGCATTATGATGATATTTTGTTTTCTAAGACACAATTCTAGTTGATGTTAATGATGATGAGCGTATGAAGGCCAATACCTGCATGTTACTTAGAGTAACAAGTGAACGGTGAATAGGGTTGTGTCACAAAGATGAGTTAAAGATGAAACCTGTAGGGACCTCATGCATTTTGTGTGTACATATACATCGAGATACTTCCCCATTTATGATGATGAGTATGAAAAAGTACACTAAGATGATGATGATCATCATGTCTCGCATGACACTTAGGGGTCCGTTGACCTCCGAACGTCGCAACGGACAACTAGCTCGACTATGATGGGCCCATGGGGTTGCAAACCGACTGAAAATCCATGCTCGCACATGTGGGTTGTGTGTAGGGAAGTACTCAACATATAATTTTATCCGGACTGGAGACCACCCCTATGATGGTTTTAATGATAGGTCCCTAGATCATGAGTTGCAAGTGTTTGCATTCCCTGACCCCAATATTTGGGTCACTTACTGAGTATTTCTTAAATACTCAAGTCGTGTGTTACTTCTATTTCAGGTAAAGGTAATGCATTCATGTACGGTTAACGGCAATATCGCAAGAAGAGTAACACATGCATAGGGTAGTTGTACTTATTTTCTTAGACTTATGTTCTAATAGGTTGTTTTTAATTTTAACGATTATTTTCTCATTTAGTATTTCGTTGTATCGTTTTAAAGATGTTTTCAAACACATAAGTCCATGACAATGTTTTAAGATGAAATTTATGTTTTATGATAATGTTTAAACGCATATTTCTACACAAAATGATTACTTTATGACGAAGTTAGCGACTCTAGGTAAGGAGAAATCTAGGGTCGTTACACCAATGATCATAATGACCATCAAATTTAGGAATTGTCGGTTGAACGAAATTATTTTCAGCTGCCATACTTCGAATCTATTTCAGCTCACTAATTTTTTTCTTAATAAAACTACAGTTTTTTTTTCCTCACAATCCAGCCTTGGAACTTTGCTCTGATACGAAACGTTGTGAACACACTAACTTAAAAGAAAAGTTTGAAATCAATTGCATTGAGAAAAAAGAAAAAAAAAAAAAAAACTTGACGACTCTAGGTAAGTAAAAATCTAGAGTTGTTACACATCCAAACCTCATATCATCAAGCTTAACTAAGGTAAAATCGAATTGCACATTGTGGTTACTTGAGGAGCTATTATTGTGTGTGGAAACGTGTTGAGAGCGATTTCATAAACCCTTCCTAAGAGGGAACAAGAGACAACATAAGTGGTTTAGCTCATGATAAGAGCCACTATTGCATGTAGAAATGGTCAGGGCCCCCTTGAACAGGCTTGCTATACTATAAACCTAACCTAGGAGGGGGACTAGGGCCATATGGGTAGACTCAGTCATTGGCTAGCATGCGAGGTTTTGTCCAATGGCCCTTGCATGTGTCATTTACGCTTTATCCTATCTGATGATGTGGCTATATTATATAATGATGAGACTATGATATATGATGATGTGACTAAGTTAGATGATGATGCTATATGATGCTATACGATGTTATACGACAATGTTATATGATGACATTATATGACGGTGGTATGAGGATGACATAATGATGATGATGTATGATAATATGATGGCATAAGTTGTATGAAGATGAAATAGTTTAATATGATGTCATTCCATATTAAGATGATGTACATGTATTAAATGACATTATGCATTATGATGATGATTTGTTTTCTAAGACACAATTCTAGTTGATGTTAATGATCATGAGCGTACGAAGGTCAATACCTGCATATTACTTAGAGTAACAAGTGACTGGTGGATAGGGTTGTGTCACAAAAATGATTTAAAGATGAAAACTATAGGGACCTCATAAATTTTGTGTGTACGTATACATCGGGATACTTCTCATTTATGATGATGAGTACGAACGCATACACTAAGATGATGATCATCATCATGCCTCGCATGACACTCAGGGGTCTGCTGACCTCCAGACGTCGCTACGGATAGCTAGCTTGATTATGATGGGTCTAAAGGGTGCGAACTGCTTGAGAACCCATGCTCACAAATGTGGGTCGTGTGTAGGGAAGTACTACACATCAAATTTTGTCCGGACTAAACGCCACCCCTATGATGGTTTTAACCATAGGTTTCTAATCATGAGTGGCATGTGTTTGCAATCCCTAACCGCAATAGTGGGGTCATTTACTGAGTATTTCTTAAAAATATTGAAGTCGTGTGCTACTTCTATTTTAGGTAAAGACAAGATACTCTGTATGGTTCACGATGGTATCACAAGTAAAGATCGTGGCACGTGCATAGGTTGTGGTATTTCATTTCTTAAACTTTACTGGGGTGTTTTTAATTTTAATGTTTTATTTGTTTTATTTAGTATTTAGTTATGTTGCTTTAAAAATATTTTCAAACATGTAAGTCCATGTTAGTGTTTTATGATGAAGTTTTTAAATGTTTATTTTTACATAAGAGAGTATGTTATGATGACGGTAGCGACTTTAGGTTATAGAAATCTAGAGTCGTTACATAGTTCACCCCGAAGATAAGATACGTTGTCTAATAGATCCTTGTTGTTAGAACTCGGTGAATAACTTTTAGACCTCGATTGGGTCTGTGACAAGTAAGAGAACCATCAAAACTTCACGGTCCTTACATAAACTCAAGTAGCTGTAGAATTAGGCTCGAACTTCCTACACCTCAAGAAAAGCCCTTGGTAACCTACCACAAATTGGATGCTATGTAATCAATACATTTCTTTTTCAACTGTTTGCTGACTATTGGTCCAGATGGGGGAGCGTTTGGAAGTGGCACGGTCAAAAAAGGTGTTGTCTCAGAGCATTAGTTTTGTTTGTGTATTGATGAGAATATCTTCAAGTTTGCATGATTTAATAGATTATGTGTCATGTGCTTTAGGTGATTGATAGAACTATCTCCCTAATCAAGCATGCGTGAGTGAACCAAATTAAGAATAGGGTGCTAAAGCAAAACAGTTTTCATGTTGACTGAGGTTAGTATGCTTCAAGTGTTGGAAAAAGGGATAGTGAAAGAGATAGGAATGGATAGGAATAGATGAAAGATGCAGTGCTTTATTATTGTCTACTGACTCAATGCTTAGAGAGTTACACAATTCCAGTATTTATAGCTTATACACTGGACCAGAAATAGTAAATCATCGAAATCTAGAAAAATTCAAATCTAGTGACAATCTCCTAAAATCTTGGTAGTTTGAATATTTGAATCATATCTCAACTACTTTAAATCATATCTTTAAATTGAATACTTCGAATCATATCTCAACACTCCCCCTTGATTTAAAGTTGTAGATGTCAAATACAGAACTTTTCTTTTGACAAGGCCTTCGTAAGTACGTCTGCCTTAACCCGTACAATGTCTGTCTCAGCCTGTATACCTTTGTTTCTTTGTCTTTCTCTATGAATCCCTCTGGCGGTGTTACATAAACCTCTTCTCGTAAATCTCCATAAAAGTTTTCGTTTGGTAGGTCAACCATAACCCATGTTCCATCTTTCTTAACGAAATGCATCTCTACTGCCATGACTTTCTTCCCGTCTTCTTTTTCAGTTGCTTCTTCATAATTCATAGGGTCTGAAATAGTAAGAGCAAACTGACATGATGCATATATGTCAGCTAAAGATTTATACTTCCTTGGAGGTGTCTCATCCGAAAGTTCTTCAAGAGAAGAATTGCTGTTCAGTGATTCTGAAGATGATGAATTTGACACACTTTGTGTTGCAGTGGATGCACTGGGAGATGCACTGGAGTTGACCCTTGTCTCTTCATTTGGGGAAACTTCAACTGTAATCTTTTGCTGCTCCTGTTCTTTACTCCAATCCCAACTCAAGTTTTCATTAAATATTACATCCCTTCTAACTAAAATCTTTTCACTAACGGGGTTGTATAGTTTATATGCCTTTGATTGAGTACAATAGCCAATGAAAATGCATTTTTCAGATTTTTCATCAAGTTTTTGACGAGTTTGAGGATGTTTCAAAGCATAAGCAACACAACCAAAGATTCGTAAATAACTTACAGATGGTTTCCTTCCATGCCATGCTTCATAAGGAATTCGATTCATAACCGCCTTTGTTGGTGAGATGTTTAATAGATAAACAGATGTTGCTACGACTTCGGCCCAAAATTGGTTTGGAAGTCTCTTTGCTTGTAACATACTTCTTGCCATCTCCACAATAGTTCGATTTTTTCGTTCAACGATTCCATTCTGTTCTGGAGTGTAGGGAGCTGTTAATTCCCTTTGGATGCCCTCTTCTTCACAAAAAGAGATTGAAATCTTTAGATATGAACTCGCCACCTCTGTCTGTGTGAAGAACTTTAATGTGACAGCCACTTTGGTTCTCTACCATAGCTTTAAAAATCTAGAACTTCTGAAAAGTTTCTGACTTATGTTGTAGGAAGTAAACCCAGCTCATGCGACTATAGTCATCAACGAATAGTAAAAAGTATATACTTCCACCCAAGAACTTTGTTTGCATTGGCCCACATAAATCAGCATGAATTAGTTCTAGATAATGTGAAGCTCTTTTAGCTTTTCCAACAGGAAAGAACTTCCTAGTCTGCTTGCCATAAATGCATCCTTCACATAAATTAGTTGAGTCAATTCTTGGTAATCCGAAAACCATACCTTTATCCCTGAGTATTTTCAGGCCGTTCATATGAAGATGTCCATATCTGAGATGCCATAATGTTGAATCATCTTTCATGCTAGCAGTAAGAGCAAAATCCTCCATGTTAGAAACATCAAGTGGAAACATCTTATTTGAAGTCATGACAATTTCAACTTTATGGCCTGATTTCTTATCTGTGATGACACATGTGTTATCATCAAATAGAACTAAGTGTCCTTTGGTCATTAATTGTCCAACACTTAATAAATTGTACCCTAAATCAGGTACAAATTGAACATTATCTAATTGTTTTATCTTACCGTGACTGGTTTCGACTTTCACTATACCTTTTCCTTCAACTTGCATCTCTTTTGTATTTCCAAGTTGCACCTTAATCTTTTGCGTCTCATCAAGCTCTTTGAATAAGGATTTGGTGCCTGTCATATGGTTCGAGCATCTGCTATCAACAAACCATAAGTTACCTTTTTCCGGATTAGTATCCATGCACGCCACAAACAACTTTTCTTCTTCTTCTTCATTCTCTGCTGCAAAATTCATTCGTTGATTTTTATACCAACAATCAGATTTTGTGTTACCATACCTTCTACAATGGTAACATTGTATGACATTCCTTTGTTCATTGAATTGTCTCTGTCCATCACTTCTCCACCTGTTATCACGACCACCATGGAAGTTGCGAAATCCTCCTCTTCCACGACTTCTACCTGCTAAATGAATATTTTCTCTTTCGTTATTGGTTGTCTCCTTCACTTGTAGTGCCTTTTCTTCGTTCCTTTCTGATGCTCTATTGATTCTTGCCTCATGAGCCTGAAGCGAACCCATCAGTTCATCAACGGAGAGTATGGATAGATCCTTAGCTTCTTCTATGGCAGCCACCACATGGTCAAACTTTGGAGTCAAGCTTCTCAACACCTTTGCAACAATTGTTTCGTTTAAATTTTCTCTCCATAGGTACGCATCTGATTGACTATTGCCATTGATCTTGACAAAAAAATCAGCAATTGATTCGCCATTCGTCATGAGTAGAGTTTCAAAATCACGTCTTAGAGATTGCAATTTCACTATCATGACCTTTGAATCTCCTATAAACTCCTTCTATAGAATTGACCATGCCTGCTTTGATGTGGTTGCTGCTGCAATTCGTGAAAAGATAGTCTCATGAACTGCTTGCTGAATAATGAATAAAGCCTTGGCATCGTTTTTCTTGGTTTCTCTTAGTCTCTCCTTTCCTTCTATTGTGGGTTCTAATACATCAGCAAACCCGTGCTCCACCAAGTCCCATAGCTCCTGCGATCTGAGCAAGGTCTTCATCTTGATGCTCCACCACTCGTATTTCTCACCATTAAATATTGGTAACAACGGTGCAGAGGAAGAAAAACCAGCTACTGCCATTTTTGTTTTGTGAAAGATTAATCACTCGCCCTCGTGTCGAACGAACTTGGCTCTGATACCAAAATTGTTGGAAAGAGGGATAGTGAAAGAGATAGGAATGGATAGGAATAGATGAAAGCTGCAGTGCTTTATTATTGTCTACTGACTCAATGCTTAGAGAGTTACACAATTCCAGTATTTATAGCTTATACACTGAACCAGAAATAGTAAATCATCGAAATCTAGAAAAATTCAAATCTAGTGACAATCTCCTAAAATCTCCTAAAATCTTGGTAGTTTGAATATTTGAATCATATCTCAACTACTTTAAATCATATCTTTATCTTGAATACTTTGAATCATATCTCAACATCAAGTAGATCGAGCACCTAAAGATTATGAGCAATGATCAAAGGACTAGTTTGAGTGCCCCCAGAGATTGGTTTAGCCCTATGGAGCTAATCCCAAACGACTAAAAATAAGAGATAAAATTTAAAACACTTAGACACCCTAAAAAATCTACTAAACTTTCACGACACTCAAGAAAATTTGTGAAAACTTACAAGACCATTAGCAATGTGAATGGAATCAATATGAGGAACTACTATTATGTATAAAATATATCTCCGCCTTGAGAGGAGACAAGGGACTACATAAGTAGATGACATGAGGAATTACTATTATGTGTAGAATATAACACGCTTTGACAGGTGAAGATGGACTATAAATGTAGAATACATGAGGAAGCACTACAGTGTGTAGAATATAACCCGCCTTAAGAGGGGATGAGGGACTACATATGTAGACAACACGAGAAACCACTAGTGTGTGTAGAATATAACCCATCTTGAGAGGGGACGAGAGATTACATAAGTAGATAACATGAGCAACCATTGATGTGTATAGAATAAATCCACCTTGAGAGAGGACGGAGACTACATAAGTAGATAACATGATGAACTACTACTGAACTAGGCACGTACTTCTTAGATCCCAAAGAAAAGCTTGTGGTAACTTACTAGGTTAAAGATGAGATGAAAGCCTACAAGTAGGTTGGTTATCGGTTATTTTTATACTCACCCGTTTTCCTTTTCTTTATTTTTTCAAGTGTTCGCAGGTTGTTGGTCAAGACACAAAATAATACAAAAATTTATACGAGACTCATTTATGATATTAAGAGTAAGTAAGAAAGATTTTAAAGAAATTAGGATAACTTTGGGATATGAACTAAGATAAGAAGTACGTAACTACTCCTCAAGGCACTTTATAAGTAATCAAGGTTTTTATGAATACCAAGTGGCAAGATGCTTACGAAAGATTTATGCATGCAAAGAAGTGTTTATGACTTATATGGATTAGGGCTTACTTGTTAATAATTTTTCCTTAGTTGTACTTCAAGACTTAAAAAATAGTTCTTAGAACAAGAACTCGAGATATCCTAAAGACTTCCCGATGAGCAGAGCAACATGATCCTATGACACAGACTATGTCACAGAGAACACATGAAGCCTTGGATGTAGGTACTCAAACTATGTTACAAACAACGCATGAAGCTTTGGACATAAGTACACAGATTATATCGCACTTAACACATAAAACCTTGGATGCAAGTATTAGACTATATTGTGGGGAACACAAGAAGCCTCAGACATAGGTAAGGATTGAGATGTTCACTGAGCATAGGACCCCACAAGTCTCTCAAGGGGAGTGTTTAAGGGAAAAGAACTCTAAACTCCAAACATATTTTTTTAAAAAAGGAAAATTAGGACACCTTAAACAATATTTGGATGGTATGATCAAAGAGCATTTCATTGACATATTTTTTAATTTAAGTGTTACTACCAAGCACAATTTAGAAACAATGAAAACATGAAATTAAATTTTTACTAAGGCAATTAAGTGAATATTCAAATAGGAGAAGTCTCAACATAAGTGAATGAATTCCAAAGACGAAAGCAAGCTAAATTTAAGCGAGATAGAATTTTGGCTAAGGCCAACCAAGTAAGTAGTCTTACTATCGACTCAGTTGAAGACTTGTCTTATGCATGATGACACATGTCCAGTGGCATTTGCACGTGTCATATATGGTTATATGATATTATGATAATGCTATAATGTTATGATGATGTGATTCGATATGATGTTATGATGTGTTATGATGACGCTATGATATTATGATAATGTGAAGTGATATGATATTATGATGTATTATGATGTGTTATGATAGTGCTGTGATGTTGTAATAATACGATATACTATGATGCTCTGATACGCTAGGATGATGATGCATCACAACATAATGACATAAGATGTATGATGATGATATGTAATATGACGATACCTCATATTATGATAATGTGCATGTATGAGATGTCATGTTGCATTACGATGAATAATTTTATGATACACAACCCTTATGATGTTATAAATGACGAATGTATGAAGGCTTATGCATGCATGTTACCTATAGTAACATGTGAAAGATGTGTGGGGTTGTGTCATGTTAATGATTTAAGATGAATATTACAGGGACATCATGCATATTGTATGTTCATTTACATAGGGTTACTATCCCTTTTATGATGATGATGATGTCATGTCTTGCATGATATTCGAGAGTTTGCTGTACACCCAAGCGTCCGGCTAGCCAACTAGCCCGACTATGATGGGCCTAGGGGGTGTGCGAACCACGTGGCAAGCTCACGCTCGAATATGTAGGTCGTGTGTAGGGAAATACTACATATCCAATTTATTCGGACTGGAGGCAACCTTTATGATAGTTTTAAATGATAAGTTCCTAATCATGATTGCATGTGTTTGCATTCCCAACTCCAATAGTGGGGTCACTTACTAAGTATTTCTTAAAATACTCAAATCGTATGCTACTTTTATATTTCAATTAAAGACACCCCTGTACGGTTAAAGGCGACATCGCAATTAAAAACCATGACATATGTATAGGGTAATCACATTTAATTTCGTAGATATTACGTTGGTATAGGGCATTACTCTTTTATTTTTGCTTATGTTTATTTTAATATTTCATTAGTATTGTTTTAAGAAATTTTTCTTAAACATGTAAGTCCATGACATTGTTCTATGAATATGTTTTAAATGCATATATTCGCATAAAAAATTACATTACGCATACATTACTGACTTTAGGTTAATAGAAAACTAGGGTTGTTACAATCTCCCTCCTTAATTTTGAGGATCGAAATGGTAAGTTAAATCATACAAAATTAGAAGTATTTCACCATATATTTCCTTAAATTAATAATTATTTAATTTCATATATGATTGTAGAAAATGTAACATCATAGATCACCTTGGAATTGAAAATAGTATACTAAATTGGTTGTGAGATAGCACGTCTTTGTAGGAATATAATCAAAATTTGGATTTATTTCTTACTTTACAAATGGCAATTATATTTGGAACTGATATTGATTAATTAGATTGGGACCTAATCCAAAATCATTTGCTTAAAAAAGACTAATAATAATAATAATGCTGTATTTAACAATTTCTTTATTTTATAATTTAGGTTTTGAAAAAATGGAGCCTTTATTCTTGAAACTTTTGAATCTTTGATGTGTTTGTTAAAATCATACAAATTTTTCTTCACCTAACTTAGGTTCATCCAACATTTGGTTTAGATCTTCTAGAAATCATTTTCATTTGATTAAACTCAATTTTTTTTTATTATTTTAAAATATATATATATATATTTCTATTAAAAAAAAGGCTACAATAGTGACATTAGAACTTAGTTTTAGATCCTAATTGAATATTAATAATTTAATTTTTAAAAAATATGGTTTAAAATGGGGAAAAATTGTGATTAATAGGTTGTTAGTGTTTGTGTGTGTGCATGGGAGGGTGTTGGTGAGTGTGGGTGGTAACTCAATTAATAGAGTTTGGAAATAAAACCCTGTTTTGATTAAGGTGGTTAAAGGGTCAATTAAGAACTGAACCTTCTTTCAAACACTAATTGACAACACCGACTTAACCTACCACCCTTTTAACTGCTACACTATCAGCTGTTCATATCAAAACTCATGTTTTAATATGTTTGATCTTTAATCACGTCCTTCCATTGAGAAAAAACTGTTAGCATTGGCTGATAAATAACATTGGAATGATATAGTTGGAGTCATTATTTATGCATGTCGTTTGAAATTGAAAAACCTAAAGAATAATTTAACGTTTTTTTAAATGTATAAATCTTTTTATTAAAAAGAAAACTAGATAGTTTTGTTTCGAAATCCCTACTACAAACAATAAATTAAATCATTTGAAATAGGAAACAAAATGGTACTTGTAGGGAGAAAACTCGAGAGTACTGAAAATATAGTTTTTTTTAGAAAATAGATACCAAACATGACGTCACTAGTTTCATAGAACTATCTACTCATCACCTCATCATATTCGGATTATTATTGAATTTTTTTTATTATTATTTTTATTAAAAAAAGATTGAGTTTTAATACAACTTGGTAAGTAATCACCCAACTAAGATTAGGTTATGCAATCACATAGCTGTTATTCGATTTTCGAGCTATTTGAATGGATCTTTTAAAATAAAATAAAATTATTTGCTTTAAGAAAAAACTAATGAGACTTAGGAAATTGTAACTAAACAAAAGTAGAAAAAGAACGCACACATTATTCAAAATTAGAGTTTGAGACTATCTCTATGGTGCTCCAAACCACTTATATTTTCGATGAACTTTTAGTCCTTACCTAAAAAATAATAAAGAAAAAATGCTCAATAAGTTGCTTACTTGTAGACTCTTGATCGTGTCTATAGATGTAGCTAAGATACCACAACTCTCAGCTACACATTCACTCCAAAAAAAAAAAATGACAAAATATGATCCAAACTACACAAAGTTGACAAAAACTGCCTTGACTTCTATCACGACTTGATATTTTTAAACTTTGAATAAGATATAAACTACTAGGCCATAACAAAAAAAAAATGATAAAATTGTATGCAAAAATTTGAAACCAAACAACCCATCTTTTAAAGTGAAAGCAAAAATATTTACCAATCAAAGTGTTGTTTTAAAGTTTATTACGAACGAAGATCAAGGAATGGTATACAAAACAATAGAGTACGACCTTAATACATAAAAGATGATGCTATGAGACAACACTCTTTTGTGACTATAAAGCTCCCAAATACTCCTCCACCTCGATCAGCAATCAATAGTCACCTGAAAAATAATGGTAATATTTAATGAGTGTAGACATACTCAGTAAATAATCTACTTATAAGCTCTAATCGCATTCTAGTAAGTTACTGTGTGATTTTCTCTGAGCTCTAGGATGCTTAGACCTAGGTTCCACAACTATTTGAGCGTATGGAAAATCATGAAGTTTCGAGCAGTTGTATAGCTCATCATAAATCCAATCGGAGATTGGGAGTTATTGACCTTTTTTTGGCACCACAGATCGACTAGGTGACGTATCAGAGTTCTTTGGTGAACCAACTTTTTTATTCTTCAAATTTAACTAATTTACATTGTCTTAGAAGTGAATCATTGATACCTTGAATCTAGGAAGCGCAACCTCATCATAAATTATCTTATAAGAACAATATGCCATCATCTTTGTAAGGATAATTGACAACCCTTTCCAAGACCAAAAAGTCAAATTGAATCTAGGGGAGTGACCTTTGTGTGTTGGCCAACTATTGAGTCTATGTGTATGGTCTCTCGCCCCCTCTCAAGATGAATTTATGGAGCAACAACTCTATTTAGAAGCTTTTTGACCATTTCCACACTGTAGGGCCATTGTTAGTGAAAGAGGGATTTATTGAATGGTAGATGAGATGATTGAATTATGAATAGCAAGAATGCTCCATATTTATACAGAGAATACAAAAGCTATTCAGAAAATCTACCTAAAAATCTGCAGAAAATTTGGTAACAAACCAGTAAACAAATCAAAAAATAAAATCTAATCAAATCAAAACTAAATCAAATAAAAAACAAATCAACTCCTAACCATCAGAAGATTTAAATCAAATACAACAATCTAAACACGTAATCTTTTAACACTCCTCCTGGTTTAGATGCTGCAAACTCCAAGCTTTTTTCTGAAATCTTCAAACTTGCTAAGTGGCAGAGGTTTGGTCAGGACATTTGCAATTTGATCTTCAGATTTGCAATAGCAAAGAGTCACATCACCACTCTTTTGAACTTCTCGAACAAAGAATAACTTGATGTTGAAATGCTTAGTCTTTCCATGAAAAACTGGATTATTGGAGATTGCAATAGCAGCTTGGTTATCAACTAGTATCTCAGTGCTGTGTTTTTGCTCCAAGTTTAGATCCACGAGAATTTTCCTTAGCCAGAGAGCTTGATTTACTGCGGCTGTTGCAGCTATCAATTCTGCCTCAGCAGTGGATTGAGCTACAGTTTCTTGCTTTCTTGAGCACCAAGAGAACATGCCTGATCCGAGGCAAAAACAGTAACCAGATGTACTCTTCATGTCATCGATTGAGCCACCCCAATCACTGCCAAAGAAACCAATTAGCTTCATTTCCTTGTGCTTTAAGAACTTCACTCCATAATTCCAGGTCCCCTTGATGTATCTGATAACTCTCTTTGCAGCTTTCATGTGAGTCTCATTGGGACAATGCATAAATTTGGAGAGAATACTTACAGCATTTACGATATCAGGTCTGGTTGTTGTTAAGTACATCAGGCACCCTACCAAGCTCCGGAACTCAGCTTCAATAACTTTGGCAGAACCATCATCTTTAATCAGCTTCTCCTTTTGATTCATAGGAGTATTCATTGCTTTGCAATCCTCCATCTGAAATTTTTTTAGTATCTCCTTTGCATACCTTTTTTGACAAATGAACACTTCATCTTGGGTTTGCTTGATCTCAATGCCAAGGAAATATGACATCAGACCAAGGTCTGTCATTTCGAATATCTTTTTCATTTCCAGTTTGAACTTGTTAATTTGCTTAGGATTGCTTCCTGTAATTAATAAGTCATCTACATAAAGAGAAATGACTAAAGTATTTGTACCTTCATGCTTGACATACAGTGTGAGTTCAGATTGACTTTTCTGAAAGCCAAGACCAACCAAATGATCATCAATTTTACTGTACCATGCTCACGGAGCCTATTTAAGATCGTATAAAGCCCTTCTCAGCAAGTAGACTTTATCTTCATTGCCTCTGCTCACAAAACCTTCAGGTTGCTCGACAAAAATTTCTTCTTGCAAGACTCCATTTAAGAATGCAGATTTAACATCTAACTGGAATACTTTCCAACTCTTTTGAGCAGCAAGAGCAAGCAACAATCTTACTGTATCAAGCCTGTCAACAGGTGCAAATGTTTCTGAATAGTCAACTTCAAAAACTTGTGCATATCCCTTCACAACAAGTCTTGCTTTGTATTTGTTAACTGAACCATCAGGATTTAGCTTTGTTCTGAATACCCATCTTACTCCAATTATCTTTCTGTTTAGAGGTCGATCAACCAACTTCCATGTTTTATTTTTCTCGATCATCGAAAGCTCCTCCTGCATTGCAGCCATCCAATGTAGGCTGTTTTTTGCATCATGGAACCCTGCAGGCTCACAAATAGCTACATTACACCTTTGATAAATATCAGACAGTAACCTTGTACCTCTCACAGGTGCATCATCAACCAAATCATCTTGTTGTTCATCTTCAGACTCTTCTTGTCGTTCATCTTCAGATTCTTCTAACATGCTACCAAAGGTTAAATTGTTTGGTGCATTAGAAGTCTGATTCACCTTTGTTAGTTCTTCCCAATTCCATTGCTCATTTTCAGCAAAATGAACATCTCGGCTCATAATAACCTGACTAGTGTGCGGTTGAAAAACTCTGTAAGCTTTGGATATAGTGCTATACCCAACAAATATGCCAGCTTCTGCCTTTTTGTCAAGCCTATCACGCTTGATCTGTGGAATGTAAATGAAGCAAAGACACCCAAATACTTTAAGGAACTTTAAAGAAGGTTTGTAACCATACCAAGCTTCAAATGGTGTCAGGTCTGTCACAGCTTTTGTTGAAATTCGATTTTGCAAGTACACAGCAGTGTTTGCTGCTTCTCCCCAAAAACGTTTTGGAAGATCCTTCTCATGAAGCATGCATCTCGTCATCTCCATTATGAATCTATTCCTCCTTTCACTGACGTCATTCTGTTGAGGAGTGTATGATGCTGTCAATTGATGTTCAATTCCAGCCTCTTCACAAAACCTGTTAAAAGTTTCTAAAGTGTACTCCTTGCTATTATCTGATCTTATAGTATGAATCAAGCATGCACTTTCCTTCTCAACTTTGGCTTTGAATTTCCAAAATACACCCGCAACTTCTGACTTTTGCTTCAGCAAGAATATCCAACACATTCTTGTTAGTTCATTAATAAAAGCAATGTAATAAAGATTACCATTTAATGATGGTATTCGCTGAGGACCACAAAGATCAGCATAAACCAGTTGCAGCTTTTTCGAGCCTCTCCATGCCTGTTTAGGAAGGGGTTGCCTATGTTGCTTCCCAAAATTACAAGCACGGTAAGGAGACATGTCATCATCAATGTCAGTGAGTTCTTCTACCAGCTTCTTTGACTGTATCTGACGCAAACCTCGATGATGAAAGTGCCCAAGTCTTTTGTGCCAAGTCCCAGTGGCACTAGCTCTAGATATAAAGGCCGTCGGATTTAGAGCAAAGCTTTTACCTTTCATTTTGACGTTGAACAAGTCTTTGCCACTAGCATCTTTGATCAAGCACCGCTTATTCTCAAACAACACTTTATAACCTTTATTAAGTAACTGACCAACGCTCAAGAGATTTTGATCAATTTTAGGCACAAATAAAACATCTGGAATAAATTTTGTACCTTCATAGCTTGTTATAGCTACTGTGCCTTTTCCCTTTACTTCCAAGTGTTCACCATTGCCAATCCTCACTCTCTTATCTTCGGTGTCTCTTAATTCCTCAAAAGACTCCTTGTCATATGTCATGTGATTTGTGCACCCACTATCAATCAACCAGCTCTCGCTTGATTCTTTGCTTGAGGAAGAAGTGACCATAAACAATTGATCTTCTTCTTCTTCTTCTTCTTCTTCTTGATCAACGACCTGTGCATCTACTTCTTTCACTAGATCTTTGGCTTTGCAGATCACAGCTTCATGTCCAAGTTGATTGCATTTGGAGCAGAAGGCGTCAGGTCTTCTCCAACACTTGTATGGTGGATGACCTTTCTTCTCACAATGGCGGCAAGGTGGATAGGATTTTTTGAAACCTCCTCCTTTTGTCTTTTGATAATTGGCAGATGAATCTCCATACGTCAATTGATTTTTGAAATTTTTGTTGTTTTTATACCTGCGGCTGTCTTGATGCTTAACAAGTAAGGCACCTTCAATCACCCCTTCTTGTCTCATAGACCTCCTTTGCTCTTGCGCTTGTAAAGCATTTAAGAGCTCTGTAAGAGAAATCTTTGACAAGTCTTTGGTGTTCTCTAAAGTAGTAATGGTGGCTTCAAATTCTCTGGAAAAGTGACTAGCAGCTTTTCAACTATCCTGGAATCATTTAATACAGAACCAAGCAATCTCACATTGTTGGCAATGCTGAGAAGTCTGTCAGAGTACTCTTTTACTGACTCTGACTCCTTCATCTTCTGCAACTTGAAATCCCTGATCAAATTCAGGACTTTCATTCCACGAATCCTCTCATCTCCTTCATATTCAGCCTTGAGATAATCCCAGATTTCTTTTGCTGTTTTGAGGGACATTATTCGCATGAAGATCATTTCAGATACAGCGGCAAATAGGCAAGCTTTTGCCTTTGATTTCCTTGTCTTCTTTTCCTTCTGTAATTTGATTTGTGCTACAGTAGGATTTGCTGGAAGCGGAGGGACCTCGTAATCCTCTTCTATTGCTTCCCAAAGATCCAAGGCCTCCAAATAAGTCTCCATACGAACTGCCCACATTTGATAATTGTCTCCATCGAAGACTGGTGGTGCAACAGCTGAAAAACTTGATTCTCCCATTTTGATCTCACAGATCCCTTAAGAAGATAACTCTGATACCAATTGTTAGTGAAAGAGGGATTTATTGAATGGTAGATGAGATGATTGAATTATGAAGAGCAAGAATGCTCCATATTTATACAGAGAATACAAAAGCTATTTAGAAAATCTACCTAAAAATCTGCAGAAAATCTGGTAACAAACCAGTATACAAATCAAAAAATAAAATCTAATCAAATCAAAACTAAATCAAATAAAAAACAAATCGACTCCTAACCATCAGAAGATTTAAATCAAATACAGGAATCTAAACACGTAATCTTTTAACAGCCATAATTAGACATTATGTAAATGTAACCTAAAAAAGTCTTAAAATACAATAATTCTAAATTATTCTAAATTGTAACCCACCCAAAATTTACAACCATCAAACTTCATTCCTCTTCAATGTGGCATGAATTGCAACCTCTTTTGATAATTTTGACAACATTTTCTTCACATCTTCATTGAAGTATATTGTATGATTGATGTCTCTTGGTTTATATCATTCTCCACTTCTTCAAGAGGATTCGTCCTCGAATCTATTTGTGAAACTTTGCTGCAAAGAATAAGTTATGGAAATACAAAGGCCCTCACAACAATCTCTCATGTGTATACATTAAGGATTTTTTTTAGGCCACTCTGTTTGCACTCATTTACACAAATGAAGCTCTCAATCTCACCTCTCAAAATTTTGAATAGAGCAAAGATTGAATTTTGAACTCTGGGTCAATTAAAATCTAAAAAGATAAAAGTAAATAAAAATCAAATTGAAAAAAAAATACAAAGGAAACATATATCCAATCTTGAGCCTGAAGCTCTGGTACCAAATGATAAGATAAGGAATCAATATAAGGGGAATAAGATTCAGATTACCTTGTTGATCGAATATCCCAAAGCAAGAATATTGTTTGAGATTCGAATCACTCCACAACCAAGATTGATCATGTCGAGCTTGAATGATTCTACATGCAACCTAAACTACATAGAGTTGCAAATAAACTTAGTCATTGGCTAAAGAAAGCACAAATAAGGAATCAATACAAGGATGATAAGATAAGGAATCAATACAAGGAGAATAAGATTCAGATTACCTTGTTGATCGAATATCTCAAGGCAAGAATATTGTTTGAGATTCGAATCACTCCACAAACAAGATCGATCATGTATAGCTTGAATGATTCTTGTTGATCAAATATCTCAACGCAAGAACACTTGTTTGAGATTCAAATCACTCCACAAGCAAGATTGATCACGTCAAGCTTGAATGATTCTACATGCAACCTAAACTACATAGAATTGCAAAGAAACTTAGCCATTGACTAAAGAAAAGTACAAATGCTTCTTTTACTATATTTTCCAAGTCTTCTTACAAATCCAACATACATGGATTTATATAGCCTCAAAATGAAACTATTAAAGGCATTCCAAAAGTTGTAACATTCATACTTAATGACCATAATTAGTCATTATGTAAATGTAACCTAAAGTAAATAAAATGTCTTAAAATACAAAACTTTAAATTACTCTAAATTGTAACCCACCAAAAATTTACAACAATCAAACTTTATTCTTCTTCAATGTAGCATGAATTGAAACATCTTTTGATAATTTTGACAACCTTTTCTTCACATCTTCATTGGAGTATATTGCATGATTGATGTCTCTTGGTTCATATCATTCTCCACTTCTTCAAGAGGATTCGTCCTCGAATCTATTTGTGAAACTTTGCTGCAAAAAATAAGTTATGGAAATACGAAGGACCTCACAACACTCTCTC
>NW_019268539.1:447406-453494 GCF_002738365.1 Cucurbita moschata
ATGATTGATGTCTCTTGGTTCATATCATTCTCCACTTCTTCAAGAGGATTCGTCCTCGAATCTATTTGTGAAACTTTGCTGCAAAAAATAAGTTATGGAAATACGAAGGACCTCACAACACTCTCTCACGAGTATACACTCAAGGAAATTTTAGGCCACTCTATTTGCACTCATGTACACAAATGAAGCTCTCATTCTCACCTCTCAAAATTTTAAATAGAGCAAAGATTGAATTTTGAACTTTGGGTCGATTAAAAACTAAAAAGATGAAAATAAATAAAAATCAAATTGAGAAGAAACACAAAGGAAACATATATCCGATCTTGAGCCTGAAGCTCTGATACTAAATGATAAGATAAGGAATCAATACAAGTGGAATAAGATTCGGATTACCTTGTTGATCGAATATCTCAAGCCAAGAACATTTTGTTTGAGATTCGAATCACTTCAGAAGCAAGATCGATCATGTCTAGCTTCAATGATTCTTGTTGGTCAAATATCTCAAGACAAGAACACTTGATTGAGATTCGAATTACTTCACAAGCGAGATTGATCATGTCGAGCTTGAATGATTCTACATGCAACCTAAACTACATAGAGTTGCAAATAAACTTAGTCATTGGCTAAAGAAAGCACAAATGCTCCTTTTACTATATTTTCCAAGTCTATTTACAAATACAACATACATGGCTTTATATAGCCTCAAAATGAAACTATTAAAGACATTCCAAGAGTTGTAACATTCATACTTTATGGCCATAATTAGCCCTTATGTAAATGTAACCTAAAAAAGTCTTAAAATACAATAACTCTAAATTACGCTAAATTGTAACCCACCCAAAATTTACAACCATCAAACTTCATTCCTCTTCAATGTGGCATGAATTGCAACCTCTTTTGATTTTTGACAACATTTTCTTCACATCTTCATTGAAGTATATCGTATGATTGATGTCTTTTGGTTTATATCACTAAAGGTTTGGTCATCACATCAGTTACTTGATCTTGTCTAACTCAACAGTCCCGACTTTTGATAACTCTCTCAAAAAATGAAAGCGTACATCTATATGTTTGCTTTGACCGTGTAAACTAGATTCTTTGATAATTTAATTGCAGAACTACTATCACATTGAATGATAGTTGTTTAACCTTGATTTAGACCAAGTTTGTTCGACACTCTTTTTAGCCATACTGTCTCCCATGCACATGAAGCAACATCAATGAATTCAGCTTCAGTAGTAAAGCTTACAACTGGTTGTTTTTTTTTTTTTTTTTATTCCTAAGAAACAACGATTAAACTTATAAAAAAAAACATTACCTGAAGTGCTTTTATGATCTTCTAAGTCTCCTGCGTGATCGCTATCGGTAAGAGATAAGGTCACTATTTCCTCCCTTCTGGTAGAAAATTCCAAAATCAAGGGTGCCTTTTAAATATCTTAACACCCTTTTTGTTGCGGGTAGATGAAGCTCAGTAGAATTTTCTATATATCTGCTGATAAGTTCTACTACAAACTTTACATTTGGTTGAGTGGCTATGAGACACATAAGACCTCAACAATCTATTTAAAATGAGTCCGGTCTACTTTAACACCTCCTTCATTTTTCACTAGTTTGCCATCTGAAACCATTGCATTGTGAGTAAGATTGCTTTTCTCCATTCCAAACCTTTGCAGCACCTCCAATGCATATTTCTTTTGATTAATAAACACACCACTTGATTTCTGCAATACTTCAAGACCCAAAAAAATACCTCATTTTGCCAAGATCAGTCATATCAAACTCATGTTTCATGGACTTCTTAAATTAAGCAACCAGAATATTATCATTTCCAGTAAAAATGAGATCATTAATGTACAAACTTACCATCAAAATCTTATCATCTTCTCCAGCCTTGATGAAAAGTATGTTCATAATCACATTTCTCAAAACCTTAAATGAACTTCTATACGACTGTACCAAGCAGCGGAGCTTGCTTAAGCCCAATAAGTGTCTTTTTTAACTTATAAAACCTGTGTTCATTTCCTTCTTGCACATAACCACAGGGTTGAGAAACAAACACTCAATTCATTCATCTCACCATATAAAAATGACTCTACATCTAACTGATATATGAACAACCTTCTTTGAGCTGCAAGTACCACCACCAAACGAATTGCTTCCATTCTTGCCACAAGAGCAAATAATTTTGTATAATTTACACCCAGTTGCTAAGAATATCCCTTCATCACTAACCTTGCCTTGTGCTTGTCTATTTCTCCGTTTTCATTAAATTCGGTCTTGTAAACCCATTTCACTCCAATAATCTTTCCATTTTCTGGTAATTCTGTCAATTCTCAAGTATGGTTTCTGTTAATTGCTTCTATTTCTACATCTATGACTTTTCTTCATTTTTCACTCTTTACAACATCTTCCAATCGAGTGGGATTACATACAAATGTGAGCATGGCTAATTGAGCTCCATTCTCCTCTTCTAAGAGTCATTCTCATGTTTCACAATCTTGTATCCAAATCTGTGACTTCCTACTCCTTTTTTTCTTTTGAATTAGATGAGTTTGTTTCCTCTAAAGAACTAGAGGAAATATCTTCATCTTCTAGATTTTCATCCATATCAAGTTCATCTCTAATGTCACTAACCTCATTTGTCTCTTTTCCATGATCGTCCAATTCCAAATCACACATAACTTCTTTATGCTTCTCATCTCATTCCCAACTTTTGTTTTCTTCAAATATGACATCTCGACTTATTATAGTCCTTTGTGAAACAGGATCATAAAGTCGATAAGTCTTTGGTTCCTCACTTACTCCTAGCAGGACACAAGCTAAACTCTTATCATCTAGCTTTTTTCTTCAACTATCTAGCTTGAAGTATGAACATTCGATTCCCAGACATCTTTGTATCCATGGTTAACCCTTCTCATGATGGAACACCTTACACTTTCCATATTGAAATATAACAAGTCACCGTTCTTGCAACTGTCCAATGCTCAACAAGTTGTTTGTCGATTCTGGAACATAGAACACTTCTGTAATAATATGCGTCGTTTCATTCACTTGTAGACTTATGTTGCCGAGTTTTACTGAATCTATGAAGCTCTTATTTAAATCTGAAAAAATATTGCTTTACTTCACACATATGATTGCTGCAGCCAAAATCAAGATACCAACCATTCTTTGCCATCTTTCTCCTTGTTCGCACCCGTGCAAGATATCAATATAAAATCTTCTTTTGTCTCTGTATAGTTTGTCACTTCATCCTTACTTGGACATTCCCAATGAAAATGCCCAAATTTGTGATGGTTGTAGCATTCTATTATGGCTTTGTCGAAGTTTTACCTACCTGTTCCACATCCCCTTCCTCTAAAACTTCCACGACCTAGAACCCTTCCTCCTGACTGATCTCCATTTGTCACCTTCAAGGCATGTTCCTCGTTGATGTGAGAGCGCATGCATTGTTCATGAACAAGTAAGCTACTTTACAATTCATGAATGGTCAAAGTATTTGTTGTTGTTTTGACTGAGCAAGAAATTGTCAAAGGAAAACCAGCCGATTGGAAGAAGAAAAAAAAAGAAGGAAAAAACACAAGTGAGAGACAAACGTATTTTAGATTTTGCTGAATATCGGATAATTTGTTTCTCATTCATTTGGCATATTTAAATAACAAATATAACCTAAAAATGGAAAGAAATGAGACTCAATTAAAGCCCTTCCACTCACTCTAATTATGTGGCTTTAACAAGAAAATAGGGATCACTTTCACTTAAAATGAGGGATTTATCTAACAATCTCCTCCTAAAGCCCTATTGTATATCTACCTTATTGTTTAAACTTCGATCTTCAAACGAAGTTCTTCAAATTTCACCCGTGCCATAGATTTGGTGAAGATGTCTCCAAACTGTTCCTCTGTTCGGATGAAATCAATCTTGATAAGCCCCCGATCTGCACACTCTCAGATGTAGTGGAATTTGATTTCTATGTGCTTGCTCCAGTCATGCAAAACTGAATTTTTGATTAGAGAGATCGCAACTTTGTTGTCCACATAAAGCATTGGTGGATCGCCTTCTCTTCCGATGAGTTTTTCCATCAGTCGCGCAAGCTAGACCCCTTGTGTTGGGGCCGTCGAAGCGACGATGTATTCTGCTTCGCAAGAAAATAAAGCAACTACCTTTTGTTTAGTTGATTGTCAGCAGATTGCGCCGCCTAAGAGGAAGTAAATCATCCCGTTGGTCCTCTTACGATCATCAACGTCACTGGTCATGTCACTATCACTATAGCCGACCAGCTCAAGCTTCTCATTTCCTTTCCCTGCGCAGTATCTCACATCCCAGCCTCTCATTCCAGGTACATAGCGTATGATGCGCTTGACAGCCACTAGATTCTCCTCTCTAGGTGCTTCCATAAACCTACTCACGTATCCAACGGAATAAGAAAAGGTCAGGGTGTGTGTTTACCAGATAGCGCAGGCTGCCACAAAGCTACGGTAATTGGTGTAGTCGACTGCCGTCGTAGTGCCAACCTTCCTTAGCTGGAGTCGGGCCTCCATTGGCGCCCATGTATGGTTACTATCTGCTAGCCCAGCTGTGTCCAGCAGCTTTTTTGCGTACGCATCTTGACACATGGTGATGCTCGCAGTACTCTGTTGCACTTTGATGCCGAGGTAATAGTTGAGCACGCCGAGATCGCTCATCTTGAAGTTCTTTGACATCTCCCTCTTGAATCTCCCAAGAACATCCATGTCGCCTCTAGTGATTATGAGGTCATCGATGTACACTCCCACGATCAACCGCTGGTTGCTGTGGTCGTGCATGTGCATGCCATGCTCAGAGGCACAGATAAAAGGGTACTGTCGAGCTTTGCGTTCTAGGCTCGGGGTGCTTGCCGAAGCCTATAGAGTGTCTTATGCAGGCACAGTACCTTGCCAGAGTTCTCGTTGTCCAGGAAGCCCAGTGGTTGTCAGACATAGACGGTCTTCTTCAGCTCTTCGTTAAGGAAAGCGGACTTCACGTCCATGTGGTGGACCTCTAAAGAATGATGTGTCGCGATTGCAGCAATAGCCGAACAGATTTCAACCTTTTCACTGGCACGAATACCTCTTCGAAGTCCACCCCTTGCTTCTGGACGTAGACCTTTGCCACTAGACAAGCCGTGCTTCACAACTTCTCCTTCTTCGTGACGCTTTAATTTGAAGACCCATTTAAGCCCTATGGCTCGGTGTCCCGGTGGCATGTCTTCTAGACTCCACGTCTTGATCTTAGTGATGGACGTCATCTCTTTCTGCATTGCCTTCATCCAGCACGGGGTTCTTTCTACTTTGGCGAAGGTGTTCGGCTCATCCTCGCTAATGGCATGCAGTTCGGCCACCTCTTCTTCGAGCTCACGCGCCTCTAGTCCAAGTGGTTCACCTCCTCCCACTAGGTCTTCCATGCTCCGGTACCTGGCCACCAGATCATCATCATGATTGGCATCCAGCGTCGAATCTGTAGTACGTGGTGTTGCGAACTCCACTAGTTCAGGGGGTGCAGCTGGAGTTGTGGTTGGGGTTGGCGTAGGCGTGTCCGGTGTAGCTGTTGGAGGCAGTGACAGTTCTCGATGCTGCGCTCCTACTTCTCCCGGCTTGGTGACGAGGTACTCCACCGTGAATTGATTTGAGTTTTCGTCTGCCTCGGTCACGTCGTTCCATTGCCAAAAGGTGCTCTCGTCGAAGACAACGTCACACGACACGTGAGCTCTGTTGACTTTTGGCAATTGAGAGGAAAACGTCGACGGAGTAAAAAATGACCAAAGGTAAACTTCTTCGAAGAAGAAAATAATGGAAAAAAAAAGAGAGAAATATTTGCGCGAAAGACTTGATGGTGTTTGTCATTCAATTATCATACTTAAATAACAACCTATCCTAAAAGTAGAAAATAAAATGGGAATTAAATTAATAACCTCCCTCTCTACGTGGCTATTCCACTTACTTAATTGTGTTGGTTAATCTAAGAAATAGAGATTTTTAACAACAAAATAGGAAACGTTTAACTAAACAATAAGGATTTATCTAACAATCAATAGGGACTTATCTAACAAGCTTGTCCCCCCCCCCCCCAC
>NW_019268539.1:454115-516234 GCF_002738365.1 Cucurbita moschata
TCGCCCCCCCCCCCCACAGGATCATAGAGTCGTACGCGTTGCTCCCAGGTTCATAGCCTATGAAGACGACCTTCAGCCCCCTGGGATCGAGCTTGGCGAAGTGGAGACGTGCGACCTTCATGAATGCGACGCAGCCAAACACTCGGAGATGATGTACCGCTGGCTTCTTGTTGTACCAGGCCTCATGTGGCGTCTTTCTATCGATGCTTCGTGTTGGCGGCCAATTGAGGAGGTAGAAGGCCGTTATTACCGCCTCTCCCTAGAATCTCCCAAGCATCGCGGCCGTCATCAGTAATGACCTTGTTGTCCCGACGAGGTTTGATTTTGGCACTCCACCACCCCGTTCTGCTGGGGGAGTAGGGCGTCATTAGGTGCCGCTGCATGCCAGCTCGTCGTAGATTTGGCACTACATCGGTCCATGTGCAGCAATCGCATCTTCTTCCCGCATTCGGCCTCCGCTCGCGCTTGACTGCGCTTGATCGCCTCTGCCACCTCACTTTTCGCTTGCAGCAGGATCAGCCACATGAAGCGGCTTCTATCATCGACCAGTAGAAGGAAGAGGGTTTTACCGCCTAGGGTTGCCAACTTGATGGGCACGCAGACATCGCCATGCACGAGCTCCAATGGCTCACCGACGTGGTAAGATGCTTGAGACGAGAAGGGGGTGCGTCTTTGCTTGCCGATAGACACCCGTCGCACAGCCTGTTCATGCCTTTGATTGTCAGCAAACCGTGTACCATCTCCTCCTTGTTTAGTTTTTGTAGAGCAGAAAAGTTCAGGTGCCCGTACCTTGCGTTCCACCTTCAAGCTACTTCTTCGGTCCTTGCCGAGAGGCTGACCGGTTGCTCTATCTCCAACTCTAGAATGTAAAGGCGGTTTAATGTGCGTTGAACTTGTGTGAGCACCCATCGTCGGTCATAGCAGATCTTGAGTAGGCTGTGCTTAATAGAGATGAAGCAACCGCGGCCTCATCGAGTTGACCCAGGCTCACAAGGATAACTTTGAGCCTCGGGATGAAGTAGACGTCGATCAGCTTGCGGTGTTTGCCTCCTTTGCCGACAAACAGGATGGTGCCGCGCCCTTCAATCTCGATGACAAAGCCGTCGCCGAACTTCACCGTCCTGCGAATCCCCGAGTCGAGCTCGGAGAACGCAGACCTGGCCCCAGTCATATGTTGTTGCTCCTGTGTCGAGGACCCATCGTCGATGCTCTTGCTGCTCGTCTATTTCACTGATTTGAGCGAGCACTTGCTCCTCCTTCAACTGAATTGGCTCCCTAGCCGGTGCCTTTGTCACGCCTAGCTGGAGCTCTTCCTTGGGTTCGACGCTTACTGGAAGAGTTACGTCTTTGTCTATTACCTCCATGGATTTGGAATCGGAATTAGGGACGTCGGATAAGACCGATGCGCTAACCATGAAAAGGGCTGGCTCTTCCTCCTCGGATCGAGCCACATGGGCCTTCTCCTTGTTCCTGAGCTTGCTCCAGCAATTCTTGTTCAGGTGGCCCTTCTTCCCGCAATTCGAACACTGGATTGGCCAGCCATCAGTCGACTCCTTCTTTTGATCCCCTTCTTTCTTGCGCGTGCGCCTGCGAGATTTTCACTGCTTCTTGCCATCTTTATCGCCGGAGGACCCATTACTCTTGTCGGAGTTGTCGCAGAGCTTTAGGCGTGCAAGTCATTCCTCCTCAGTAAGGAGTAGACGACCTTGCTTGTCGATAGCTGAAGCGGCATTCTTCTTCCGCTGCTCGATGTTGCGTAGCCTTCCAGTCACCTTTTCCACCGTTAGGTCGTTAACGTCAAGTAATGTCTCGATCGAAATTGTGACTTGCTCTTCCACTTGTGGTTTTGATTGAGCAAGAAATTGTCGGAGGAAAACCAGCCGATTGGAAGAAGAAGAAAAAACACAATAGAGAGACAAACGTATTTCAGATTCTGCTGAATACCGAATGATTTGTTTCGCATTCGTTTGCCATATTTAAATAACAAATATAACCTAAAAATGGAAAGAAGTGGGACTCAATTAAAGTCCTTCCACTCGATGTGGATATTCCACTCACTCTAATTCTGTGGCTTTAACAAGAAAATAGGGATCACTTTCACTAAAAAGTATGAATTTATCTAACCCTCCTAAAGCCCTATCGTATATCTACCTTATTGTTTGAACTCCGATCTTCGAGTGAAGTTCTTCAAATTTCACCCGTGCCAGAGATTTGGTGAAGATGTCTCCAAGCTGTTCCTCTGTTCGGATGAAATCAATCTTGATGAGCCCCTGATCTACACACTCCAGGATGTAGTAGAATTTGATTTCTATGTGCTTGCTCCGGTCATGCAAAATTGGATTTCTGATTAGGGAGATCCCAACTTTGTTGTCTACATAAAGCATTGGTAGATTGTCTTCTGTTCTGATGAGTTCTTCCATCAGCCGCGCAAGCTAGACCCCTTGTGTTGGGGCCGTCGAAGCGGCGATGTATTCTGCTTCGCAAGAAGACAAAGCAACTACCTTTTGTTTAGTTGATTGCCAGCAGATCGTGCCGCCTGAGAGGAAGTAAACATCCCTCTGGTTCTCTTACAATCATCAACGTCATCGGCCATGTCACTATCACTATAGCCGACCAGCTCAAGCTTCTCCTTTCCTCTCCCTCATGTCACTATCACTGTAGCGAATCATCAACGTCACAAGCAATTTCATCTCCAAAAGTTCTTTGTTCCTAAATCCTAGGGTAGGACATCCTCATGTCCATTTTTCTTTCTCAGCTTGCTACACTTTCTCGATGATTCATCCACTAGACTGCGTCCGAGATAACTTTTATAAACATGTATCCAATTTTTGTGAAAGCTCATACCAAACCTATGCAGCATACCCAACATCTTTCGTGGACTTTCCAGAAGATCTTCTTAATGTTCCTTAGAATTTGTTGGTATGTAATCAATGACGACAAAGATGATTGTATCGAGAAAGCTTTATGAACAATTGATTCACCAGTTTCTTAAACTTTGTAAGCATTGGTTAGGCTGAAGGACATAACGATAAACTCTTAATACTCATAACGGCTCATGAAAGCAGTTTTGATGTCATTCTCTCTAATCCTCGCTGAAGGTAACCTGACCTTGACATGACCCTTGCCTGAAGTTTTGATGGTCCATACTGTCTCATGAAAGATAGCCTCACAGTTTCCTCAGTGTGACCAACTTGGACCTTCATCTAGTGTGACATCCTATCACGTTGCTTGCTAGAGAACTATCCCTCATTTGAGTTCTATGTGGGTTATATGGGAGAAGCTAATCCTTCCATGAGTCTCTTGGTGTTCTTCTACATCAGCTCTTGTAATCTCTCATGGTTGACATAATCGAGCCTCCTCAAGTCATATGAGACGTCATCCTCTCGTGTTTTCATGTGGGATCCTAGGAAACTTTTTCTAAGCTCTAGTTTGGTGGCTAGCTTTCCCTTAAACTTTCAAGTGCTTCCTATATAGATAGGTGTAATGTCCTAAGCAAAAGTTTTAGATCAAGATTACAGATTCAACACCTGATGTCTCCGGCAATCTCCTGCATTCTCTGCTATATTCTACATTACCAACTGCCCTTGATGTGTTTGCTAGCCATTAATACTATCACCACTGAGGTAGTCCCTAAATAATAACATTCAAAGAAGTTGTCTCTATCTAACCATGCTTCACAAGTATCTCAAACATAATTGCGTGTGTGGAACCGAAGTTCATCTTTTCCTTAACACAGATAACCTAGACAAGAGTATGTTCCTATCATCACGACACCTAGTCCTTCCTTTTTCCAGATGGTGGTAGAGTGGACCATAGCTTCACCTTTTTACTATTGTTCTCGACCCTAAGGTTCACTAATCTACCATGAAGATTCCACACCCTTCACTTTGCCATCTCTTGAGCAATCCTTTATCAAGAATGTCTATCACTATATAACTCAAATGACATTATGCATCTATCACACTTCTCGAAGTCCAAAATCTTAAACTTAATCTATGAAAACTGAATTCAAAGCCTTGCAGTCATGATCTCCATAGCTCGTCTCTCAAGGTTTATGAATCTTGATATTTCGATATGCCAACATATCCAAATCTCTCTTGAGATAATGGTATGCTCAACAAGTGCTTAATTCCTCTGATGATTGCCATGGCCTAAGCGAACTATCCTGTCTAAGTCTACTACAAGATTTGCTCGAATGCATACCTAGCATCCATAGTTATGGTCATGGGAGGATAGGTCTTGGGTATATGCTAATCTAGCACAAGGTCTTAAGGTATCTCATACCTAAATCTATTGGTTGGACGTCTCGCTCTCTACCGTGCCAGTTCTTTGTCTTCTTAAGGTTAACATGCTATTTTAAAACCCCTTTTGGACTCATCACCATATCAAAACACTATAACTCAAATATAACTTCGTCTTATAGGGTTAACGTTTACTCTTTACTGCCCTAGAACGCTATTGTAATTTAATATCTCAACTATATAACCTAAATTATACATTGGGTTCATATAGGACTTATATTATTCCATATACTACTTTGCATATTTAAGCTATATACTTGGTTGAAGCGAGGTGTCATCTAGCTAAGCCCAAAGGTGTATGACTCTCTACCAAGCAAATCTCTCGGGCCTAAAACCCACTGCTCTTATACCAATTTGTTAATATCCAATTTTTTAGACTTCAAATTTCTGCTCCTGACTTAAAAATAAAATAAAAAATAAAAATAAAAAAAAATATAAACAATAAAATATGAAAAAAAAAAAATTAAGCAATTTAAAGCAAACAACACCACAATTAAAAACAAATCGAAATCTACTAACAAGCTGGTGTTGTTCGAGTTTATTATGAACAGAAAATGGTTTTGGGATATAATTTCAATCAAAATACATAGATGAATTGATGCCCCAAAATGGCCCCTTATGTGACTGCACAACTCCCAAACGCTCCCCTACCTCGACCGGTAGTAACAAATACCTAGAAAAGAAAGGTAGAATGGGGTAGGTATAAATATACTCAATAAGCAGCCTACTTGTATGCTCTCATCGCATCAAATACTTAGTAGGTTTTTCATGGGATTTTCTCTAAGCTCTATGAAGTTTTGGCTTAATTCTACAGCTATCTGAGCTTCTGGGAAGGCCTCAAAGTTCCAACCGGTTCTCATGTGGCTCACGAACCCACTTTAGGTCTGGGGTGGTTCACCGATTCTTGACACTACAGATCTACTAGAAGACATATCTCATCTCTAGGGTGAACTAACTTTTAAATTCTTAGACTTAATGAGGTTGCATACCCACAATAGTGAATGACCGATATCTCAGGTTGAGGCGCTACCTCATAAAATTTGTTAGGACAATATGACATCTTGTTGGTCTGAGCATCATCTATGGAGGGTTAACTAAATGAATCTTCAACAGGGCCATAGAGTCACTCTAAGTGTGATCGTGCAATCATGTGTGCTTGCCAACACTAGGTCACCTACGTGGTCCTACACCGTACTCAGGATAGGTTTACAATGCAAAAGCCATATTCAAGAGACCTCTGGCCATTTCCACAAGATAAAAAGCACCTAGTCACCTCAACGTGCTACACTATCCAGTTTAGGTCTGACTCGATAGTACCTATATTCCTCCTGCTTGGATGGACGTTGCTAGTGCTAAGGGCTTCTTGGTGGAGATAGAAGATAGAAACTTTGGTAACACCATTCACACTACTATCAAACTTATTAAGCTTTCCGGTAGAAGTTTACTAAAGTCATAGGAGCATCTAGAATGTACCTAAGAAAGACCAGCCAGGTGCTCAATTCCTATGGTACATAGGATAATTCCAAGGAGAACAAGGAGACAACACAACACTTCATCCTAGAGAAGAACGGATTGATCTATAAAATTTAAATTTGAAATTTATGCCTAAAAAAAAACCTAAAAAAAAAAGAGCAATAATTTAGTACAAATAATGGGAGAGAGAGAGAGAGAGAGAGAGGACAAGAAAGAAGAGAGGCGTACGTGTAGAGATGGTTGGTAATGAGATAGTGAATAAAAGGGGAAACTCACTTTTTTTGTATTGGCGGTTGTTGCTATGGTCAAATTCTCCTCTCCATCTTTCCTTTCTTCCTTTCCTTTACAAATCACCCACTCTTTCTTTTTCTCTTCCCTTCCTTTGTCGTTTTTCATTCCTCTTCTATATTATTTCTTAAATTAAATATACGTAACCAATTGTTTGAGCGGGACACATTCGAATAGACTTTTCAATCCAACCTCAAAAAAATTGGAGTCGTCTAGATTGGTCGAGTTCTTGAATCGCATGAACACCACTCTTTTCAAGTATTTTAATTTAGTTTAATACATATTCCAACGATTTTTAGAAGGTTAATTTTGAGCATGCTAGTATTTATTGATGAGTATAGGTCGAATTTTCTTATTACGAGTCGAGTATCATATGCATCAAATAGCATATGAACGAGATATTCCCGCATTAGCAAACCAATAATTGTATTGAATTAAAAGCTTAATTTGAGCATTAACCCAATATTTTTAAAAATGGATGGAGGGATATGTAAGGTTCTAAATTTCTTAAAAAAGTTGAGAACCATTTTTATTAATTTTCAGAAACCGCACGAATCAGTTGAAGAAAGGAATTAATAGTATACAGCATACCTAAATTAATAAAAATGGATCATCTTCTATTTCAAATTTGGATTCTCTTCTCTCTCTCTCCTACTAAAATAACAATAACCTACTTCTTATTTTATAGCCTATTTTTCCTTTATTTGTCTTTTAAATAATTAGTTTGTTTATGAATTAATAAAAAAAAACAAAAACCTACGAGTTTGTTAATGAACAAATTTTGTATTATGTGATCTTACTTGCTTTTTTTATATTAAAATTTTTTCTCAACTTCTAGTCACATTTTAGAATCTAAATAATCCAAATTAGATTATGAATGTGATAAAAAAATAAAACAAACTAGCCTTCTTCTCGACTTAACTCCTCTCACCTGTAGAGGTTTGTTTGTGATTCTCTACTGAATAATTTGTTTATGATCTAACCATAAACTTAGTCGTTCGTGGACTACTAAGAGGGTGGGGCCACATTATTAAGTCCGAGGTGTTAAGAATGAGAAATAAAATTGGGATCGAATGTATCCACCTATGTTTGTTACACCTTCGATCCCAATTTTATTTTTCCTTCTTAACATGGTATCAGAGCCATGCCCTAAACTTAGTTGTGTCAATAGATTGGTAAATCCTCAAATGTCGAACAAAGGACTCTAAAAGAAAAAGGAGTCAAGCTTCCTCGAAGGCAGTAAAAAATGACTAAGACTCCAAAGAAGTCGAGCCTCAATTAAGGGAAGGCGTGCTTTGTTCGAGGGGAGGTGTTGGATGATGAAAGTCCCACGTCTACTAATTTAGGGAATGATCATGGGTTTATAAACAAATAATACTCTCTCCATTGATGTGAGGCCTTTTTGATAAGCACAAAGCAAAACCATGAGAGCTTATGCTCAAAGTGGACAATATTATACCATTGTGGATAGTCGTGTTCATCTAACACCTGGAACTAATCATGGTATGCTTATTGAATAGGCTACGAAAGTTACTCTCACCTATGCAATTAAGGTACAGGTCCTCACAAACAAAAGTTCATAATTCACTATGGATTAAGATTAAGTCGCATGTGATTATGTTGTGAAATATTAATTTTTTCAATTATTTGATTTATAAAAAGAGAAGTGTTAACACCAAAGTTTTGATCCATATGTTATAAAAATATATTTACATAAATTTGAGAAGTTTTGATTGTGTTGCATGTATAAAGAAAGAAAATAAAGAAAAATATAGGTGGAGACAGAAAGAGGATTGATATCAAAAAACAACTTTTTCCTTTTTGGTGTACGTCCCATTACCCTTTTTCTGGGCAGTCATTCATGTTGAGGGAAGTGGAGCCCTTCCTTTCTTTTGCACTCAATACCACTTCATGCCCTTGCCTTCGCTACCCTATTTCCTTATTATAACTCGACAAACCACGTGTCCTCCACATACTTAATATCCATTTTCAATCTCTCCTTAAACTGTCATCTATCATCTATTCGTCTAATACTCTCTTCGTATAGAGCTCTACTAATGGCTGGAACATGATTTTGTTCTTCTTATTTATATATACAGGAATCTTTCGAGATTCCAGTGAATCTGTTGATAATTTTGGAAAAAATGTCTCGATAAGATGAATAATAAAAAGAGAAAATAATTTGGAGTTTGAGAGTGTGACCCAACTAAAACCCTCTTGAATTTGATTACCCATTTACTTTTTGAATTTTTATTTATTTATGTAACATGAATTATGATAGTTTAGTCTATATTATTACTATGATTATTATTATTATTATTCATCACATACGTAAATATTTAATTAATTAATTAAAAACCTTGTCTTCAAATTCTTCTCTCTTTCTCTCTCTTCGCGTGGATGATTCTCAGTAGCAGCTATATTGGAGTGTTGGACACGTGGCATAATGGGTCAGACGACGACGACAGGGATGACGACAACTTCGCAAAGCTCCACAGCTCTGTGTCCACGTTGTTGTAATCCTGACCGGCGGCGGCGGTGTAAGAAGAGGAGGATGATTTGGACGAAAACGATGTCGTTCCGCGTAGTGTTGGTGGAGTTGGTAATTGGTCATTGTAATAAATCATATTGGACACTTCAATTTGGCCGTTCAGTTGCGAGGCCACCAGCCGGTCGAACGCCGCCCAGTTGTGAGGAGCTGTAGCCGCGGCGGCAGAAGAGGACTCCAGTTGGTAGCCGGAAATTAGAATCGGATCGGTGGGGCCCACATGGTTGTTAATGGGTTGGTGGCAGTTGTGGGTGCTGGTGGAATTGGGGCTTTCGAGGTTTGGAAGTTTGGAGAATCTGCCATCCAGGTAACTACCGCCAGTGGAAGTGTCGATGGGGCTGAGCAATCTCCCACCGCCGCCGTCTCCGTCTCCGTCTCCGTCTCCGTCTTCTATGTCCTTGCAGCTTCGACCCATGTAATGAAAGATTTGCTCCAACGCTCCGTCATTGCAAGAATCAAGCAAGAGAGAGGAGGGTGTTTCGGTAATTGTAGTACTGACAGGGCTGTCCAGGGTTTTGTGGTGGTTTTTCTTCTTGAATATCCTACACACAACCCACCCCTCTTCTTGTCCTCCGTCTCCAATCACACCGCTCGACGACGCCTTAATCTAAATCAAACCGAACCATTTAGAGATACATTAACAATAACAACCTCTAATCTGATACCATGTTAAGAATGGAAAACAGAACTGGAATCCAAGAAAATCCCACTTATGTTTCTAATTCTTAACGAGATAAGACAAACAGACATACATTACTGGATTGGGAGGTGGAAATTTCATCGAGGCGATATTCATGCATGATCCAATCAGACTTCTGGCCGTGAGGGGCGCGACCTTTATAAAAAACAAGAGTCTTTCTCATACCAATTCGGCGGGAGTTGGTGTAAATGACTTTATCACGACCCGTGGCCTTCCAGAAGCCAGCAGCGGTGGCGCGATTGGTGCGAGTACCGGTGGGATACTTTTTATCTTTATGACTAAAAAAGTACCAATCGTTTTGGGGAGTGGTTCCGATCTTGCATTTCTCTAGAAAGTGTAATTGAATGAGAGGAGGAAAGGCAATAAAAATGAGAGGAGAAAATGAGATACGTACCTTGGATGTCCCACGGCTCGAGCTTGTTGAGGTCGACATCGGGAATGACATCCAAATCGACGGTGTGGAAGGAGAGCTTCTTGCGGAGGTAGTAGTGGAGGAGCTCCTCTTCGGTGGGGTGGAAGCGGAAGCCGGGAGGGACTTGGGAGTGGCCATTCACGGAGATACTCATTTGGGTGTGTGTTATGTTTTTGTTTGGAAACAGAGAGGGGTTGGCATATATAGTTGAAGCAAGTGTAGTTTTAGTATGATGCTTGGAGAAGAGCAAGGAAGGGTGTGAGAATATGATTACAACACGGAAATGGGTCCCATACAGAGAGGAGAAAAAGGGAGGGGAAGGGCGCATGGACACGTCTAAAAACTACGACACTCGACCTTAATATCTCCCCCGAAAACCACCCCTCAAACAACCACTCACCTTCCCTTCTCCGTCTCCGTCCTCTTCTATTACACACCTCACCTCTACTCGCTACTCGTGTACATGGGTTGAGTTGGATTAAGTTCATAAATCTTTCAACTCAATTCTGAGACGGGTGGGAAGAATTAAAATAGGAAATTAACCCTTTTTAAAAAAAAAATAATAATTAAAGTGGTTGAATTTGTGGGGGGTTTAGGAGAGAGAGGGAGAGGGAGGCATCCACAACCACCGCAACAAGAAAAAAGGTGATGGGGTAGGGATTGCGCTTTCAGGGCCCTTTAGATGGGACGAACACAAATAAAAATATGTGATGCATGGGAATATATTTTTGACAATGGCTTGGATTCTATTACAATTTTCTTTTTTTTTTTTTTTTTAATTAATTAATTTATTAAAGGAACTCCAATTATTTAACGGGTGGCTTTTTGGAGTATTATATCCCAAATTCTCCTCTGTCAAATATATATATATATATATTATGATTATTATTATTATTAATTAATTACTATTATTTTGTTGAAAATAATAGAATATTACAAATTTCCTTAATTATGTTAGAAGGGTTAATTATGAATTTAAACGTCAGTGTTTGGAAATAAGTTGAAATTTGGTTCCTTTAGAAAGTGATTGTTGGTATAAATGGAATTGATGAAGAGAAACTCCTCACACCAAAATGGAAATTAATATATTCACATGCAATATAATTATTTTGTTTCCCTTTTATTTATTTATTTATTAATTTATTATTTCTCTCCTAATATTTGCTGTTCTATCAATAAAACAAGCCGCTGGAAAATCTTGATTTTACATTTTACCAGCAGGCAATCGTATTGGTATCTCATCTACCATATGGAATTTTTTTAAAAAATAAACACTGCTACCTCACTTTCTTCTGCCTTATTTACCCCCTTTTTTACTTTTTACCGACCGTAAACGTACTCGAGTAACTCCTTCTACTGTTTTGCCTTTTCACTATGTTTAGAAGTTCATAAAATTGACTCTTTATCTACGTTTACAACTTCATCAAAACATCAAATCATCCAATGTGAAGATGGTTTTCAGTGCTCGTTATCTAGTTACATAAACATAAGCTTTACGTTGTTGCGTCTCTCTAATACTATAGTTATTGTAAAATCTTGGTTTATTTAATCATTACGGTCTCAAGAGAGATTCAACGACTATATGAAAGATTGATTCTTTGAGATCTTTCCTTTCAAGAGGATGATCGACCACATCGCCCGAATTCCTATAGTGAAAGCCCTAATAGAATAATGTCGGGAGAGGTAGAAAGCCTACAGGTTAAAAGAATTAGAAATCTCGAGTAATTCGTCGAGCCGCTAAAGTAGCTAAAGAATTGGTTTTTTTTTTTTAGTCTAATCATGTTAGTTTAGGAGATGTTTTTTTTCTTTGTTTTGTGTGGCCAACATGTGACCATACTATTTAGAGCTTGCTTTGCTTTGTGTTTATTAATGGTTACATGAAGGGTCTAAAGCCCAACACCTTTAAGATTTTAATTACGGTTTTGCCATTTTGGACCTGCAAGCCCAAAATCTTTTTATTTTCTTTATTTATATTCAATTTCCTACCTCTAACTTAATACTAATAATAAATAATAATAATAATCATATACCAATGTATTTCAGGGGTCTTAGAGATTTTTGTGAAGTATAATAACATTAATGCTTATATAAATAACTTGAGATTACTCACAGTATTTTTCCCTCATCTCTTCCATCCGTAAAAACCGAAGACCTCCACTTCTCAAGCTAAAATTCTTATTGATCTTTTCTCGTAATTTAGGCCATCGTCTACGTGTAAGGACTCAAAATCTGCGACGTGAGTTAGGTCATCCAAATTAAAGAAGAGACTAACGATCTCATGTTTCTTTTGTAATATATGAGGTAGGATGGTTATTTTTTTAGTTGTCTTAGTACTCTAATTTACTTATCTCTTCGTAACATCATTAGACTTTACTAATAGAGAGTCACCAACTAATTCCATATATAATGTTGTGTCACGATTGATAAATTATGAGTTTGAGCTATGACGAGGTCGTGTCTTACTTATATGTAAATGTATGATTTGAAGAATAATCACCTAGAATATTTGCTAAAACCATTAAACTTACATGGGTGAAATTCTCTATTTATAATCATTTATAGAATCAAATAAAGTATAAAGAAAATAGATAGAGCGATGAATGAATACAAGATATTTGACTATAATAAAATGACTAATATGATACCTATGATAAACCGTAACAGAAAACTAAATATCACACGAGATATTTGCTTATAATAAATGGTCAAATATTATATATATATAGTAAACCATAATTTAGAACTAAATATCTTTAATAATTACAATAAAATCCTATTATTTTTCTTCATCGTCGCTACGGATGGTACGTATCACTGTGTATCGCTCTATCTTTTTTCTTTTCTACAACGCCATTTTCATTATTTCTCGTTGTCGTTTGAGGACAAAAGAGATATTTCTGTTTTGTTTTTTATTTTAGTAGACATTAAAAAAACAAAGAAATGAAATATAAGTAACGATGAAATTGAAACTTATATTTTATAAGTTTTAATAGAAGTGAAAAATGATTGTACGGAGCCCGCTTGTCCGTTGTAAATTATAAACAGAAAAGGCAAGAACAATAATAAAGAAAATAATGGCAGGTAGCAACTGGAATGCCACGTGGCAGTCAACATAAAAAGACATTGACTAACTTGAGTGCAAGCGTACAAGAGAGGCATGTGGTTAGGTGCGTAAAAGTGGTCCCCGCCTCCACGTCATTTCACTGCCCCAAATACTAAATTACTTACCCCCACTCTTGCGCTGCTCGTTGCACGTGACACCACGTGCCTACTTTTCACCTTGAGGAAATAGAAACCAGAAATTATATTTTATTTTTATTTAAACAAAATCATCCACTTGAAAATAAAATATAAAAAATTAATTATTTATTTTGATTTATATAATTTATGGTGTCCGTTGGATGAAAGATCTGTGTGAATCTATCTCACAGATTCTGACACCGTCATTACCCCTTTCCCTATGCCCTCTGCAACACAACAAACCCAACGCATCAAAACATATATCATAATAACAATAATAACTCACTACTCTCTCATTCATTGCTCAATTACTGATTGTATAAAATATATTTTAAAATTTGTGTGTTTTTGTGTTGAGTCTGAGATTCCCACATCAATTCTAACGTCTCTATGTCACTCTCATTGGCTGCATCTCAACTTCAGCAGCAGATGAAGCAGTAGAGCCTTTAACTCTATGGCTTCCAAATCTTTCTTCTGAACATCCCATTTTTCCTTTTCAATGGGGAAGAAAGGAGGAGGTAGCTCATGGCTCACCGCCGTCAAAAGGGCTTTCAGATCTCCCACTAAAGACGATGAACAAAAGGTACCCTTTAATTTTCATCTCCTTCTTCTTCTCCTTCTCATTCATCCTACTTTCTGCAGAGGCGGGAGAAACGCCGCTGGCTTTTCAGAAAACCAACATCTCAGCCGCCGGAGCCACTCCCTCCACTCCAACCGCCTCTCCCCACTGACCACAAACATGCCAGACCGGCTGCACAACCTCTTCACCTCACCAGCCCTTCCCCTGCTTCTCCATTGGACCGCCGTTCTTACTCTGCCATTCTCATTCAAACCGCCTTTAGAGGATATCTGGTGAGCTCTCAACTCTGTAAATTTGTCATAATGTGAATGGATACCCTTCTTAACTTTTGAATTTTGAAAGGCGAGGAGGGCTCTACGGGCACTGAAGGGGCTGGTGAAGTTGCAGGCTTTGGTGAGAGGCCATAATGTAAGGAAACAAGCGAAGACAACCCTGCAGTGCATCAAAGCATTGGTTAGAGTACAAGAGAAAGTGTTGGATCACCGTATGCGGCTCTCCCTTGAAGGCAGCCGACGGTCCACCTTTAGCGAGACCAACAGCATCTATGAATCTCGCTATGTTCAAGACAAATGTGTATCAAGAGAAGGTAGCAGCGTTACAGATGACTGGGATGAACGTGCTCACACTGTTGAACAAGTTAAGGCAATGTTACAACACAGACGAGACTCTGCTTTGAATCGTGACAATATTTTATCTCAATCCTTTTCTCAACAGGTTTGAATTCATATCTCATTTCATTGTTTATAATGAACAATTGTTATGTTTTGAATACTAAACTTGTTTTAGATATGGAGGACTGGAAGGAGCCCATCAATAGGAAACCAAATGGAGCTTGAAGAAGGATCTAAATGGCTGGATCATTGGATGGCTAAGAAGCCATGGGAGAGCAGGGCAAGAGCTTCCACTGATAACAGACCACAGCCACTTAAAACGCTTGAAATTGACACCTCTCGACCATACACTTACTTGTCTCCCAACAATTTCCACACTTCCAATTACCAAATTCAATCACAAAGATCAAACATGCTTCCATCTTCCTCCCCACTCCATAGAGCCCATCACAGCCAAATCCCCATCACCCCATCCCCGTCAAAATCCCGACCGGTCCAGCAAGTTCGGTCGGCGAGTCCTCGCTACAACAGAGAAGACAGAAACCAAATTAGCCACCACATTACACCTCAAACGCCAAGCTTCAGGTCTAAACATCAACATCACAAAGGGGGTGGTTATGGTGAAACTTCACTACCTAATTACATGGCTGCAACAGAGTCGGCCAAGGCTCGAGTCCGGTCGCAGAGTGCGCCGAGGCAAAGGCCTGCAACTCCGGAAAGGGAACGAGTTGGGACTGCAAGGAAACGGCTATCGTTTCCAGTACCGCCAGATCCATACAGTAGAATGGTGGGGTGTGGTGGTGTTCATGGGAATGAGATGAAGAGTCCAAGTTTTAAGAGTGCTTATGGAAGGTATGGTGGGCTGGAGGATCAGTCTAACTATTCATCTTGCTATACAGAGAGCTATGGAGGAGAGGTTTCTCCATCTTCAACCACTGATCTCAGGAGGTGGCTGAGATGATAAACAAATCCACACAGTTGGGGAATGTAATAATTTTCTTCTCTTAATTTTCATTCTAAGAATCTAACATTCCTCTTAAATTGTATTATTTTTGTTTCTTTCATATGCTTATCGGAGTGTTTGGTGTTTGGTGCATCTCAAACAAACGTCGGGCCTACTTTTTGGCTTAGTACAAATAATGTCTAACACATCTATTGCACTAACAAGAGATCAATATGTGTACAACAAGTGTCAGCGCGTCCAAATGTCCATAAAGTGTTTATGCTTCTCATTAAGGATGATTAATTTTATTTTCAATAGTTTCACTATCTTAAACTTACGAACTTTAAATTTGTTTCAAGATAATGCTTCTGTCAATTATTCCGTTAAAGGAAGACGGAAAAATGATGTGACGATGACTTAAAAAAGATAGTATACTTGATTTAGGTTCATCTTTCATTTATGCCCCTAGTGGGTAGGAGAAAAGTCAATTGAAAGTGTTTATTGATGGACGGTAGAAGAGCAATAAAGAAAAAGAGTCACATCCTAATGTTTTGGGAATCCCGTTCCCTTGTGGATAACTTACTCGTACAATGTTAACTTCCCCCAAATTCTTTTTAATGGGTAAGGAAACGATATTTTGCCATAATCTCCAATTTTTTCCCATCCTTATACAGCTTCGTTTTGAATGTAACTAGGATTATTTGGTGTCTTTCTCCGACTCATAACTAGAAAACAAAAACAATGGTTATTTTCAAACAATTGCAAAAGTTAAAGGTTTGAAAATATTGAAGCATGCACTAAAGTTCACGAGCAACATTGATAATCGAAACATACACCTGTGCCACATCTCTCTCCACCTTCATTCTAGCTGAAAACTTCGCAAAAGGGTTATTTTGAAACTGACTTACGAAAGTTTAGGAATATTATTAAAACCTACCATAAAAATAAACCTAAAAAATCAAATTACATTGAAACTCTAAAAAAAATCAAACTCTAAAAAAGAGTTACATATATCTATCTTTGTCAGTGGAAATTTTTTTACGACTTGATCAGAGAAGAAAATGGAAACAATTGTAAGGAGAATTCCACCAAAACAGGATCACGTTATTGCAGGCATAAAAGGGTTCAAAGATTTGTTTAAATTAACAATAATTTAAACAAACCTGTAAAGTAACAGTTTCTCTTCGAGCGCACCAAGAAAGATTAAAGAGATCCCCAAATCCAAGGAGTGCATCATCTATTACTATGCAGTTTTGGAACAGATTATAATGTTGTTATAACCGTGATTTGAGGCTAAAAGAAGGAGCACAATGTATGCATAAGTTGATTTCATAAAAGAGTATCATGACTTTGGTCTAAACAATAACTTAAGACCATGTTCAGAAGACTCGATCCCCGATCCCATAAAAGTTTCCAGAGATTTATGCTATTGATAACAAAAACATCAAGTGTATCTTGTTCAAGAAAATATAACAAGGGTTGAATCTCTAAAGCTACGTCACTCTGTTGTTAGAAACTACGACTCTCCATAATGGTCTATGGAACCTCCCCTGAGGTCTTATGGAACACTCGAATAGTCCCCACTTGATCGAGTCCTTGAACAAAGAGCACCCTTTATTCTACACTTGAGTCACTTTTGACTATACCTTTAAGGCTCACAACTTTTTTCTTCGACGCTTGAGAATTTTATTGACATGACTAAGTTAAGAGTATAGCTCTGATGTCATGTTCGAAACTACGACTCTCCATAATGGTATGATGTTGTCAATTTTGAGCATAAGCTCTCGTGACTTTGTTTTTTGTCTTCCCAAAAGGTTTCGTACGGATGGAGATGTATTCCTTACATAAACCCATGATCAGTCCCTTAATTAGCCGATATGGGACTCCTCTCCCAACAATCCTCAACATTTGTTACTTACCTCTATCTCGTATTTAAGTCCGAAGCAAAGGACTCTTCCTGCAGCTTGATGAGACACTCATTCCTATTTGGACTTGTTTCTTCTTTGTCCATTATAATTCCCTATTGCCTCCTTCCTATCTGTTTCACGAATGTAGAAAGCAGATACAATCTAGTCCTAGGAAGCTTGGGAATCATATGGCTATCATTTCTGGGCTCACATGTTATGGCAAGATTCTGTCAGTTCAGTCTCTATCTATATAGAGTTCTTCTAGAGATGGGTCTTGGAAGCTTTGTAAGACTCATAGGGTGAGCAGAAATTATTAAGGTGGGTGACCTACGGTTTCTATGAGACACCGAGTAACTACGATCCTCCCCAATGGTATGATGGGTTCACTTTGAGCATCAGCTCTCATGACTTTGCTTTTGGTTTCCTCAAAATGTCTCGTACCAATGAAGATAGTATTTCTTGCTATAAATCCATGAACTTCTTCTTAATTAGCCGATGTAAGACTCTCCACCAACCATCCTCAACAAAACCCAACAAAACCCAACAGGCACAACAAGAAAGAGACACTAACCATGACAAAGAAGTAGTAGTTCTTCATCTGTTTCAACAGTCAGAACAAAGCTCAGAAGGGTTTCCAAATGGAGGAGTGCCATAAAGAATGTGCATACAATATTAAAAGTCATATATCTAGCAGTGATTTAACATGGTTTCATATTCAAATGTTGGGAACTCATTGACAATTCTAATAAACACTACATATGCATATACAATTCATTGACAATTCTAATAAAAAGAGAATGAAAGAATCATCAAACCGTTTCAGAGATCTCCTGAAGGCGTTTCTCCAACTCAGTAAGTCTCAAGCCCCAATCGTTCTTGATTCTCAGAGGCCTCACTCTACGGTTCATCTCAGAGTTATCAGAGCCGCTCCCTTCGGTGGGAGGCGGCCCGTCTTTCTTCTGTTCTTTCCCTTGTCGGGTTCTGTTTTTCTCCTTCACGGCGGCCGCCTTCTGCAGTGCCCTCAGAACATCTAACCCACTAATTTGGGCAGTCTCCAATTGCGATTCCTGTTTTCGGATGGGGCTGCGGGATTTGGGATTTGTGGAGTTCGCGGCCGAGAGAATTTTGTGGCCGAAGCTTTTGATGCTGGTACTGTTGTTTGGTGTGGCGTTATCGGCGTCGGTTTCGGGTGGCTGAGCCTTCGCGTAGATGGCGGAGACCGGAGGCGTCGGAGGCGGCCTGGTTGGCAGCGGGAGGCGGCAGCAGGACGGGCTCGGTGAGGTCGAGAAGGCAGTCCACATGGTTCTTAGTTTGTGGCCAACACCAAGTTGGGCATTGGAGGTCTTCTTTTGGGTTTTCAGAAAATTTGTGGCCCAAAAGCAAAATAAAAAAGTCAATTAACTATTTTAGTTTTTATTTAATTTTATAGTTCTTTTTTTTTTATTATTTATTCTTCCATCACTCTTAAAAATAAAATAAAAAAATAACTTTAAATGTTCAAATTTTAAAATATATATTCAAATTAGGTGTTAAATTTTAATTAAATATATTAGGTGACTCGAAAAACCTCACCCTAAAAAATTTATAATCAAGGTTGCCATCTCATCATTTAATAAAACATATGTATCTGGTAAACTCGAGAATTAGATAAATTTATAAAATAAAGTATATCGATGTATTTAAGACCATCAAAATTGGACGTTGTGGACGTGAACTCGAGCCTAAATTTCGAGCCAACATCATCAACAAGAGAAGGTAAAAAAAATATATTTCAAATATTGACATTTATATTTAATAATGAGCAAATAATATTAAACTTCTTAACGACATTGTTCGTACTTATAAGTAATTACTAATAATCTTTTATAATTACAGCCATGATTAATCAATGTTTAAGAAACCTTGGGGCACAAAAATTTAATTAGCAATTGTATTTTTTAAGGCTAAGATTCAGAAGCATTATTAAAAAAAAAAAAAAAAAAAAAAGGTGGTTGATGGTTTACTTGTGACAATATTTATAACTATATCTTATGCTATTATTTTGCTAAAAAAATTTAATATTAGAAGATAGTCAATTGAGGATGATGGTTGTATAAATTTTATTTTATTTTATTTTTATTTAATTTCATAAATTTTTATTATTTATTCTTCGACCAATGAAAATAATTTTTATTGGAAAGTAATATTTTAAAATATGTATTGAAATTCAATTATAAATCTTTAACTAAATATTTTAAAACAAAGAAATAAATATTTTTATGAGTAATATTTTCCCTATATTAAAAACAAAAATTTTAAAAAAATTATAATTGAGTTGAATTGGATTAATTATTTAATAATAGTTTGTTTTTTCAAACTTGACTCAACCCAACGAACAAACAATCTGGTAGACTAAAGTATCGTTGAATAAATAGTTACTTATCCATTAATTGCACGGTCTTATAAATATATTGAAATGAGATATAATAATTAACTAAAAAAGTTTAATTTTTTTAAAGGAACATTTTTCCATATAAGAGATGGATTGAAATGAGAGAAAATAGAAAAAATTTAAACGGAGTGGTTTTTATTTTTAAAAAATTAGGAAAAGTGTAAAATAGGTAATTAATTAATTAAATCCGACCAATTGAGGGAACATGAAAGAATGTTTTTCGAGTAAATTAATGAATTTAAAATTTGAATATTGGGGTTGATAATGTAGGTTGACTTTTGTTAATATATATTTAGTTAGTTATTTATTTGGAATATTTTTATTTTGATATATAATTGTTTATATAGAAAATATGTAACCAATAAACTGACTTACAATTCCAATTATTACCCTTTATTAAATTTAGAGAGTATATTATTTTATTTGTCAAGTTAATTAAATATTTGTTCTTCTACATTCAAACTTTTGAAATGTGTATATTTAATTTTATCCTTTATTTTTATTTTTTTAACAAATACATAAAAAATAACAACAAAAGAAAATAATAATTATTATAAAGGCTTTGACTTTTCCTTTTATTCTCAAACTCCCTCTCAAAAATTATCTCTAACAATCATGAGGGACAAAGCCAACCGCCGCAAGGCCGCCGTCGCCGTCGTCCTCTCCGCCGCTTCCAAGCTTACCGCCTATTTGGTCATCCTGTTGCTAACCTACGCGCTCGGCTACCTATCATCCTCATCCGTATCTCCGTCTAATTCCGAAATTATCCCTACTTATTCGACCCCTCAACTTTTACAGGTCACTGACGCACCTGTCGACATCGGCCAATTTCGAATCAGAACACGCTGTTCCCCACCCATCCCTCACCGACAGGTCCGTTTAACAATCCTCCAGAAGGTCTTCAAGGGGGAATCTCCATTCCTCAACTTCCCTCCGCCGCACGTGGCGGAGCTTCTGCACCCGAAGAATATCAAGGGGTGGGGCTCCAACGGCGCCGTTTTTGAGAACCTTGTGAGACGAGTAAAGCCACGGACTATAATCGAGGTGGGTTCGTTTCTGGGAGCGTCGGCGACTCACATGGCCGAGTTAACTCGGCAACTCGGCCTCCAGACTCAGATTCTTTGCGTTGATGACTTCCGTGGGTGGCCCGGTTTTCTTGACAAGTTCAAGGAGTTGTCGATGGTAAACGGCGACGTATCACTTCTTTACCAGTTCATGCAAAACGTGGTTGCCAAGAACGCGTCCGGTTCGGTTATTCCGTTGCCGTTCTCAACCGGGTCGGTTCTGGATAGCTTTTGCGAGTGGGGGATCTATGGGGACTTGATCGAGGTGGACGCGGGTCACGACTTTAACTCGGCCTGGTCCGATATAAACCGGGCTTACCGGATACTTAGACCAGGTGGGGTTTTATTCGGCCATGATTATTTTACTGCTGCGGATAATCGAGGGGTAAGACGGGCAGTTCATTTGTTTGCTCAACTCCATGGTTTCAAAGTCAAAGCGGATGGTCAACACTGGGTTCTTGTCTCTCATTAATTTGGTTTTTTATGTTTAAAATATGGTATTTACAACATAACAGACTTGAGAATCATGTAATTCCATTTTAATTTGTGTGTCATTTAAAATATATGCTCATTGTGTGTGTGAGATAGTGTCAGATCAAATCACGATCTTTTATGATATGCATCACTGCAAAGTTTAAAAGCTTCGATACAAGTTTTTATTTTAAAATAAATGGGTGACGGAATGAAATTCAACCATTTAATATTAAAATGCGTTAAGTTCATAAATCAGTTGTTCCTCCTAAATTTGTTACAAAAAGTATACAAATATTCAAATATAAAAACATGAAACCAAAATAATAACATGAGTTAATATAAAATACTCAATAAGCAGTGTAGTAATAGGCTCTAATCGTTTCCTTTTATGGCTATATACCACTTCTATAAGTAAATAGCTACCTATGGCTAACTTTGGGTTTTGTAGCTCTAGCCGAGCTTCTATAGGGTACTGAACCCTCTTACTCTTTGTTCATTGAGTTATAGCCCTATCGAGGTTCTCACTAAACTATTGACCCTCATTTTATATACTTGTCGTATTTGGGCCTTCATCATCTCACGAAGGCTTGTAACTAGCTTCCTTGGAGCACATACATACCCATATTGGTTCTCTATAGGGTCTTTGGGTGAGTTTTTAGCCATAAGTTGAAACGTTATTGTTTGTGTTACATACTTAAGTGTCATGTATTTATAAGTCATGACCTCTCATTATTTCCAATTACAAAGTTGTTAAAACATCGTGAGAAATATCACTTGATACTCGCCGACTAAAATGGATTACTAGACGACTCCTTAATAGGCCACACATCGTTTTTTTAATTGATTAATAGATGACTCCGTAATAGGTCACATATTGGCTACTACACTCATATGAACCCTTACCATGTGGGCAAGTTCACGACCCTGACTAATCCATCTCTTCATAAACTTCTATGAGCAACTACAAACCCCATTCCTATGACAAGTTCACTAATAGGAGTTACTGGCTTAACTACAAATCCTTACCTTGTTATAGAGACTCTAGGGGGTGACCCCATCACTGGTACCACCATAAAAACCTTTGCCACGGGATGAGTTCATGATTAAAAGTAACTTTGAAACAACATAAGAAAATACTAACTTAAGACTAAGAAAATAAAATACCACTATCCTATGCACATGTCATGGTCTCCACTTATGATGCCTTCGTCAGTCGTACATGGGTGACTTGTCTTTACCTGAAATAGAAGTAGCACACGACTTGATTATTATAAGAAATACTCAGGAAACGATTCCACTATTGGGGTCATGGAATGCAAATACATGCAACTTATCAGACCTATCGTTAAAACCATCATAAGGGCGACCTTTAGTCAGGACAAAATTCGATGTTAGTACTTCCCTACATACGATCGACACGTGCGAGCGTGGGTCCCAAGCGATTCGCACACTCTTAGACCCATCATAGTCGAGCTAGTTGTCCGTAGTGACATCCAGAGGTTGTTAGCAAATTCCGAGTGTCCTGAGAGGCATGATGATCATCATCATCATAGTATGCGCGTCCGTACTCCTCATCATAAATGGAGAAGTATTTGGATGTATATGAACACACAAAATGCACGAGATCTCTATTGTTTTGTTCTTTAAATCATCCTTGTGACACAACCCTATATTCACACATTACTTTAAGTAACATGCATTTATTGGCCTTCATATATTTATCATCATTAACATTAACTATGGTTGTGTCTTTAAAAACTCGTCTTCATAATGCATTGTGACATTTAATACATGTACATCATCTTAATATGGAACATCGTAATATTAAGTCATTTCATCATCACATTTCTCACACCATCTTGTTATCATGCACCATCATCATCATGTCAAGATCATGTACATCATCACACCATCATCATCATGTCAACGTCATGTACATAATCACATCATCATATAACATCATCATATAACGTCATCACATCATCGTATAATGTCATCACATCATCAAATAATGTTATCACATCATCATATAACGTAATTGCGTCACATCATCATATAACATAAAGCACAAATGGCACGTGCAAGGGCCACTGGACATGTGTCATCATACATAAGATAAGTCTTCTGACCAAGTTGATGGTCAGACCACTTACTTGATTGACCTTAGCCAAAGTTCTATTAAGCTCCAAATTTGCTCGCTTACATCCTTTGAATTTCTCCGAATATTGTTTGTTATAATATTATTTTCATACAAACTATTTAAAAACTTCCCAGATTTTTCCTTTTCTTCCTCTTTCTTTTTTAAATTCTGATAACCCGTAGTTTGACCAATTTTAATGGATTCTTACTTTCTTTTCTTTCCTAAACAAATGGCTATGTCTATGTATCATGACGATTTCCTACAACAAGTAAATGGTTCTTAGTATTTAATTTGTAACTAAAAACTAAATAAAGGAAAGAAATGAGAATCGAGATAAATGAAAAGAAGATCTAACTAATCTACACGAGGTTGAGGTATTTGTGAGGTATTTGTGAGGTATTCTAGGGAAGGGTGGTGAGAGACTAGTGGAGAGATGGAAATCAGTTTTTTTAGGGTCGTTACATCATATGCCTCTACAAAATGTTTAATCTCGGAATAACTCAAATTCTCCTTCTAAGAGTTGCCTAATGAAAAATTCTTAATCAGCATACCCTAATCCATACGAGTCATAAACATTTTTTTGCATACATAAATCTTTCAAAGTTTTTCCTAATTCTGTAATATATTTCATACTTATTCTTAGTATTGTAAATGAGTCTCATAAATTTTAGCAATATTTTGAGTTTTTAAGGTCTTGAAAACATCTTAGAATTATCATATGGGTACTCTGATCCTTTCTTACCTCAAATTTTGATTTAAATCCTTAACATATTACAATGGCCTTGTAACTTTATATAATCCATTTAACTATGATATAAGACTCCTCATCAAATTTCATGCCATTTAGAGGTCACTTTGGTCATAAGCTAGTGGAACATAATTATAGGGGCATTTTACCTACTCTTGGTTTAGCCCTTTTATCATAGTCTAATGATCACCAAATTCCATACATAACCTTATAATGTCATATTGAGACTTATTCTAAAATTTCATGAGCAACAAAATTCATTTAGTAGATTTGCTCAGGCTCTTGATTGAAATCAATATTCATATAAATAATGAATAGAAAGGTTAGAAAACCTTCCAAACCTTAATTTCAACTTTAACTTTTTTTCACCCTGACTTGTTTACTTCCCTTGATTACATTAATAATTTAACCAACTTTATGCATTATATTGTCTTTTGAGTCAAATTTTCTAAAATTTGCTAAAGGTTTACTCATTGACCTGTTCATACATCTTCGAGATCTCCTTTTAACAATTTTCCTATAACTATACTAAAAAGGCACTATAAATTTTTTCATACAGATACTTAAATTTCATATTCACATATTTCATAGTGACGAAATTTTCTTTCAACACTATCAACTTATCTATAGCATACTATAAGATATTGTCGTCTATCAAGCTTCCTTGGTTGTTTTCATTTGAAACTACTTACTCCTTAGTATAAGTTGGTACACTCCTTTCTATCTTTATGGTCATAATATTGCGTGTAAAGGATATTTAGTACTAAATTATAGTTTACCTTATATATCATATTTGATATTTTATTAGAAGGCAAATATCTAAATATTTGTCTTCTTACCATAGGTATTTTTCCATGTATTGCTACTTCCCTTTATTATTCTTTTTATATCCTTGTAATTTATTTGATTATATATAGATAACTTTCACATCATTTAGGTGTGGTGGATAATGCAAACATCTTCATGGTATCAGAGCCCTTTTGGTTTAGCAACCCTGATGCTTTCTTTTCAATGTCTTCTGAATCTTCTACTATTCTTTTCCACCACCACTGCTGGCTTTGACGCCGCAGAGGCAGTCGCTATGGCTGCCGCAGGTGGAGCCGATTGATTACTCTTCAGCTCCACCCTATTGACCTTCAAATCACCTTTCGTCATACTCTTGTACATACAATCTCACCTTTACCAACCCAATCGGTTTTCCCTTAACCAATATAGCCTCTTTCATTTTCTTCCCAATCTCCCCTTCAACGTTCACAAAAACCCTCTCATAATCCTCATCAGCATTCTCATAAAAAATATACAGAATCTTGAGAAGGCTATCGATCTTCTACAGAGATTTAGCTTTGAAATCTAAGTGCCGCACGTACCTCTTTGCCAACCAAGTCGCCGCCTCCCTTCGCCAAAATTGGCTTCTTCGCCCACTATGGCAACTCTTCCGGCTTCAACATTGTCTTTGTCCCTTACTCTAGGTTTCCCCCTTCTACTTCTTGGGTTAGAAATATTATCACCGGAGACAAGGCAACATCGTCGCTGAGCGACGATCCCTCTTCATGATTCTCGTCGGAGCCAAGGCAGCATCGCCGCTAAGCGACGATCCCTCTACAATTTTCGATGGCCAAGAAAGTGTTTCTCAACCTTTTTTGAATTTTTCAGATCCAAGCTTCACGTTCATTCAAATTCGACACTCAGCGTGTAGGGGGTGTTAAGGATATTTAGTATTAAATTATAGTTTACCATATATATCATATTTGATATTTTATTATAAGGCAAATATCTAGATATTTGCCTTCTTACCGTAGGTATCTTTCCATATATTGTTTTTTCTATTTATTAGTATTTCTATATCCTTGTAATTTATTTGATTATAAATAATGAACTTTCACACACCATTTAGGTGTGGTGGATTAAGCAAACATTCTCATGGTATCAGAGATTTTTCGAGCAACCCCGATCCTTTCTTATGAGAATGTTTGCATAATCCACCACACCTAAATAGTGTGAAAATTTTATATTTATAATCAAATAAATTACAAGGATATGGAAAGAGTAATAAATGAAAATAACAATAAATGGAAAGATACCTACTATGGTTAAAAGACAAATATCTAGATATTTGCCTTATAATAAAATATCAAATATGATATATACAGTAAACTATAATTTAGTACCAAATATCTAGACTTATTCTAAATATCCTGGTCTAGAAGAGGCATAGAGAAACACTTTCTTCCCCATCGAAAACTGTAGAGGGATCGACGCTTAGCGGCGATGCTGCCTTGGCTTCAGCGAGAATATGTCTAACCCACGAAGAGGGATCGTCGCTCAGCGATGATTCTGCCTTGGTTCCAGCGAGAATATGTCTAACCCAAGAAGTAGAAGGGGGAAACCTAGAGCAAGGGACAAAGACAATGTTGAAGCCGGAAGAGTCGTCACATTGGGCGAAGGGGCCAATTTTGGCAACAAAGGAGGCGGTGACTTGGTTGGCGAAGAGGCCAGTGTGGCGCCTAGGTTCCAAAGGTAAATCTCTGTAGAAGGTCAATAGGTTTAGGTTAGAGTTTCTGTGAAGGATGAAGGGAAGATTGGGAAGAAAATGAAAGAGACTATGTTGGTTGAGGGAAAATCGATTGTGTTGGAAAAGGTGAGGTTGTATGTACAGAGTATGGCAAATGGTGATTTGGAGGTCAATAGGGTGGAGCTGAAAAGTAATCAATCGGCTCCTCCTGACGACTGCCCTTGCAGTGTCAAAACAGCAGTGGTAGTGGAAAAGAATAGTAGATGATTCAAAATCCATTGAAAAGAAAGGATCGGAGTTGCTAACCCGAAAAATCTCTAATACCATGAGAATGTTTGCTTAATCCACCACACCTAAATGTTGTGTAAAAGTTCACTATTTATAATCAAATAAATTACAAGGATATGGAAATAGTAATAGATGGAAAGAATAATATATTGGAAAGATACCTATAGTAAGAATGAAAATATCTCGATATTTTCCTTGTAATAAAATATCAAATATAATATAATAGTAAACTATAATTTAATACTAAATATCCTTTACATTGTGCATTTTAACTATGTTCGAGATGTCTAATTAAAACATCTGGCCTTCCTTAACAAAATCATTTTTATGAGTTCAAGGCTAAGGAATGGAATGGTTTTTATCAAATGATAAGTCTCTCACGGCTTGCGTATGCATTTCTTAATCCTAATAATAAGGTCACTTAAGGAGTGTTTTTAACGCATTAGTCTTATTTTTTTAAGTAAGGGTAAAGCGCCCCTGCACCATTTACGACTATGCAATGACGTTTAGGAAACTAAGTTAGGGTAGTTATATGCATGTGTTTTCAATGCAATTACATCTCTTTTGTTTTATCAAAGTTTGTGTTCATTTAGTTTTAGATAACTCGTGACTAATAATTAATCACTCACTCTTTCTTTGTCTCTTAAATCTCACTCAATACGTTGTAGGATAACATAAATGCTGCAATTTCCCAACAACGCCCACCACTTACTTCACTTACCTTGTGAAACACGGCCATGGAGGAGCCAGTGGTTTCCCCCTCTTCCTCCTCTCTCCACCATCGCCTCCAATTCCTCCTCCACACACCGCCACTCCCCTGGGCCTACGCCATCTTCTGGCAGACCACCACCGACCACAGTGGTGCTGTTTTCCTCTCATGGAGCGAAGGCCACTTCCAGCCCTCCCCTAACTCCACTTCCTCCTCCTCCCCTGAAGACTCCCACAGCCCCCCTCTCCTCCCCGACGCCCCCCTCGACCTCGAGTGGTTCTACATGATGTCCTTAACCCAATCCTTCGCCTCCGCCCATGGCCTTCCTGGAAGATCCTTCTGCTCCGGCGCGGCTGTCTGGCTCACCGGCCCGGACGAGCTCGAGCGGTACGACTGCCAAAGAGCCAAGGAGGCCAAATCTCACGGCATCCAAACCCTCCTCTGCGTCCCAACCCCTTACGGCGTCCTCGAACTCGCATCCCAACAGATAATCCCCGAGGATTGGGGCTTAGTCCAACAGGTGAAATCCGTGTTGGAGTCGGACATACCCAATTTCAGAAACAGCAGCAGTCCACTTCCGTTGTTGGAGCAAGACGTCAATTGGAGGAGATTGGGTTCATGAGCGAAGCCCCGGGTAGGGGGAAATCGAGAAGAGCAGGGTCCGCAGGGGAATTGGAGCTGTCGGATTCCGACAGCCCAGTGGGGAAAGCGGCGGGAAAAAGAAGAGGGAGGAAACGAAACCACGTGGAAGCAGAACGGCAGAGGAGGGAGAAACTAAACAAGCGATTCTACGCGCTCCGGTCGGTAGTGCCGAACGTGATGGACAAGACGTCGTTGCTGTGGGACGCGGTGTGGTACATAAACGCACTAAAGGGGAAGGTGGAGGAGATGGAGTTGGAGTTGGAGGTGAGGAAGTTGAAGAAAGGGGGAGAGGAGGGGGTGGAGAAACAGAGCACCACGACGTCGGAGGAGGAGGAGGAACAGGGGAAGGGCAGCACTCTGTTCGACGTGGAGGTAAAAAGGATGGGAGGAGGGGACGCAATGGTGCGAGTTGAGTCCCATAATCAAAACTGCCCTTCCGCCACATTGATGGGAGCATTAAGAGATCTGGAAGTTCACATTCACCACGCCAACATCACCAATGTAAACGATTTGATGCTCCAACATGTTTTGATTAAGCTTCCCCATGCCTTCTCCACCGATGAAGCCTTCAAAGCATCTCTTTTATCTAAATTACACTAAATCCTTCTCCTTCCAATCATCCTATGCATATCTATCTATCTATCTCTTCGATTCTGCCTCATCCTTCTTACTCATTTTACACAGAAATAAGTTCTCTTCTTCTCTGTTTTTTTTCTTTTTTTTTACGAGTTTTATTCTTCTCTTATTAGCCATACTAAGCCTGGTTGATTACATATCTACATATCGAGTATTTTAAGAAATACTCGGTAAGTGACCTACTATTGGAGTGCAGGAGTGAAGGAATGTAGACACATGCAACTTATGATCTAGGAACCTATCATTTAAAAGTTATCATAGGGGTTGCTTTTAGTCTGGAAAAAAATTGGCTGTGTAGTACTTTCCTACACACAACCCACACGTGCGAGTGTGGATTTTCAGGCAGTTTGCACTCCTTGGACCTATCATAGTTAAGCTAACTGTATGTAGTGACATCCGGATGTTAGCAAACCCTTGAGTGTCATATTAGGCATGATCATCATCATCATCATAGTCTGCGCATTCGTACTCATCATCATCAATAGGAAGTATACTAATGTATATGTACACACAAAATGCATAAGGTCCCTATAATTTTCATCTTGAAATCATCTTTGTGACACAACCGTAGACACCGTTCATATATTACTCTAAACAACATGTAGGTGTTGGTTTTCATATGCTCATAATCATTAACTTCATTTAGAGTTGTGTCTTTAGAAAAATGAATCACGGTCATAATGCATCATGGCATTCAATACAAGCACGTCCTCTTGATATGGAAACATGTCATGCCTAATCCATCTCATCATCATACAATTTTACGTCATCATATTAACATACATCAACACTATTATGTCCTCATCATAACATCATACATCATCATCATTACTTCATCGTCATTATATCATTATCAAATAACGCTGCATAACATCACACATCATCATCATTACGTCATCGTCATTACATTATCATCAAATAATGTCATCATAATATCATACATCATTATTATTATATAGTCAGCGCATCACAACATATAAAGCATACATCATCACTGTAATGTCATCGTTATCACATCATCATCATATAACGTCATCATAATATCACACCTCGTTATTATAATTTAGCCAAAACACATCACAACATATAAATCATAAATGACATGTGCCAACACTACTAGGCACGTGTCATCATACATAAGACAAGCCTTCCGATCAAACCGATAATAAGACCACTTACTTGGTTGAATTCCGTCTCTCGAAGTTTCTCCATTTATCATTAGGAGTTGTTTCTTAATAGAATGTCCATTTTGTTTCGTTAGTAATACTAATTTCTCAACTCACTAACATAAATTGAGAAAATGGACCTTATATTGACCTTAATTGCCTTTATTAAGGCCATATTCAGTTCCGAGAGGGTACAAATATATAAGAATCTGTATCAAATAGTGAAAATAAATGGATTTCGCGCAACTAAAGAATGAAATAGGTGACTGGAATGAGACCTGTGGACATCTCTAAAGGGTGCATACGAGATAGGTTAATTTATGTTTAAAAAATATTTTGGACCAACTTGAAAGTTAGTGACATGAACCACTCGAATAATGTTCACAACTCAACCTGGATTTTTAAATTGGGGTGACATCTATTTTTTTTAACTTACTTTTTTTTTATGAAAAAAAAAATCTATTTGTCTATCATACACATTACCTTATCAACAAAAATTTCATAAAGTTTAAATATCAATCTTTCAGGAGTGATAACACATCATTGATATTGGTTATAAATATCGAATATTTTTAATATATATAATAATCTTAGGGTAGCATTAGGTTGGATTGTAATTCTTTCGGGTAGTTGGGTTGACTTAACCAAAAAAATGACAACTCACAAACCAATTCTAATTTTCAATTTTTCAAAAATTAAGTCTAATCTAAATTAAAAATAAAAAAATCTAACTCAACCTAACTTTTATGATTTGAATTGGGTAGTCTAAGTTTGTTGGATTCTCGAGTCAGATAGAACACCCGAACAATTTGGTTTACTATTATAAGCCCTACCTAGTATACCCTGCACATTATGTTGAGTTTATTTGCGTTATTTTCATTATTTATTTTAAAATTTATAAACGAATAATGAAGCAAGAGAGTATTGCCTACTTTTGAATAATTGAATAAAACTGAGTTAATATCATATTTTTTTTTTTTTTTTTGTATGAAAGATGCTTCAATTATTTGAGCTATTGAGTAAAATGATGTTAATTATACACCTAGATTTATAACAAGAGCCCGAAATTGATTATATACGTAATTCTATAACAAGGAATCCATTTGCTCTATGAACTTTGCTATAAGGTTTGAAAATACATTCAATATCTTCCTTTGTTTCATATTTTTTTCACTTTCTAAATCTCAAAATATAATATCAATCAAATTTAAAATCCACTATCTATTAAAATTATATAGTTTTACAACTCAATTAATTTAAACCATGATTTTTGTTTGATTCCATTTAAATCCAACCGTATTAGCATAAAAAGTTATTATGTTTTTTTTTCTAATTAAGAAGCGAAAAATAGAGAGAGAATTAGATGCAAACATGAGTTTTGTCGAGAAAGCATTCAAGTGTATATTTGTTGATATGATAACTAAAGAAAAGGGTGGAAGTGTTGCGATCCAACAAGTAGAAGATGCTATACAACGAGAGATGTAGTTTTTGATGAACCATTTTCATGGTGGTCCTCAAAGAAGAAAATCTTACCAAATTCAAACAATATCGAAGAAACTCTACAATAGAAGTTAGGGGAGCAAACTACACAGATTTAGTCAAATGCTGATGCAGCTAAAAGATCCAAGTGACATTGATGTTGACGAATAAGAAGTGTCTCGATCAAGTGAATCTGATGAAAAGGAAACAACACATCAATAGCTAAGTGATAAAAAAGAAACTAAAAGTCAAATCCTACTTATGCCAATACAGCTACTTATACCAATTCATGCATCTAATTTCATTCGAGGCTTAAGTGAATCATACTTACCTAGTTGTAGTGAGATATTTCCTTGAGCTAGGCTATAGAGAACTCACAACTCTCTATTTTTGACAAGTTTGCAGAACCTATAACCAACCTAAGATTTAAGTTAAGAATAGGGTGTTAGAACTTGTACGATTTTACGATGTTCAAGACAAGATGTTTTTAGTAGACTAAGTATCCTTGGACCATGAAATACAATCAAAGAACTAAACCTCGGTGCTCCCTGAATATGGTTAGCCTCAAGAGCTAATCTAGAAAGTTTTGATAAAGGAAGTCCAAATTATAAGCCATCAAGATGCGCTAAAGCACTTAGTTTACAACCACGACATTTAGGAACATCCATATAACTTACCGTGTCTATTAGTAGTCATGAACGATATCACTAGAAACAGAACACTTCTCATTTACTTCATTACATTATTAGTGCTTTGAGTGACTTAGATTAAACTTAATAGTGTCCCTACTTAATGATAGGTTCAGGAACCCTTACCATTGAGCTTGACCCATATTGATAAGATAAGATAGTATATCGAGGCTACCCTAGAATTAGTGTTACTATCGTGTGTGAAAATAATCAAGGGCCTTCTAAATAAGGTCATTCCGTAAACCCGTCCTAAGTGGGGACAAGGGACCACACAAGTAAACTCAATAGTTGTTTGGTACATGGGTAGCGCTCCTAGATTCAGTGTGACTTTTATGGTCATGTGAAAAAGTCATCAATTAACCTTACATATATAATGTTTAGATTTATGATGCCATAATTTTCTTTCATGGGATTCATTTGTGATGAGGTCTCGCCTCTAAGGTTCAAGATATTGATGATTCACTTCCTAAATATAATGTAAGTTAGAAATTAAGAAGGAAAAGTTTGTTTACCCCATAACTCAAATAAGCTGTCAAAGAGATCATTCGGCACCCGTATAGGTGAACAACTTCCAATCCTCAATTGTGTTTGTGACATGCTTGAGAATTACCTCAGGAACTTTAAAGCCTCTCAAAGCTTAGGAAGTTACCGAACTTAGACTTAAACTTCCTAGAGCCCAAATTAAAACCCGTGGTAGCTAATTAGGTCTTAATGTTAGTAGACCCTACAAGTAGGCTACTTACTAAGTATTTTTATACTTGTAATGATCTTGTTTTCTATTAGAAATATGGTCGCCAATGCATGTATGATATGACTATTACATGTGAAAACGTTCATTTGAAATATTTTATAAACGATGTCATGGAATTAGACGTTTGTAATAAAATCTTTAAAAACAACATAGCAGAAAATCAATAGAATGAAGTTTAAATAAAATAAAGTAAAAATAAAATAATGTCCTGATCTAACCTAAGGGCTACATGTAACATGAAAACATCTAACCTAACTTCAATCTCATGACTGCCACCACGACATTGTCACATGTGCAGAGACATCTTACCTTTACCTTTACCTTTACTTGAGTATTTTAAGAAATAATTCGTAAGTAACCTCACTATTGAGGTCAGAAAATACCATGTAATTATGTTTAGGACCTATCATTTCATAAAAATGTTTTATGGCTTTGAACTCTGCTTTCTAGTCGGGCTAAATTGGATGTACAGTACTTCTCTACACATGACCCACATGCACATGGACCCACCAGGTGAGCGTATACGTTTTTGGGCATGTCGTTTAACAAGCGCACGCTCACGCTGATGGAGCCACAGAGGGAAAGGAGTCCAGATAATATAATGGAGTACATAGATATCAAAATGTACATGTCCGTACTAACCCAACAGGGAAATATTGTGATGCACGTGACATACAAAAATGCATGAGATTCCTATAGCTTAAAATCATAGCGTAAGTTTATGATGCAAGTAAACCCTTCTTTCATTAATAACAAAATAGGCATGTGAATCATTCATACATAATTCTTGTCATATCTTTCGTACTTAACATAGCTTAGATGACATGGTGTATGGAGGTTTATGCATCATATCAACATCATAAACGTGGTTCCACAATATGTCATAATCACATTATAACATAGCTTATAAATTTGGCATAGCACAACATAGAATAACATAGTATAACATGACATAACGTAGCATAACAATCATAATTATGACACTATGATGATGACGATGATGATCATGTCTCGCATGATATCTAGGAGTTTGCTGACCTCTGGATGCCCGACTACGGACAACTAGCCCGACTATGATGGGTCGAAGGGGAGGGAGGGTGCGAACCACCTAGAGACTCACGCTCGCACATGTGGGTCGCATGTAGGAAGTACTACACATCTAATTTTGTCAAAACTAGAGGCCACATATATGATGATGGTTTTAACGATAGGTCTCTAATCATGAACTGTAGTTTACCTTCCGTAACCCAATAGTGGGCCAGTTACTGAGTATTTCTTAAAATACTTAAACCATGTGTACTTCTATTTCAAAAGGCAAGACACTCTTGTACGGTTGACGATGACATTGCAAGTAAACATCATAGCACATGCATAATATAGTTGTATTTAAATTCTTAGACCATAGGTTAGCATAGGACGTTTTTCAATTTTAATATTTATTTGTTTTATTTAACATTCCATATCTCCTCTTAAAGATGGTTTGAAACATGTAAGTCCAACGTATTTATAAAAGAGTATATTATTACGACGGTAGCAAGTTTAGATTAGCAAAAATCTATATACTACCACATAGGGAAGAGAGAAACTTCAAATTAAATTTTAGGACAATCTTATTTTATTTTTATTTTATTTTTGCTGGATTTTCGATGTTTTAATATGGATTTCTTTTTAAGTAATCCTATATTGTTTTGATCAATTTGATTAGATTCTCTTTTTATAATAACCTATAAATTGATTATTGAAAACATGATTATTAAAAGTGATTCCTTTCCACAAAATTTCTAGATTTTTTAATTTCAATTTGGTCTTCACTACTCCTAACTTACAAAGTTATAATCCAAATAAAGATTGTAGTAATCGACGTTCTCACTCTATTTTTGATGAAACATTCTAGATTTTTTTAAAACTCTTTTTTGGTCTTTCATACTCATAAATAAAAGCTCCCTTGAGACTGAATAATTATAAATTTGGTACCATACGTGACATATAAGAAGCTTATCTACGACTTACTCTGTCTAACTCTAATAAGATTGATGAGACTATTTTCAAGTGTTCACAATTTGTAAAATAGTGTATTCCTCCCCGACAAGCAGCTCCTTATCTTCTTTGCACACGAATACTCGGCCCTCCCACTCTAAGTTTATATGCAATAAAGACAAACTATAGGGAAGTAGTGCAAACATTTATATGCAAAGTTCACCTACATCTCTACCATCCAAGCTACTTATATAAAAGACAAGAACATAATATGAACAACTCAATTGAGTAGCTCCCTATAAAGTAAACCCTGTCCTCTTGTTTGATGGTGACCTTTGAGGATGCCCTTCGCTTTGGAAGCCCTCCTTTCCCTTTTATGAGCTGTAATGGTGGCTTCTGAATCTGATGCTTTTCTTCCCCCCTCCCCTCTCCCCCACGCCTCCATTACAAAGAAAGGTATCTTTCCCGCTGCCAACACTCCATCCATTCATGTCCAACGTTGAGAATTATGCGGCTAGGTGTTTTGAAATGGAGTTGTAGTTCTTAAACTAACAGAGTTCGCTAAAAGGGAACGTTTTGGAATTCTTATTTTTTTCAAAGAATATAATGTGTTTTTGTTGATTATTTTTCTTTTTATTGTTCATTTGTCAACTTTGTGCTGTTCATTGTTTCCACTATAAATAACTTCACACGCCTTGTCTCTTCCGTCATCGTCCATTATAATAATTTCATTGCTATTCTTAATTTAATGGCTGGTCAGCTCCCACGTCCATGGTTCCGTTTGGGTTCGTTGACTCGACCAACAACCGGCGCAACTACCGGTTCAGGGACGGACCAACCGCGCCCAGTTCCAGCCCGGATTCGACCGCCCGTAATCCGGACCGCCTCCTTTACTGAACCGGCAGAACCCACTACCCCACAGCCATCAAAATCGCCACCGCAAACCCCGATGAAAAAGGCAGCATCGCCGCCTCAGTTGCCTCTCCCTGGCTCACTAACCCCTCCGGTGAAAAAGCCCGCATCGCCACCGGCTGCAGCGGTGACGAGACCTGCTCTTCCGTCGCCGGCGAAACATATTAGCCCGAAGGGGAAAAGTGGTTCAGTTGTAGGGTCTCCGACGAAGAATGAGTTGGTTAATAAGGACAGTAGCAAACAGGCAAGTCCGGTTTCATCTCCTTTAGTTCCGAAGTCCATTCCGGCAGTTCCGACGCCATATCAGTCTCCGAAGCCGAAAGCTGCGGCGTCTCCGCCGTCACCACTGACTTTACCGCCGCCACAGTTGCAGTCAGTTGATGAGCCTAAACATGAGAGTATTCCTCAAGAGGTAGTGTTAATTAATTTCACTTTTAATTTGATTGATTGCTATATTTTTAATATTCCTTTATCATATAAATCAGTGAACTTTTAAAAGCTTTAATTAAAGGTTAGTATTTGTCCACCTACTTCTTTATTCATTTTTCTTTTCTAAATTTCAAACATATTTATTTTAGGCTAAAGTTATATAGAAAAATTGGATCTTTGATTTGTAAAATGTTTTTTTGTACTGACCCCATCAATCCAACTTTCCGGTTGTCTTTTTAATTATTTTTCTTAATCTTTGTAAAATAGTTGGGTTGGTCCAGTTAACTAGATAAAAAAAATGAAAAACTTTCGAATAAATTTGAATTTTTAAATTTCTAAAAATTCAATCCAATCCAACCCAAATCTTAAAAAAATTTAACTCAACCTAACATTTATAGTTTGAGTTGAATGGTTAAGATTGATGGATGGATTGTCACTTCTAATAAAAAAAATTATTTAAAAAAAATTAAGACTACAAAACATAGAGATATTAAACTGTTCGAGTGTTTCATAGGCCTAAGGGGAGATTCTATGTTGTATTTTGTTGGAGGGGAGTATTGTTGGGAGGTATGAAAGCCTATGCTCAAAGTGGATAATATCATACTACTGTGGAGAGTCGTGATTCCTAACATAAATGACTATTTATCGTGTTTTGCAGGTAGAACAGAAGACACTAACATAAACGACTATTTATCGTGTTTTGCAGGTAGAACGGAAGACAGTTGTTTTCCAAAAAGTGATGGACAAGGCATCACAAGGTGAGCATGACATCACAAGCTACCATACTCATGCCGCTGAATTTGGCCAAAATGGGAAGCAAGAACCGAAAAAAAGCGATGAGGATGAAAGCAAAGACAAAGCAATTGGAGCTAAAAAAGCATTATTAGAGTCATCCAATGATAAAGACACAAACACAAACACGAGAGTTATAACAATGGCAGGAAAAAACAATGGAGCTTCCATGGAAATATTCCTCTCGGACAAAAACAAAAACAAAAACGAAGACACGACAAACAACAATCTTAAAGACAACAAAAGTACGAAGAAAGCAATTAGGACTCGCAATGGACTGCCTATGAAAGCCTTTTTTAACAGCAATGTTCAAGGGATAAACAATTCCATTCTGATGGACTCCAAATTCACCCACCATGACCCTGGGATTCACCTTCTGTTTTCCCCCATGCCGCCGCCGCCATCTGCCGATGCTGAAGATGATAAAGGACACCAATGAAGCTGTTTGCTTTCCTCTGATTTGTGCCTTCCAATTAATCACGTGTTTTTTTTTTCCTTCTAATTTTATCTTTCTGTTGTTGCTTTGAGAGAATAACACATGGGAGTTAACTGAGTGTATTATAAATAAGCCTAGTGAGTGAGATTTATGGTATCTTAACGCTTAATTTAGTTCTTATAATAAAATGGGCTGATAGGTATCTATTTACTTTATTGGTATATTGATAGGGACATTTGATTTTTGTCATGATTTGGATGGTTCCTAGATGTAGTAGGAAGAAAGGAATAAGAAAGAACATAAGAACCAAACAAAAATAGTAATGAAAATGATTTTGTTAAGAAATGTTAGCGATGTCTTTAATTTTGGAGGTATCAATTTTCAACTATTAATTGTGTTTCTCGCCATGATTCCACAGCAAGGTATGGAAATTTTGGGTTTCAAAACGTTTAAAATGACGAAAGCGGAAGTAAGATCGATCGATCGCACTCACATACCAATAAACAGAAATTAAACAAAAAGATATAAAAATTTACGTGGTTTCAGATAGAAGAAATTCCCCTATATTCATGGGTAGCAACCAATCTCAATAAGTATTTATAAAGGGTATATTTTTCACTTTCCCATTATAAGTCTCTCAACAAAAAGTTACTCACCAATGTCACTCAACAAATGCAAAAAATCACATTCAAACTCAATACTTTAATCATCTTAGACAATTCTTTATATAGGCACAGAGACATTAACGTCATATATGAATCGAGATGATTCATATATCAAAAGAGAAGATGGACTAAGAAGGATTATGAACCAAATAAATGAAAGTTAAGAACGAAAATAAAGGTCAATACATGCACAAGAGATCTTCATCACAACTTACAAACATTATGTTTGATAGCTAAATTTCGAGGGGAAAAAGTTTTAAGAATCAAGTTTTGATTCAAGACTTTTGTGTCTCTGAAGTTAAAAAGATGTCAAAATGTGATTATTCCACGATCCCTAAAACGTTGAAATTTTTACGAGTATGCATGAAAGTTGTCATAAAACACACATAGAATGGTATCGAGAATATCTCTAGTTGGAAGCCATTGAAACCTTTAAAATATGCTTCATTTATGTCTTACATGCTAAAGGAAGCTAAAATAAGTAATATAAAAAAAAGTAAATAGTTTCATTGCTGACAAAAATAGATGACACTTACAAGTACTTAAAACACGTGTGATAACACACGTCTCACAATTTACAACTTCTTCATAAATATCTCACATATATTTGTGAGACGTGCATGTGTTATCATATAGAACATAAACTTCTAGCCATGTCAATAATGAGACCTCTTACTTGCTTGAGTTCGTCCCTAAAATTAAATGCTTGAGTTCGTCCTTCGAAGCTTATTCCAAGTGTCGCCGAGGTATTTCCTATTAGAACATTCACTTAATTTCCTTAATAATTCTAGTTTTCTAAACTAACTTGAATTGAGAAATTCACATTATCCTGACTTTAATTGCCTTAGATAAGGTCGAATTCAGTTCCGAGAGGATAAAAAATGTAGAAATTAGTATAAAATTCTTTAAACCGAACTGAATAACTGATTTAAGAGCCGAGGAGCCGCGTTGAGTTGACTGAACCGAAGGAGTCGATGGTTGTTGTAACGGCCCAGACCGACCACTAGCAAATATTGTACTATTTGGCCTTTTTCTTACGAGCTTCCCCTCAAGGCTTTAAAACGTGCCTGCTAAATTAATGTTTTCATATCCTTATTAATGGTGCTTGGTTCTTTTCTCCATTAAGGATATCACACGTGACAAGGAAAGAAGCTAACGTGGACTTAGGGTAGAGTGGAAGTACTGCGGATCGCATGCTTTTTGGTCGTTAGTGTTCTGCGTGTTTGGGCTGAGCGTCGTGTACGTGTTTGGGTTGTGTACCATTGTCGGGCCATGAATCTGTTGGGTTGCATGAAAAGGTTGGGTTGTGGGGTGTGATGCTATTGGGTTACTCGAATCTGGCCCAATTCTGTCTTCTTCTCCACCCGACTCGTGTTACAGTGAATTCTAAGCTTTGATGGGGCCACTCGCTGACCAAGATATGCTTGCTTTTTCCTTTGTGTTTAACGTTGTCGATGAGGTAGAAATGCCTGAATTCTAATGTGTTTCTCTTCTTCCTCCCTTTCGGTTTTCGTCTCCTTTTTACTTTGTTTCTCTATGCTTTTCTTTCTTTTCTGCACGTTTACCATGGTGAGACGCTTGAAGGGCGTTATGTAGGCGTGGGAGTAGTTATGCTGTGAGATCCACGATGCTTACTGAAAATCCCACAATTTTCGGCTAGTGCAGGTTCAATTTATTAAGTGTTGGACAATTGACGATTGAAAGATATTTCGTTCTATATGATGACAACACGTGTTGTTGAAAATAAGAAACCTCGCAAGAAAGTTCAATTTGTAGGGATTTCAAATAAGATGTTTCCATGGAATGTCTAACCTGAGAAATTTTACTTTTGAAGGTAGCACAAGAGATAACTCGACGCTATGACATATGAGATATGAAGCGCCTGAAAATGTTCGGGATAAAGGTATAATTTTCGGATTACTAAGCATTGATTCAATTAGTTTATGTGAATGATGAATTTATGAAAAGCAAAGTAGGAAGTCCTCTTCGAAAAGCTAAAAAAAGCTTCAAATTGCCTAAAACGGATTCATGTTGATTATGTGTGCCAATACAAAATAAATCTTTGGGTAGGAGTATTTATTTATTTTTACGGTTTATTTATGACTATAACAAAAGTAAAAAACTTTTGAGAAGTTCCAAATTCAAGTGATAGCGGACAACCAAAGTAGTTGTCATATTAAAGATTTTCGCACCAGAGTGGTTGCCACATTAAAGTTCTTCGCACAGGTAGAGGTGGCGAGTTTAAATCTAAATAATTCGATTTGTTTTGTGAAGAAAATGTGTAACAGGCCAAGCCCACCACTAGCAGATATTGTCCACTTTGGTTCGTTACGTATCACTGTTAGCATCTGATTTTAAAATGTGTCTTTTAGGGAGAGGTTTCCACACCCTTATAAGAAATGATTTGTTTTCCTCTTCAACTGGTGCGAGGTCTCACAATTTACCCCCTTGAAGGTCCAACATCCTCACTGGCACACCATTTGGTGTCTGACTCTAATACCATTTATAATCACCTAGGCCCACTGCTAATAGATATTGTCTGCTTTGGCTCGTTACGTATCGCCATTAGCCTCACAATTTTAAAACGCGAATATTAGGGAGAAGTTTTCACAACCTTATAAGAAATGATTCATTCTCCTCTCTGACTGATGTGGGATCTCACTAAAGGATGTCCAAAGGGAGTTAACAACTCCTTAAACTCTAAATGGAATCGGTGAACGAAAAAATTGAACTGTTGTGGAGATGGCAAGAAGTATGTTACAAGCAAGGACATATTCAAACCAATTTCAGGCAGAAGCTATATCAACATTGTCTATTTATTCAATCTCTCGCCAACAAAAGTTGTCATGAGTCAAACTTCTTATGAAACATAGCATGAAAGGAACTATCTATAAGTCATTTACGAATTTTTGACTGCGTTGCATATGCTTTAGTAAATCCTCAAATTCGTCATTGATGAAAAATCTAAAAAAAATGCATTTTTATTGGTGAGTGTACTCAATCAAAATCGTATAAATTGTACAACCCTAGTAATGAAAATATTTCACTTAAAATGGATCTAAAATTTGATAGTGCTTCTACTACAACAAAAAATTTGTCAAATTTATTAACTTCAGTATCACTAATTAAACAACTACTTATCTCTAGAAGAATCTTCGGATGAGACACCACCAAGGTGTTAGGATCGCACAACAACACACACTCGATCTAGATGAACACAAAGAAATAGAAGAGAGAAAATGTAAGGAGAACTCTAGCTAAAGGTTTATATTTATGACTCCAGACATGTACAGTAAGAGAGAATAGAAAGTACATTCTAAAAGTTCCGTGAGATATATATATATGGTTCAGCTTACTATATATAGTTTTACCAGATATAACCATCTACTATATATAACTATCTACTGTATATAGCTTTACCGAATATAGCTTTTTACTATACATAGCTATTTACTATTCATGACAATTTACTTTATATGTCATTTACCATATATAGCTTTGCTATATATAACGGTTGACTAACCTATAAATAAGCATCAGACTCCATAACCTAATAATTCTACCACTCTCGAGTATAGCTTTTTACTATACATAGATATTTACTATTCATGACAATTTACTTTATATGTCATTTACCACATATAGTTTTACTATGTATAACCGTTAACTAAGCTATAAATAAGCATCAGGCTCCATAACCTAACAATTCTCCCACTTGGAGATTGATTCAGTCAACCAAGAATTTCATTCTCAAACGATCATGAGCATTCTGCACTATACCAATTGAGGCTTTGTACAATCTCAATATTTCAACATCAACACATTTTGTCAACATGTTTCCTGGATTCTTTGCACCCTCTATCTTCTCCAAACACATCACCATCTTCCACTAACCTGCGGGTGAAATGGTATCGCCTTTTGTGTTTTGTCTTTAAATGATAGACCGGGTTCCTCACCAACTATATGACACTCTGACTATCTCTATAAAAGATCTTTTCGTGCTGCTTCTTGCCCAATTCTTCCAGATAGTCAGTCATCCATATCGTCTTCTTTTCAGCTTCACTTATTGTCACGTACTCAGCCTCAGTACAACGCATTTTTGAAGCCTAGACATCCCATTATCCATGGCTTGCTCCCACTTGGTTGTATCCTCCAACTGTAGGGCCTCATCAAAGGGCTCTGGTTCCCTTTCATCAGCAACAGATAGTGTAATGAAGGTACATACATATCTGGTACTCTGATAGTATTGGATGATTTTCTCAACACTGGTTCAAGTGTCACTTGCTCTACCACTGGTTCCTCTGCAACAGTTCAGGAGTTTCTTGAGTATCTGCTACAACATCACTAGGTGATTTTTTTCGCAACTCAACCTCAACTCCCACTTACTTCGTTGTCTTGGAATCTTGCTCCACATATGGTTCCTCAACAATAGTCTCAGGAGTTTCATGAGTATCTGCTACAACATTACTAGGTGAGTTTCCTTGCAACTCAAGCTCAACTCCCACTTGCTTCGTGGTTTTGGAACCTTGCTCCACATCTGGTTCCTCAACAGTAGTCTTAGAAGTTTCATGAGTATCTGCTACAACATCACTAGGTGAGTTTCCCTGCAACTCAAGCTCAACTCCCACTTGCTTCGTTGTCTTGGAACCTTGCTCCACATCTGGTTCCTCAACAGTAGTCTCAGGAGTTTCATGAGTATCTGCTACAACATCACTAGGTGAGTTTCCCTACCACTCAAGCTCAACTCCAACTTGCTTTGTGGTCTTGGAACCTTTCTCCACATCTGGTTCTTCAGCAGTAGTCTCAGGAGTTTCATGAGTATCTACTACAACATCACTAGGTGAGTTTCTCTGCAACTCAAGCTCAACTCCCACTTGCTTTGTGGTCTTGGAACCTTGTTCCACATTTGGTTCCTTAGCAGTATCTTAGGAGTTTCACGAGTATCTGCTACAACATCACTAGATGAGTTTTCATGCAACTCAAGCTCAACTCCCACTTGCTTCGTTGTCTTGGAACCTTGTTCCACATCTGTATGGACCATTTCCAATCGCACTTTCTTCAATTCTCTGGCAGTTCTTGTGAAGCTAACTCGTTTATGCTTGCTCATAACGCAATTCTCACAAGTACCCACAACAACAGATTTTTGACCTTCTAAAACTCCTTTCGCAGCCAACATCTTCATTCCTTTCATGCTCATATGTCTTTGTGCCATAGACTTGAATTTGAAGCACTCTCAGCAATAGAAACTATGTTCATACACCCAGCAATGGTCTATAAGGTTCTAGATTTTGTGCCACGTGCTACCACCAAAGCACCCTTCATATTCTTCCACGAACTCTTCCCTAACTCTCAGCAACAGCAGCGATGTTTATACACCTGCAGTGGTGTATAAGGTTCCAGATTTTATGCCACTGCTATCACAATAGCACTCTTCATAATCTTCCATGAACTCTTCCGTAACTCTGTTGCATAACTTGTGCTGTCCAACTGACCAATAGAGATCAGGTTCTTCTTGAGACTAGAAATATATCTGACATCATTTAATGTTCATTGATTTCTCACAGGAGTTTTTATGCAGACATCTTCTTTTCCTTTAATCTAAAAATCTTTGTTGTCGGCAAGATACATCTTCTCGAAATTTTCTCGAAATTTTCAGATTTGAAACTTTGGAACAACTCTTTATTTGGAGACGAGTTAAAAGATGCACTTGAATCCAAAATCCAGGATTCAATCGAACTGTCCACACTGAGGATTAGAGCATCCCCAGTGTCTTCTGTTGAATTTATAGAATCATCATCATCTCTAGATTTGTGATTTTGCTTCATCTTTGGTCTTGTACAATCTGTCCAAAAGTGACATTTTTCTCCATAATTTCAACACGTTACATTTGGTCTATTTGGAGATTTTTCTCGATTCTTTGATTTTGATCGCCCTTTGTTTGAGCCCTTCGGTTTACTTCTTCCCCCTTGGTCAACACTGAGAGCACTACTAGATGAATTTCCAATTTCTCATTTGCGAATACTTTCGCATAGAACTACATCTCGAATTTCATCAAACTTTAGTTTATTAGATCTTCGGGAACTGTTGATTGCAGCAACAACAGTATCCCACGACTCGGGTAAAGATGACATCAAAATCAATGCTTTAATTTCATCCTTGAAATTAATTGAACTCAGTTGACTTACGATCATATTGAATTCATTAATATGATGAACAACAGATCCATCTTCAGACATCTATAGATTGAACAATCTTCGCATCAAATACACCTTGTTCATAGCCGACGGTTTTTCGTACATATTCGACAGCGCCTTCAACAGATCTGACGTTGTCTTCTCCTTGATAATGTTGAACGCCACATTTCTGGATAGCATTAACCGGATCAACCCTAAGGCTTGTCGATCCTTAAGCTTCCACTGTTCCGTGGTCATGGTATCCGGTTTCACCCCCAACAGGGGTTCGTGAAGATCTCTCTGGTATAGATAATCTTCAATATGCATCTTCCAGAAACCGAAATTGAATCCGTCGAACTTCTCAATTCCAATATTTGAACTTTTCATCTTCACAGATCGTGGTGACTTCTGCCTAGCTCTAATAGCACTTGTTAGGATCGCACAACAACACACACACTCGATTTAGATGAACACAAAGAAATAGGAGAGAAAATGCAAGGAGAACTCTGGCTAAAGGTTTATATTGATGACTCTAGGCATGTACAGTAAGAGAGAATACAGAGAATAGAAAGTACATTTTCAAAGCTCTGCCCGAGGAGATATATATATGGTTCAGCTTACTATATATAGTTTTACCAGATGTAACCATCTACTATATATAACTATCTGCCATATATAGCTTTATCGAATATAGCTTTTTACTATACATAGTTATTTATTATTTATGAGAATTTACTTTATATGTCATTTACTATATATAGTTTTATTATGTATAACCATTGACTAAGCTATAAATAAGCATCAGGCTCCATAACCTAATACAAGAAAGTATAAATTTTTAGTTGCCATATTTTCGTCATGTCAATTTGCTCTTTCTGTGTCGGACCTTATAAGTTACGAAGAAGCATCTGAAAAAGAAGTGTGACACAGAGTCATGGTAAATGAGATGCAGAGAATTGAAAGAAATGGAACATGGGAGATGGTTGATTTACCATATGGAAAAATGTAATTAACTTTAAATGGATGTTCAAGATAAAATTTGCACCAGATTGAAGCATACAAAGCATAAGGCTCGTCTTGTAGCGAAAGAGTATGTGTAACAAGATATGGATTTTGAAGAAACTTTCTATCTATTAGCTTGCTTTGAAACTGTAAGAACTATTCTAGTATTAGCAGCAGAATTGCAGTTGCCTGTTTATCAATTTGATGTCAAGTCAACATTCTTTAATGAAGATTTACAAGAAGAAGTCTATGTAGCACAGACGAATTCATAAAGAAAGACAAATAAACAAACATATACAAACTAAGAAAGAGATTATATGTGTTAAAGTAGGCCTCTCGAGCTTGGTATAACAAGATTGATGGGTATTTAAAAAAAAAAAAAAAAGAAGATACATGAGAAGTGAGAATGAGCCTACATTGTATGTGAAGAAGGTAAGAGTGATTTCATCATTATTTGCCTTTATGGTGGTGATATCATTTATACTAGCTCTTCTAACTCTCTTTTGTATATAAATTTAAGTCTCAAATTATGAGTGAATTTGAAATGTCCGATATGAGTTTATTGCACTATTTTGTTGGTATTGAAGTATTTTTATTTCGCAAAGAAAATATGCCAAAGATATTATAAGTAAATTTAGTATACTTAATTGTAAACTTGTAGGCATACCTACAAATATTAATGAGAAATTACAGCATGAAGATGGAGTAGAAATGACATGGAGTAGAAATGACAGACGTTAGAAGGTTCAGAAGCTTGTTTGGTGAATTGTTTTACTTAACGTACACACGATCCGACATTGCATTTCATGTTGGTATTATTTCTAGGTTTGTTTACCATCCTTCAAAAGTTCATTATAGAGCAGCATAACGAGTGATAACTCTCCAAAAGTAGAATTATATAAGCCTTTTTGTAATTAATTATATACTCATACAAACAATTTTCTCATTAATTGCTCTACTTATCTTAATTAGTAAGCATTAAGTAGTCTATCATGGTTCGACATGAAAGGAATATCAATTTGCATAAATTGAGCGTAATTACACATTTAATCGAATTATTTGGTAAAATTTCAAAATATTTATACTTAACTATGATGTTGTAACAAATCTGGAAACAACCCTAGCAATCTGGAAACAAATTTTTAATACTCTAGTTACATTGCAAGGATACTTGAACCTAATAGGAGGGTTAGAAATAATTCTTTCTCCTAGGGCTTTGCTTAATAGAAATTACAAAACGATTATAAAAGTAATCAGCATGCATGACCTTGGAAGTGAGCTTTAGAATCTATTAAAAGGAACTAAAATCAACCACAAATTCAGCATCTTATCTATTAATCTTTCTTAGCCGAACCATTCTCATTATTATTGATTTTCTCATTGTTGCTGTTTTTCAACAACGGTGACACTCTACATAATTTTGTTAAATTAGTTCAAAATCACCAACATCCATTCGAACGATACTAAAAAACTTACTAAAAATCCAATAACAACAAAAGTGACAAAAAAGATAGGCTCTATGTGGAATCAATAATTTACTTATTACTTGCTACATGTAATAGTGTATACTTACTAAGGTTTTATAAAAAAAAAAAAGTTTGGAAGTGTTGAGATGTGATTCAAAGATTTAAACAAGTTGTGAGGAGGTTCTTAGTAGTTTTCGAAACTTATGAACTTGTTTATAGTCAATTTTTTAGTAGGATTTTCAACTTTTTTGTATTTTATTTACCGTATAAACCCAACAATCGCACACAAGCTAACATGAGGCTAGCATGGCACAAGGGTACAACATGGGCATGTAGTCAATGCAACATGGCAAGAACATAATAAGAGAAAACTGTTTTATTAAGGAATAGAGCTTAATTTATATATATATTTGATGATGGCATGAGAAATTGATAATGCAATTAATATTAAAAGTATATGTTAAGAATAGTTGACCGTTCATTATAAGGCATTACATTACGACTTATCATATTTGCCCTTTTATTAAAGGTAAATATATTGTATTTATTTATTATTATTTCATTTTACTGTTATTTCTATATTATTTTTAATTTACCATATTTCTGTATTCTGTAAATAATTATAAATAAGAGAAATCTCATCACCATTTAGGTGTGGTGGATTCAGCAAACATTTATATGGTATCAGAACCCTTTCGATTTAACAACCCTGATCCTTTCTTCTCTATGGCTTCTGAATCCTCTTATCATCTTCTTCCTTTCAATACTCTAATCCATATGATCGCTCTCAAACTTTCTTCCTCCAATTATCTTATTTGGAAAAGCCAACTTCTCCCTCTCTTTGAGAGTCAAGACATGCTGGGCTATGTTGATGGAACTATGGTTCCACCACCTCGCTTTGAACCAGAAACCTCCTTAACACTCAACCCCAAATATTTGGCGTGGAGAGCAGCCGATCAACGACGTCTCTATCTCCTGCTCTCCTCTCTCACTGAGGAAGCCATGGCTGTTGTCGTTGGTCTCTCTACTACACGTGATGTTTGGCTTGCGTTGGAAACTACGTTTAGCCATCATTCAAAAGCTCATGAACTGAGACTCAAGGATGACTTGCAGTTGATGAAACGTGGCACCAAACCTTTTGCTGAGTATGCCCATGCCTTCAAAAAAATTTGTGACCAACTTCATGCCATTGGCAGACCCGTCGAGGACATTGATAAAGTGCACTGGTTCCTTCGTGGGCTTGGCACAAAATTTTCATCTTTTTTCTACTGCTCAGATGGCTCTCACCCTATCCCCTGTTTTGCCGATTTAGTCTCTAAAGTTGAAAGTTTTGAGTTGTTCCAGCGTTCCCTTAAGTCCTCTGACTCCACTCCTACAGCATTCACAGCCACTAATTGTGGTCGCACCCATGGAAGCCACCCTGCTTCCTTTAGCAACCAGCGAGGTCGTTCTTATTCTCACAACAACAACTCTTCCAATCGAGGACGAACCCACTCAGGTCAGGGTCATCGACCACCTCACTGCCAAATATGCTGCAAAGAGGGCCATTATGCTGACCGCTGCAACCAACGGTATGTTCAACTTGATTCTTCTCATGCTCACCTTGCTGAAGCCTTCACGTCATGTTCTATTGCTGGACCCAATGCTGCTGATTGGTTTCTGAACACTGGGGCTTCGACTCATATGACTGCCGACCCATCTATTTTGGATTAGTCTAAAAATTACATGGGTAAGGACTCTGTGATCATAGAAAACAGTGCATCCCTACCCATTACTCACATTGGTACTTTTTCTTCTGTTCCAAATATTCATTTATTAGATGTCTTGGTTGTTCCTCACCTCACTAAAAATCTTCTTTCCATAAGTAAATTAACGTCCGATTTTCCTCCCTCCATTACATTTAATAATAATCTTATTACTATCCAGAATTGTCAAACGAGAAGGGTGGTGGCAACCGGTAAAAGAGATGGAGGGCTATATGTGCTGGAGCGCGGCAACTCTGCTTTTATTTCAATCCTTAGAAACAAATCTTTTCGTGTTTCATATGATTTATGGCATGCTCGTCTGGGTCATGTGAATCATTCTGTTATTTCCTTTTTAAATAGAAAATGTCATATTTCTCTTACGTCTTTATTGTCTTCTCCATCATTATGTAATACATGTCAACTTGCGAAAAGTCATCGATTGCCTTATTCCCGCAATGAACGTAGGTCGTCTCATGTGTTAGATCTTATTCATTGTGATCTTTGGGCTCCTTCTCCCTCAAATCAAATTCGGATTTTCTTTATTATGTTATTTTTATTGATGATTATTCTCGATTCACTTGGCTTTACCCTTTAAAATTTAAATATGATTTCTTTGATATTTTTCTTCAATTTCAAAAATTTGTGGAAAATCAATATTCTTCTCGTATCAAGGTATTTCAAAGCGATGGAGGTACCGAATTTACTAGCACTTGTTTCAAAACTCATTTACGTAATTCTGACATCCACCATCAACTCTATTGTCCATATACACTTGCTCAAAATGGTAGTGCTGAGAGAAAACATCGTCATGTGACTGAGACTGGCTTGACTCTTCTCTTTCACTCTCATCTTTCTCCTTGTTTTTGGGTTGATGCTTTCAGCACTGCAGCTTGCCTACTCCACTTCTTGGAGGTAAGTCACCCTTTGAACTCCTTTATGGCTACACTCCATATTATGACAATTTTCATCCCTTTGGTTGTCGTGTTTATCCTTATTTGCGTGATTATATGCCTAACAAGCTTTCTCCCCACAACATTCCTTGTATTTTTTTGGGTTATAGTCCTGCTCATAAAGAGTTCCGCTGTCTTGATCCCGCCACCACTAAGCTATGCTCAATTTGATGAAACTCACTTTCCAGCTATCCCTAGCTCCCAGGCCCAACCTCTTTCCTCTGCTCCTATTTTAAATTTCTTGGAACCACATCTTTATCATATTGATTCATCCCCCCTACCACTTCTGAAGCGAATGAACTCTTCATTAATGTAGCGGAAACATTGGGAACCGTTTTGATTTTTTTTTATCAAGAATTAAAACAAAGCAATAAATAGAAGAGTAAGAACTCTACTTTTGTAGAAACCCTAGGTTGCAAGACTCATTCCAACCATGCAAAAGCTTTTCAACATTCCACGAGATCTTCCTTGCTATGACTCGAACACAAGGCCAAGGCTTGTGGGAGCCGCTTGAAAGAAAATCCCAAAGGGATTGGAGAAGAAGAAAGAGTTTCGAGAATTCTCTGAAGATGTAATTTCATTCTCCAGAGAAAGTGGGAGAGATTGATGTGTGTTTGGCTCAACCCGAAAATTCTATTTATAGGGACTCTTGGAGAATCTTTGCCAAATAATATTTTTGCACATTTAATATATTAAGATATAATACCTTATATAAATCATATTTATATATTATAAGATATCCTAATATATATTTAATTAATTTGAATCTTATTCAAATTTCAAATATATTTTTATTTAATGTATCAAAATACATTAATTGATTTAATATTTAATTCTATCAAATACAATAAATATATTTTTCCTTTAATATATCTAATATATTAAATATTAATTTGAAATTTCAAATTAAATTCATTTTCTCCTATTCAATTTGAACCCTTCAAATTTTCTTTCAAAAAAATTGAACCTTTTACCATTACTATGAGCTAGCAAGGGGACCTTATGCACCTACCGATTATAAGCTCCAATGATATAAAATTAATTAATTAAACTCTTTATCTAATCAATTTCCATTCATTAACTATAGGTCACTCCACTATAGACTTAGAGTTGCACTCTTATGCACTGTAAGACAAGTTATGTCCATCGATATAATCATTACAAGCAAGTCGATCCTTAACGAGTTGTTCATAATTACAGCTGGGTCAAAAGTCTGTTTTACCTCTGTAATTACATCTTTCACCTTGAGTACCACTGATTCTCTAATGAACAATTTATCTATGATCTAATCATAAACCAAGTCCCTCTCGGGCAAATGAGAGCGTGGGGCCCCATTGTTCAAGTCTTGAAATCAGTACTTAAGAGAACAACTCATTTACTTTCCTTATGGAAAGGAGTGAATTCCATCTTATGATATTATGTTCCCAACTCCCTATTGGGTCAAGTCCCTAAAATAGTATGCATATTGAATCGGCTAAAAGAGCCATTCTCACCGATGTAAATTAAAGGACAAGCCCTCACATGCAGGAGTTCATAACTCACTTAGGATTAAGATCGAGTCGCATATGATCATCATGTGAAATATTAATCTTCTCAATTAATGGATTTATAAAGAGAGATTAAATATTTCTTGGCCCAGTCTTATACAAACTCATTGTATAGGATACCCCCACTTACATGTTTCCACATGAATGATTTGGATCAAATCATTTGTAACAATTACAAGGTGAGCCATACCAATAGTGTTACCAGGATAAGGCACTCAACCTTATCCATATACTATAGACTCTTTAGGTTATTACTTGAACACGATCCTCTTGTATGTCAACCACATACTGTTTAAGATTACATTAATAACCTTGGACTTTCATATAACGAGGCTTTAGGGCATAAATCCCAACAACTTCATCATCGCACATTCCTCGATCCAGTTCATCCCCGTGTGATATTTGTTCTGACCTTGTGGATGAGTCTGTGCAGGTTGATACTTCTCTTGCAGGTTCCACTTTGCCACCTTCGTAATTCGACCTCTATTGAACCTACTGTTGATTCTTCTTCTTTGGGCACTCATCCTATGATCACATGAGCCAAAGCTGGTATATTCAAGACTCGTCATCCAGCAAATCTTGGTATTTTGGGCTCATCTGGACTTCTTTATGCTCTTCTTGCATTCACTGAGCCAAAAGGGTTAAAATCTGCGGCTAAGAATCCTGCTTGGGTGGCTGCCATGGATGAAGAAATTCGAGCGTTACAACAAAATGATACTTGGACTTTGGTTCCTCGCCCTGCCAATACCAACATCGTGGGCTCTAAATGGGTGTTTCGTATTAAATATTTGCCTGATGGATCCGTCGAGCGTTTCAAGGCTCGTCTTGTTACCAAAGGTTATACTCAGGTTTCTAGTCTTGACTACACTGACACTTTCAGTCCGGTTGTCAAAGCTACCACTGTTCATGTTGTGCTCTCTATTGCAGTTACAAATAAATGGTCTCTTCGACAACTTGATGTCAAGAATGCTTTTCTCAATGGAACTCTTATTGAACGTGTTCATATGGAACAACCTCCTGGGTATATTGATCATCAATTTCTCACTCATGTTTGTCTATTAAAGAAAGCCTTCTATGGCTTAAAACAAGCTCCTCGTGCCTGGTTTCAGCGTTTTAGCTCATTTCTTCTCACACTTGGGTTTTCTTGCAGTCGCGCTGACATGTCCCTTTTTGTCTTTCATCAGCAATCTAACCTTATCTATTTGCTTCTTTATGTTGATGACATTATTGTTATCAACAACAACTCATCTCTTATTGACAACTTTACTCGCAAACTTCATTTTGAGTTTGCTACCAAAGATTTGGGTTCTCTCAGTTACTTTCTTGGTCTTGAAGCCTCACCCACTCCTGATGGTCTCTTTATTAATCAGTTAAAATATGCTTGAGATATTTTTACTCATGCTCAGTTGCTCGATAGCAAACCAGTCCACACTCCCATGGTTGTTTCTCAACACCTGACTGCTGATAGTTCTCCTTTCTCTGATCCTACTCTCTATAGATCTCTTATTGGCACCCTTCAGTACTTGACTATTACGTGTCCAGATATTGCCTATGTTGTCAATTCTGTCAGTCAATTCTGTCAGTCAATTCTTGCATGCCCCTACTGCAGATCACTTTCTTGCTGTCAAACGTATTCTTCGCTATGTCAAAGGAACACTCCACTTTGGTCTTACCTTTCGTCCATCCACTGTTCCTAGTACGCTAGTCGCTTATTCGGATGCTGACTGGGTTGGTTGTCCCGATACCCGTCGTTCTACATTCGGCTATTCTATTTATCTTGGTAACAATCTTGTTTCTTGGAGTGCCAAAAAGCAACCTACTGTCTCACGCTCCAACTGTGAATCTAAGTATCGTGCATTTTCCAGAACTGCTACTGAACTTCTTTGGGTTACGCATCTTTTGCATGACCTCAAGGTTCCTATTTCCCAGCAGTCTCTACTCTTATGTGACAACATAAGTGCTATTTTTTTGAGCTCTAATCCCATTTCTCATAAGCGGGCCAAACAAGTTAAACTAGATTATCATTTCCTTCGAGAACTTGTTATCGCGGGCAAACTTCGCACACAATATGTACCCTCTCATCTCCAAGTTGCTGACATCTTCACAAAAAGTACTTCTCGACCTCTCTTTGAATTTTTCAGATCCAAGCTTCACGTTCGTTCAAATTCGACGCTAGATATTTACCTTACATTACGACTTACCATATTTGCCCTTTTATTAAAGGCAAATATATTGTATTCCTTTATTATTCTTTCCTTTTTACTGTTATTTCTCGATTATTTGTAATTTACTATAGTTCTGTATTCTGTAATGATTATAAATAAGAGAACTCTCACCACCATTTAGGTGTGGTGGATTCCGCAAACATTTACGGTATATATCTAACCATTGTTGTAAAAAATTAACGTAAAGGAACCAGTGTTTTAGCCGGCAATCTCACTTACAGAAGATCTATGTGCTGAACTTGGGAGAGCCAAAATGGAAGACACCCACCTGGAGTCCATGATGAAGTACTACTTGACCTGTTTTAAATGTATACTAGCATTCAACACAAGATAAGTAGAGCCAATGCATACTAGTTTGTATGTACTTGTTCAACACTTCATTCAATTTATTTAACCAATTATTTAATACATCTTTATGTTACTTGGATAGAAGCTGAAGTTTTCTTCCATTAAACCATAAGAGATGTAATTTTTCCAATTAAAAGTTGTTATTTAGTAATTTAATTTACACGATAATTTAAATTCCAATAATAATATTTGTGAGATTTCACATTGATTGGAGGCGAGAACGAAACATTTTTATAGGAGTGTGGAAACCTCTCCCTAGATTTTAAAATCTGGAGGGGAAGTCTAGAAGTGAAAGTCCAAAAAGGACAATATCATATGCGTTTTAAAACCTTGAGAGGAAGCTTGGAAGGGAAAGCTCAAATAGGATAATATCTGCCAGTAGTGAACTTGAACTGTTACAAATAGTATCAGAGTCAAATACCGAATGGTGTGCCAGCGAGAACGCTAAGCCTCGAAAAGGGTAAATTGTGAGATCCCACATCGATTGGAGAGGGGAATGAGTGTCAGCGAGGACGCTAATCCCCGAAGGGGGTGGATTGTAAGATCCCACATTGATTGGAATGAAAAACAAGTGCCAGCGAGAACGCTAGGCCCTGAAGGGAGTGAATTGTGAGATCCCACATCGGTAGAGAGGGGAACGAAACATTCTTTATAAAGTCGTGGAAACCTCTCCCTAACAAACACGTTTTAAAACCTTGAGGAGAAATTCGGAAGGAGACGCCCAAAAAAGCACAATATCTGCTAATGGTGAGCTTGAGACGTTACAATATCACATCTTAAATAAAATATTAAGATTTTATTTTTATAAAATTCAATACCAAAAGTATCTTATTCTAAGATCACTCCAAACAAGTATCAATCAGAAAATTTCGAGAAATGGTTGGTAGCTGATCTAACATTGTTTGATGGCCAGCTTGGACCAATGCAACCAAATGTAGTATGTGAATGGCTAAATTACGAAAGCTTTTATGGAAATGCTTCAAAATAAAGACATTTGTTTAGCTGGTAAAAGCTAGAATCAACCAATTATAGAGAATAGCTAATTGTCTAGCTTCTATATGAAAGAAATAGCTGCTAGTCTCAAATTACTCGATTAGATGTCTAGTTTTTACAATCAATATTACACCTATCAGTTTGAAGTTTTAACATGGTAATAAACCATGAATTTACCTCAGGTTAAAACCCATCAAGGAGGCATTATTGAAGGTCACTAAAAGGTGAAAGGTGACAAACATGAGCCACTCCAAGCCAACATGACAAGTATATTGGAAGGTATTGCAATTTATTGTTATAGATATGATAACTAAAATAGTACATGGTGGTGTCAAAGCCAAACATATATAGTCAAACAACAAGTGATCAGTAGCTCATCTAGCATAGTATCCAGATAGTAGAGCTCGCAGCTACGTGACATTTGATAATGGAGTCTAAATCACAAGGTTTTGGGTTTAGTTGTATGCAAATCTAAGTGTAAAAAGTGGATCAAACCTTGAAATTTCTCACCTATTATGAAATCTATCTATTGTAATGACCCAGGCCCACCGTTGGCAGATATTATCTTCTTTGGGCTTTTCCTTTCGGGATTCCCCTCAAGGCTTTAAAATGTGTCTACGAAGGAACGGTTTCCACTCTTATAAGAGTGTTTCGTTCTTCTCCCCAATCAATGTGAGATATCACATCTACCCTCCTTCGTCACAAATTTGAATTGAAAATAAAGAATTATTCAAGGGTGTTTAAACTTTTTTTAAACTTAACAATAAGGAATCTTAAGACGAGACAATTCTACATTTTTCTTAAAAGGTATGTCTATCTCATGAAGCAATATTAAAATGTCAATACCATCTCATGTCAACTTGACATAGTTGTACATTGATTAATTAGAAAAAAGCTACAATGTACATTCAATCATATGTTTGCTCTTGAAATCCCTTCATTTGGTACATATGGTAGCATGCCTTTGCCTTACTTTTGTAGCTAATCGACTCGTAAATCATTACATTGTCATCTTGCTTGTTAGGCATAAAATGTTCTACCTTCCACTCTTTAAGAAATCTCCGAAACTTCCTATTTTGAATCTTTAACAATCAACCACTACTTTTAAGAAACGATAGGTGGGTAGAGTCATGTAGGTATGACTTCATATATGTACAACGACAACTCAACTACATAGCTCGACTAGATATATAATCCATTCATTATTGTCATCATAAATCTAATAGAAACAACAGACCTCTATATTGGTATGATATTCCGCACTTTAAGTATAAACTCTCATGGCTCTACTTTTAGTTTTTCAAAAGGTCTCATACCAATGGAGACAGTGTCTCTTACTTATATACTCATGATCTTCTCCTTAATTAGTAAACGTGGGACTCCAACAATTCTATCCATCTATATAATAGCTCAAGTCCACTGCTGGGAGATATTGTCCTCTTTGGATTGCTCGAGAGCCTCCTCTTAAATAGTCATATCTATCCATCTATGTAACAGTCCAAGGCCCCCGCTATCAGATATTGTTCTTTTTGGGCTTTCCCTTTCGGGCTTCCCCTCGAGGTTTTTAAAACGCGTCTGCTAGGAAGAAGTTTCCACACCCTTATAAAGAATGCTCCGTTCTCCTCTCCATTCATTCTTCCTCTCAAAGTTTTTAAAACGTGTCTGCTAGGGAGATGTTTTCACACCCTTATAAAGAATGCTTCGTTCCCCTCTTCAACCTATGTGGGATCACATAATCCACCACTCTTTGGGACTCAATGTCCTCACAGGCACTCGTTCCCCTCTCTAATGGATGTGGGATCTCACAATCCACCCCCCTTCGAGGCCCAACGTCCTTGCTGGCACTTATTTCTCTCTTCAATCGATGTGAGATCTCACAATCTAGCACTATCTAGACGACTTCTCTTCTTTGAAGTACCACGAATCTTCATTATGACTACACCTTATAGACACACAACTTCTTTGTTCGACATTTGAGATTCTATTGACATAGCTAAGTTAAAAAAATGGCATGACTTTGTTACCATTGATAGGGATGACAAACCTCCACATTGGCATAATATTGTTCACTTTGACTATAAGAGGTAGAATTTTATTGGAATAACTAATGTGCTCTAAAGAAGAGAAGTTGTCTAGGAGATAGTACTAGGGAGACTCAATGATGTATTTTGTTTGATGGAAGAATTATTGAGAATTGTTGGAGTCTCACATTGACTAATTAAAAGGAAAATCATGGGTATATAAGTAACCGATACTATCTCTATTGACATGAGGCATTTTGAGAAAACTAAATATAAAACTACTGGAGCTTGTGTCAAATTGCGTAGATTCCCTTATTCCTATCAAATTTAACCCTCAACTAAGTCTATTTCTATATGATTGTTATGGTGGTAACATATACTTTCATAATGGGTAAATGCAAAAATTGCTAAACATAATAAAAACATTGTGTCCAATTTATAACTATTTACTTACTAACAACATAAGTCGTATGCTGTCAACATTTGTATAACGACATAAGTAATTTGTGGCATGTGGGATTGTTCCAAGATAAAGCTAAGCCCATTTGTTTCTACATGATGCTCATTAAGTTGGTCTATTTACTTACAAACAACAAGTACACAAAAGTCTTACGAAAGCAATTAATCAACAAGTAGCCACACAAGAACATCAAAAGCTTTCTTCCTTTCTGAATTGAACAATTATTTTGAAATCATTGCGTGAGGATTTGATTGTCAGACAATAAAAGTTTGTCCACTGATTAAAATTTTCAATCAAATCGCTACTTAATCATGCAATAAAATTGAACAGAAATGAACAATTAGGTGACATTGTTTTCATGTTTTAATGAACTAATCAATATCATATTAGGAATAAATGTAGTTAAATATTCAACTAATCTCACAAACCTTAATTGAGTAGGATGGATATGTTGAACATCATTCTTCGTGGGAAACACTCACATACTCTATTAATACCACTAGAGAAGAGAATACAAGATACTCTCTAGAATACTACTATTTTGTATTGCTTGAGATTTCTTGAGATGATGAACTAAGTAGGGTGAAGGGTATTTATACTATATTATAGTCAATCTATTCCTAAAATTTCTTGTTTTTTTTAAATACCTAAATCATTTTTCTAAATTTATTCATAAAATCTTAAATCATTTTGTTAACATAAATATAGTAACTCATACCATGGTTGGGCCTAACCCTATTGTGCTAGTGATGATATTTTAACTAGATATAAATGCCAAAAAATCACCTGTACTCATATTCTTTAAAATATACAATAACATCATATTCTTTAAAATTGAAATTTTGGTACAAGAGAAAAATAAATATTTAACCTAAAATAGATGATAATCGGATGTTCGTTTGGAACACTCCAAAAATTCTACAAAAATATGATATTCTCAACCGATAGACATAAGTCTCTATAGTTATTATTTCAATGGCATTCAAAAGAATTCATATGAAAAGAGAAATTAAATATCTCAAGGCAAGAACATTGGTATGAGATTCGAATAACTCCACAAGCAAGGTTGATCATGTCAAGCTTAAATGATTCTACATGCAACTTAAACTACATGAAATTGTAAAGAAAGTTAGAAAATATAGTAAAAGGAGCATTTAGCCAATGACTAAGCCTATCTTACAAAGATAACATACATGACATTATATAGTCTCAAAATGAAAACTTTCAACCTTCCGTGAGGCTCTTTCATACTTTAGGACCATAATTAACCACTATGTATACTTTATGGCAAGACATTATGTAAATAAACCTCAAAATACATTAAAGAAACACCAACTCTAAATTATGATCTACCTAAAATTTATAATAATGAAGCTTCATTCTTCTTGAATGGCATGTATTCAAATATCTTTTGATAATTTCAACAACATTTCTTTCACATTTTTATTGAAGTATATTGAAGTATATTGTATGATTGATGTCTCTTAGTTTATATCAAATAAGTACACCAATCTAATTCAAATTTTGAGCATGAAGATTAATAATTCTAACCAATACTACATTAATAATTGGCTATGTTTTGAACTTGTGTCCGATTGAACCTCCGGTTATTATGGCTTTTTGACGGCCTCAACCGTGAAAAGGTAGTCATATTTGCTGTTTCCTTTTCATTTTACCAAAATCCAAGGTAGAACAACAAATGAAAGAGTTTAAGCTGCTAATGCCTACTCCTCCCTTCACTTTTAATAAAAGGGAAAATATTATTCATCTATCAACTCATTTTACATACTGAAAAAAAGGTTCGATCAATATTTGTTTTGTCACGGTACTTTAACAAGCTTTTAACTAATTTTTAGAGTCGTATCTATTCAAAACCAAGAGTTTATAGTATTTTAAAAACAAGACCTATATTACTAGTTCATTACCAAGAGTTTATAGTATTTTAAAAACAAGACCTATATTACTAGTTCATTAATCTAAACTTGTAATTTAACCTTACTATACGATCAAAACTATTACACTAGAAAGACTAAATAGCCACGACCCAAGTTGATCTAAAATGTATAATCAAACCTCGATTTGTACAATGAATTATAGGGGTTGAGGGTGTTAGGGACAACGACCCTCTACATTGGTATAATATTGTTTGCTTTAAACATAAACTCTCATAGTTTTTTTTTTGCTTCTGAAAATGCATCCTACAATTAAGATAGTGTCCCTCACAAATATACCCACGATCTTCCTCAAAATTAGCAAAGGTGGGAGATTGCCACAATCCTCAACAATCCACCTCTCTAATAAGGTATATCATAAAGCCTCCTTCTTTTGAGCTCCCGAACAAAATACATCATTTATTCGACACTTGAGTTAGCTTTGAAACTCACAATTTCTTTGTTCGACGCTTGAGGATTTTTTGGCATGTCAAAGTTAAGAAAAAAGCATGACTCTGATACTATGTTAGGAACAATATCCTTCCACTGTAAGCATAAGCTCTCATGATTTTGCTTTTAATTTTCCCAAAATACCTTAGGAGATAATACCCTTCACATATATCCATGATCTTCCTCATAATTAGCCAATGTGGGAGACTCGAACAATCCTTAACAATCCACCTCTTGGACGAATGTGGGAGACTCCAACAATCCTTAACAATCCACCTCTTGGACGAGGAACTCCATAAAGTCTCCTTCTTTGGAGCCCCCCAAACAAAATACATTATTTATTCGACACTAAGTCAGTTTCAAAGCTCACAATTTCTTTGTTCGACCCTTGAGAATTCTATGGACATGAAAAAGTTAAGAAAATGACATGACTCTGATTTTATGTTAAGAACCATATTCTTCCACGTTGAGCATAAGCTCTCATGATTTTGCTTTTAGTTTTTTCAAAAATGCCTTATAACAATGGAGATAGTATCCCTCACTTATATATCTATATCTTCCTCTTAATTAACCAATGTGGGACTCGAACCATTTTCAAAAGAGAACAAATCAGAGCATGAAAAACACGTAATGTTCTAAAGAAGAGTTGATTTAAAGGGGAAGATTACAAAGGAGAAAGGCCAAAGGGAAGTATAAGAAGGCAATAGAGCAATGAATGGAGGCAACGAATTTGGCTGGTTGTAAGTTGTCAGTTTGTAAAGAAACGCTTTCAAAAGTTCAGGCAATAAAGTGTTTAGGGTATTTGGGTGTTAGGATGCCGCCTAAAAGCTTATCAAATGCTTTGGATTCGTCTCTCAGCCAGCGGAACTGATTTTATCAAAGCTTGGTTGAGAATTTATGTCCACAAGAAGATGGTTGTGTGGGGTCAGTGGTTTGGTTGTTGAGCTAATCTTGAATTCCAACAAAAGATTTTGTGGTGGATTTGGGGAAGGAATCTGAGGCCTCCCAAATTAAATCCCAAGCCATGGGGCATTCTTCTTTCTCTACTTCCCAATAACTACGTTCAATCACACCAATTTACCCCCACATGATGTTGAGAAGAGTTCATGGTAACTAACAAATGGACCTACTTTTGGAATACATTATTTTGTTCTTCCAAATTTAGAAATTTACACCGTGATTAAAGAGTAGGCTTTCCTTAATAGATCATGGATATATAAGTAAGGGAATTAATTATCCAATTTTCAAAATTTCGAATTTCAGACCATGACGAAAAGAAGAGACAAATGTATGATAAAATTTTGTACAATACAAACTTGTAGGTTGTAATTGCATCATTTACCTAGTAAGTTGAGGTTGTACCGCCTTCTAAGCTTTTAGGGAGGCCTCAAAGTTTGGATTAGTTATCTTCGATCTTTCCATGTGGTGCAAATTTATTGGACAACATAACTAAGCTTTGGGATAAACTATCCTTGCTTTTCTTTAGACGAAGTCCCATGTCCTGGGTGGAGGCAGTGACCACATAATAAATCATAGGAAGATATAGTATTTCTCTAAACATCTCGATGTAAAGTTAACTAGCAACCCTTCTACAGGAATCACCATAGAGTCAAAAGTCTGGGGGAATGACTCTGTGTGTCGGCAAGTTATTGAATCTACCAATGTTGTTCCTCGTCAACTCTTAAGATGGTTTACAACACCCACCTAGTCACTTTTGATGAGCTATCCTATTTGGTCTAGGTTAAGCTCGATTGTACTGCTCTTGTATTCATATCGCTTAGCAGGGACACTAATAGGTCCAGCATTGGTCACTAGTAGCGCTAATTGTATATCTAAGGAGATAAGAGGCAAAGACTCTAATAATATTGTTCACACTACTAGGAGGCCTAGTGAGCTTTTTTTAGTCATCTCTGGATGCCCTCGAAGTTAAATATAGGGTGTCTAGACCATTCAAATTTGAGACTCTCATCTCTAGGACTCTCCAATCTAGCATGTCGGGGCTAATCTAGTTTTGGAAGCATTAATTCTAAACCTCTAATCACTACTTACGATCCCGGGGTGCTCGGTCTTTTGGAGGTGTCCTAACTTAGGTTATTGTAAAATCGTCTTACATTTATCGCCCTATTCTTAATTTATTACATTCATACGTGCTCAGATAAGGAGATAACTCTATCAATCACCTAAGATACAATTCTCATCATATTCAATAGGGAGATAACTCAACCAATCTCCTTGAGTACAAATCGCATTCTCAATACATGCATACTTGGATCAACAAAAAGTATCTAGTACAATGGAAATATCTCATACAACATAAAGATTAGAATTCTCATCGTGAAAGTACTTTAGATATTTATTCAGTCAATCTAATACCTAACACATGCATTTTCTAGCTATATATGCCTGATCATATTCGCATAAGTAATCCTGAAGGGAATTTGAATGGCTACTTGCTTAGACGTGTGTGTCTTGCTCACTCTCTTTTTCCTACTAACTCGATACTTCGAATCTCTAAAAATATCACTTAGTTCGCCCTAATTCAAAATAAAATAGGCTTAGTATCGGAATCAAATTGGAAAACAGTTAAATGGAGATCGAACGGAGGGAAAACAACTCACTATGCGCTTGTCACACGCCCCACATGTGTTCCTTTATGCGGCCATGCACGTACCTACACACCGTTAACTCATGTGCATGCCGTTTTCTTTTTTGAATTTCTGAATTTAGATAGCGTGGGTTTGATCTCCCATGAATGCGTCTGCATATGAAATTTCAAACGATTTCTAGGATTTCAAGATTTTTTTTTTTTTTTTTTTTTTTTTTTTTTTTTTTTTTTTTTTTTTTTTTTTTTTTTTTTTTTTTTTT
>NW_019268539.1:517137-580832 GCF_002738365.1 Cucurbita moschata
TTTTTTTTTTTTTTTTTTTTGTTCTTTTTCTTATTTTCTTCGTAATTTCATATCTTTTTCTACCTATCTCGATTGAACTTGGTTCATTCACCAAAATCTCGAGTCAACCTATCTTGATTGAACTTGGTTCATTCACCAAAATGGAAGAGACATAGGTTCGTTGTCATGAAATTCAGAGTTTTAATAACTTTACTCTTTTAGTTCCTCATGAAATTCAATTTCTAAGACCCTTATAAAATTTATCAACTTAAAAAATAAAAGAAAAAAATTAGGAAGACTCATACGTTCATTGTCTAAGTGTTACAAATAAACCATTGATTTTGAATAAAATTAATAGTATATAACTTTTTTACTATGCAAGAGAATCGGTTATTATGTAACGTGAACTTGATCGAACTTTCTAGATGCATGGGGGAACATAAATTTTTTGTTTTAAAAAGCTCTATACATAAAATAAATCGATAGTTTATAATATTTCTAAGATCTCCACTTCATAGAAAGAAAAGATCACTTAAACAATTAAATTAATTATACCAAACGAATATGTCGAGGATTATCAAGAGGGAGTCGATAGTGAATTTGTAAGTAAGGAATATATTTTCATTAGTATGAGATCTTCTGGGGAAACAAAGTAAAGTCATGAGAACTTATATTCAAAATGAACAATATCATACTCGAGATCCGTAGTTTGTGAAAGTATTAAAAAAAATTAACAAAAATCTCTACATTTTCAATGAAATAACAGTTTAATCTCTGTACTTACATAACTTCAGCACGTGTTCTAATAAATTTAAAATTATTTAAGCTCTATGTTATGAAAAATATTGTTAAGATCTAATGAAATATATTACAAATGTCGATCCATAAAGATTATGGTTTAAATCTCTCCATCTAACCAAGTACATAACAAAAAACAAAACCTAATCTCAAAATTTCGAGAAGTAAAATGGGAACGTTCACATTTAACCTATCATTTATTTGATGGGAAAAAGACATTTTTTTTTAGAATTAATATATCATCAAATTGATACTCACCTAAACAAGAAAGTGAGATGAATATTATAGCTTTGGACGAAGAATATTTGTTGAATACGACCCATTGGATATTAGAGAAAAGTGGCTTAGGACTTATTAGGAGAAATAATGGATGATTTTTTACCAATTATATGTGCCATTCGAAGTGGAAGAAAAACTAAAACAAATTGATTAACTTTGACCAACAAAATAGAACATCAACTGGTCGAGAGAAAGATTGATAAAGGGAGAGCAGCTTAAGAGAAAAAGGAGATAGTTGACGTGATTATAACTATAATGATTAATAAAATACACTTTCCTTTTCCGTAGCTCAATCATAAAAACTCCATAGTTAAGTATGTTTTAGAATGCATGTAAGTGACCTCTCATAAATTTTTTTTAAAATGCATGTAAGTGAGAACAAATCATATCGAAGGGATTCTGTGTTGATTCGTGGAAATAGCCTTCATTCTAATAAACTAAAAGGAGATAATGTGACCAGGGATTCATCCTAAAACCAACTATATGGATTTCCTTGAGATGCTTGTGAGAGTCCTCACTTTCACAACCACAAAAATTAGGAAGTAAATGAATTTAGGTGGACTCTTAATTCAAAATCACCTGTTATGTTACGAAAGTTGTTGCCAATTGGTCTGCCAAATAAAACTAAATTCGTACTCTTAACTTAAAGAAATAGCCGATCAAGTCAAGGGAACAAATCTAATTAAATTTAAATCCAAATGTAGCAAAGGGAGTTTTGGATTTTGAGAATAAAAATAAAATAACACAACAATACATCCAAAAAAGGATAACTTTTTTTACCAAAGTTTCTAATTCAATGTGGTTCCGAGGGTATACGGGTTAGGTTTGGTTGGATAAATCTTTTGAACCCACTCCAAATTTCAAGTTGGTTGGGTTGGTGATCCAAATCCATCCCCCTTGAGCCCAGTGTAGTCGCTGGCACACTGGCCGGTACCTGGCTCAGATACCATTAGTAACAGCCCAAACCGACTTCTAGTAGATATTGTTCGCTTTGGCCCATTACATATTGCTGTCAGCCTCTCAGTTTTAAAACACGTCTGCTAGAGAGAGATTAACACACCTTAAAAAGAATGATTTGTTTCTCTCTCTAACTAATGTGTGATCTCACACATGTGTGCGTGTGTGGGCTGGGTGTACGAAAGTACTAGACATCCAATTATGCCCGAATTGGAAAGAAGAGCTCAAGGTCATGCCAAAATGTTTTTGTGAAAAGATAGATTCCACCATGATTGCTTGTGTTTGCATTTCTCGAACCTAATAGTCGGGTTGCTTGGTATTTTTAATTACTCTAGACACGTGTTATTTTTTTTTTTTTAAGTAAATATAAGGCATTTTGAACTTATTATTATTTTATTCCGCTATTACATTGATATTTACTTTTAATTGAAATGAAATTTACAAACATTTAAGTCCACGACATTGTTTAAAAAATATTTTAAATAAATTTTATTTCCATAAAGATATGTTTTGAAGGATTTTAAATTGATTTTCCTAATAATCTTAAGAATGCAGTCGAGTTGAATTGAGTTGTAATAGTGTTCTTGGATCTGTGGACTTGACCAACAAAATAAAATAAAATAAAATAAAAACGTGTCAACTCATAGAATTGGCCTTAATTTTTGGTTTTTCAAAAATTCAATCCAATTCACTCTAACTTTTATGATTTGAGTTGGGTAGTCTAGATGGATTATCATGTATAAACACTCCTATCAAACTCTCATAAATCTCTCAAAATAGTTATACTAAAGGTGTGAAAATTTCATCCTCAAAAAGACCTACGCACAAATGATCTTGTAGTAGACGTTTATAAGTTTGACTAGTTGTATCGATAATTCATATTTTGAAGTCTATATTCAATAATATTTTGGAATAGGATGATGGGATTGTTAAAGTAGCATCATTAGAAATTGGGTGACTAATACACCAAATAATTTTTGTCGTCATTATCGTTTTGAGGATAAAAAGGGCCCAACAATGTTCGGGAGATGTAATTATTTGCTCGAACAGTCCTTTCATTGCTAATCAAATTTGATAAGGATAATCGGTATGTTCAAATTACATGTAATAATTATTTGCTCAAACAGTTCTTTCGTGGATCTAAATATTTATAAACTATATCAAAATAACCACGTTTATTATCATCATTTATTTGTATAACTTTAGTACCACCCTTAGTTAAATTTTTAAAGTCAAGTTTAAAGTATTTATGCTAACTTAGTTTAAATTATCATGGATAAGTTTAAATTATTTATACAAAATTAGGTCGACTAGTTAAATGATTAGGAGTAGTTTAAATTATTTTATACCAAACTAGTTGAGTCAATTCCCACCGTAGAATTTTAATTTATGATTGTTTGGACACTTAGACATAATTAAATTCATATAGCAGCTTGAGTTAACGTCTAGAGGTCGTAGTAGCTTTGGCCCAGGCCAACCAAGTAAGTGGCCCTATCGTCGTTCGGTAATAATTGTGTGTTGTATGATGATACATGCCCATGGCTTCGCACGTGTCATATGCCCATATTTGTAAATTGTTATGAAATGATATGTATATGTTATGACATGTGATTGTTATGTTGTATTTGATGAATTGATACGTTTATAATATGATATGTTAAGGAATGATACGTTGAAGATATGCTCGGGATATGTTATGTGATTGTTATGATATATGATATATTATGTGCATGATGTGTGTTGTTATGTCTAAAAGCATAAAAATGTTATGATATGATATATGTACGACATGAATGGTATGATATGATTCACATGCAAAACGAGGAACTAGCATGAAATACAACCCCGACATAAGCACGAAAGTTATAATAAATGATATGATAAACGTTGTGAGAAATGATATGATATGAAGAACACGCTAGTGGGGTTGTATTAAATGATAATGAAAATGGAAAAGTGTTGGGACCTCATGCATTCTTGTTTCCTCATGCATCGGGGGATACCACTACTCCTTCACGATAATACAGATGCATACACTACGAGGCAAGGGAACGATCATTATGTTTATCATAATGCTGTCGTGACAATCGCTATCTCTAACGGGTGTCCAGCATTAACAGCTACCAGAGAATGCTCGCTCGACCATAAAGGAGCCCAGGAGGTGTGAGAATCGACTAGTGGGTCCATACTCGCACGTGTGGACTGTGTAGGAAAATTAAGTACACATCCAAGTTTCTCGTTAAAATAGGAAAATAGACTGTTATGAGAGGTCACATTCATGAAATTATATGTGTTTTGCATTTAATCCTGATAGAGGGGTCCCTTACTAATTATTTCTTAAAATACTCAAGCCGTGTGCTACTCTATTTTTCGGGTAAAGGCAAGGCTCCCCTGTACGGCTGACTGTGGCATCGCAACTACGAGACCATGACACATGCATAGGGTAGTTGTACTTATTTTCTTAGACTTAAGTTAGAATAGGGTGTTTAATTTTAACGCTTATTTATTTCATTTAATATTTCGTTGTGTCGTTTGAAAGATGTTTTCGAAAACGTAAGTTCATGGCAGTGTTTGAAGATGAAGCTTATGTTTTATAATGAAGTTTCAGATTATTATTTTCACACAAAATGATTACGTTATGATGACAGTAGCAACACTAGGTAAATAGAAATCTGGAGTCGTTACAAAAAAAAAAATGTGGAAATGAAGATCTTGAAATTCTGAAAATTGTTTAAATTTCATATGCAAGTGTGTTCATTGGAGATCAATACTAGGCAATTGAAAGGAAAAATCAAAAAGTAATTTTGCGTTCATTGGGCTCGAATCAAGGCAAGAGTGACTAAACCTAAGACACGTGCATGGGACGTTTACGTATGGTTGTGTGCATGTATTTCCCTCACTTCAACCACGTGTGAGGCACGTGAAATCAAGCCATGTTTTTTTTCACTCGTTTGACTTGTTTGACTATTTTTTGATGTGATTTTGATATTAAACATATTAAAACTTATATTAGGGCCAATCAATGAAATTTTCGAAGATTTTGAAGCATCAAATATGCAGGAAACAAGAGCAAACAATGTCTAGTAAGTAGCTATTTGGATTCCCTTGAGTAGTACTGTTAGGATCACACAACAACGCACACATTCGTTCTAGATGAATACAAAGAATAGGATAGAGAAAATGTAAGGAGAACTCTGGCCAAAGAATTTATATTGATGACTACATATATGTACAGTAAAGAGAATATAGAGAATATAGAAAATATAGAGAGTACATTTTCAAAACTGGGTCAAGGATATATATATGGTTTAGCTTACTATATATAGCTTTACCAGATATAACCATGTACTATATATAACTATGTACCATGTATAACCATTGACTAAGTTATAAATAAACACCCAACTCCATAACCTAACAATTCTCTCACTTGGACACTGATCTAGTCAACCAAGAATTTCATTATCAAACGACCATGAGCCATATCAATTGAGGCTTTGCACAACCTCAATATTTCAACATCAACACATTTTGTCAACATGTTTGCTGGATTTTTTGCACCCTCTATCTTCTCCAAACACATCACCATCTTCTACTAACCTGCGAGTGAAATGGTATCGCCTTCTGTGTTTTGTCTTTAAATAATAGACCAGGTTCCTCACCAATTGTATGATACTCTGACTATCTCTATAAAGAATTTTTTTGTGCTGCTTCTTGCCCAATTCTTCCAGATAGTCAGTCATCCACATCATCTTCTTTTCAGCTTCACTTATTGCCATGTCTCAGGAGTTTCTTGCGTATCTGCTACAACATCACTAGGTGATTTTTTTCACAACTCAACATCAACTCCTACTTGTTTCGTTGTCTTGGAACCTTCCTCCACATTTGGTTTGTCAGAAGTAGTCTCAGAAGTTTCATGAGTATCTGCTACAACATCACTAGGTGAGTTTTCCTGCGACTCAAGCTCAACTCCCACTTGCTTCGTGGTCTTGGAACCTTGCTCCACATCTGGTTCCTCAGCAATAGACTCAGAAGTTTCATGAGTATCTATTACAACATCACTAGGTGAGTTTCCCTGCAACTCAAGCTCAATTCCCACTTGCTTTGTGGTCCTAGAACCTTGCTCCACATCTGGTTCCTCACTAGTAGTCTCAGAAGTTTCATGAGTATCTGTTACAACATCACTAAGTGAGTTTCCATGCAACTCAAGCTCAACTCCCACTTTCTTCAATTCTCTGGCAGTCCTTGTGAAGCTAACTCGTTTCTGCTTGCTCATAACGTAGTTCTCACAACGACCCACATCAACAGATTTCAGACCTTTTAAAACTCCTTTCGCAACCAACATCTTCATTCCTTTCATGCTCATATGTCCAAGTCTATTGTGCCATAAACTTGAATCTTAAGCACTCTCAACAACAATAGTCATGTTCATACACCCTATAGTGGTGTATAAAGTTCTAGATTTTATGCCATGTGCTACCACCATAACACCCTTCATAATCTTCCATGAACTCTTTCCTAACTCTGTTGCATAACCTGTGTTGTCCAACTGACCAATGGAGATCTTCTTCTTGAGATTAGGAATATATCTGACATCCTTTAATGTCCACTGATTTTCTTTCGGAGTTTTTATTTAGACATCCCCTTTTTCTTTAATCTCCAAATCTTTGTTGTTGGCAAGATACACCTTCTCGAAATTTCCAAACTTGAAATTTCAGAACAACTCTTTATTTGGAGACGAATGAAAAGATGCACCTGAATCGAAAATCCAGGATTCAATCGAACTGTCCATGCTGAGGATTAGAGCATCCCCAATGTCTTCTGCTGAATTTATAGAATCATCATCATCTCCAGATTTGTGATTCTGCTTCCTCTTTGGTCTTGTACAATATGTTCGAAAGTGACCTTTTCTCCACAATTTCAACATGTTATGTTTGGTCTATTTGAAAATTTTTCTCGATTCTTTGATTTTGATCGCCCTTTGTTTGGGCCCTTCTGTTTACTTCTTCCCCGTTGGTCAACATTGAGAGCACTACGAGATGAATTTCTAATTTCTCGTTTTCGAATACTTTCGCTGAGAACTACATCTCGAATTTCATCAAACTTCAGTTTATCAGATTCTCGAGAACTGCTGATTGCGGCAACAACAGTATCCCATGACTCAGGTAAAGATGACATCAAAATCATTGCTTTAATTTCATCCTCGAAATTAATTTCCACCGAACTCAGTTGACTTACGATCATATTGAATTCATTTATATGATCAACAACAGATCCACCTTCAGACATTTGTAGATTGAACAATCTTCGTATCAAATACACCTAATTCATAGTCGACGGTTTTTCGTACATATTCGACAGCGTCTTCAACAGATCTGACGTTGTCTTCTCCTTGATGATGTTGAATGCCACGTTTTTAGATAGCATCAACCGGATCAACCCTAAAGCTTGTCGATCCTTGAGCTTCCACTGTTTTTTGGTCATGGTATCTGACTTCACCCCCAACAGGGGTTCGTGAAGATCTTTCTTGTACAAATAATCTTCAATCTACATCTTTTAGAAATCGAAATCGGATCCATCGAACTTCTCAATTCCAATCTTTGAACTTTCCATCTTCACAGATCGTGGTGACTTCCGCCTAGCTCTGATACCAGTTGTTAGGATCACACAACAACGCACACACTCGATCTAGATAAACACAAAGAACAGGATAGAGAAAATGCAAGGAGAACTCTCACTAAAGGGTTTATATTGATGACTACATATATGTACAATAAGAGAGAATACAAAGAATATAGAAAGTATATTTTCAAAGCTCAGGGATATATATATATATATGGTTTAACTTATTATATATAGCTTTACCAGATATAACCATCTACTATATATAACTATCTACCATATATAGCTTTATCATATATAGTTTTATGCTATTTACTATTTATCACAATTTATCATTTACCAAATATAGTTTTACTATGTATAACGGTTGACTAAGCTATAAATAAGCATCAGACTCGGTAACCTAACAATTACTTATAGGAATCACTAGGATGTGCTAGCATGTGAACCTGATTTGTTATATATAGTTAGAAAATGCATGTTTAGAGCATTGGATTGAGTTGAAATATTAAGTATGTTATATATAATGTTTGTGAATATCTAAAATGCTCTTAGAATAAGATTTGTGATCGGTATGTTGTATGAGATGTTGTTGTGTTAGATACTCAATATTGAGAAGAGATTTTTACTCTAGGTGATTGAACGAGTTACCTCCCTATTAAGCATGCATACATATTTGAGAATGAGATTTATACTTCACGTGATTGATTGTATTATCTCCCTATTACAAAAATGCATGTTTGTATTAAGAATGAGAACTATACTCTCGGTGATTGATAGAGTTAGCTCTCTATATGAGCGTGCATAATATAACGAATTAAGAATAGAGAGTTAGAATTATTTCATAATGTCTCTAGTAAATCGAGCGGCCCAATTTCATGAGTGGCGATTAGTGGTCTAAACCTTAATGCTCCGAAAACTAAATTAGCTTCGAGGAACTAGTTTAGAGAGTCCTAAAGATGAGGTCTTAGATTTAAACCACGTAGACACCCTAATAACCTAGTTAACCTACATTACACCCAAGATAAAAAAAAGTTACCAGGCCTACTAGTAGTGTAAGCGGTATCAGCAGAGTCTCTGCTTTCTATCTCCTCTGACACCATTAACACTACCAATAACCTAGGTTTCACATATTAGTGTCCCTACCAAGCAATAGAAATACAGGAGCAATATCGTCAAGTTTGGCCTAGGCCATATATAGTAGCACGTTGAAAAAACTAGGTGTCATTATCATGTGTTAAATGACAGGGCTCCATGCGGTAAACCCTTCTTAAGGGATGACGATGGACCATATAGGTAGACTCAGTAGTTAACTAGCATACGGAGTTGCTCCCCCACACTTTTAACTTTGTGGTGATTTCAATGGAAGTGTTGCCAGTTAACTTTACATAGAAATGTTTCGAAAGAGACATCATATTGCTCCATGATTTATGACGAGTTCGTGTCTCCACCCAAGATACTAGTCGTTCACCACCAAGTAATATAAGCTGACTAAGTCTAAATAATAGAAAAAATTATTTACGCCCGAGCTCAATTACCTCATCCACTATATCTGTGACACCAAAAAAAAAGGGGAACAACTTCTAGACCTCGAATGGTTCGTGACAATCAAGAGAACTGATCGACTTAATTTTATATTGAGAAAAATTTTATCGTATTTTTCGTTATGACTCGATATCGTAAAATTGGATTGTGAGTCTGTTTTTTTTTTTTTTCTATAGCTTTTCCTCGTGACTATATAAAATGTCAACTTTTTCTTTTATTATAAACCGTGCATGCCTTGTAGTAGTGCTATCAATAAATTCATTTTCCTTCTTAAGGTATACATTTGTAATTTAGCTAAGTAAATGTGAGGAGGGGATCGGACTTTCTATCTCAAGGAAAATGTACACCCGTCTTGGCCGTTACGTATTGTCATCAGCCTCACAGTTTTAAAATGCGTCAACTAGAGAGAGATTATCACCACACTCTTATAAGAAATGTTTTGTTCCTCACTCCGATCAACGACGGATCTCACAATCCACTCCCTTAGGGTCTAGCATCCTCACTAAGGGAGTGGATTGTTAGATCCGTCGTAACAGACCAAGCTCACCGCTAATAGATATTGTATGCTTCAACTCATTACGTATCGGATTCAGCCTCATTATCTTAAAATGCGTCTGTTAGAGAGAGATCTCCACACTCTTACAAAAAATGGTTCACAAAAAATGGTTCGTTCTTCTCAATCGATGTAAGATCTGACAGGTATACTACTTTATACCTACTTTAAAATGGAATTTGAGATGGCGGTACAAAATTATAGGCAAAGAGAAAGCAAAGAGAAAGAGATATGTATAGATAAATGATGTATATTGATAGATGAATTGATAGAGAGATGAAGAAATGATTCGAAGAATTTGGGGAGATCGAAGAGGCCAGAAAGAGGGCAACATGGTGGCTGGTCAAACATGCCATACACCCTACAAACATGGCTTCTTCTTTGGACCCACTTCTCCCCCACACATGTCCTCTCCTTATGCCCCCTTCCTTTTGGCCCCCTAATGCCTTTTACTCTCTCCACCTCCTTCCCCCATAAACCCATTTCCTTTCGTTCTTTCTCCTTTCTAACTCACAATCTTTCAACCAAAATGAAGGTCTTTACGTCCCTCTAACCCTACTCTTTCCATTTTCTTCATACTCTCTTTATTCATTTATTCACCACTTTCTTTCTTACTTCAGATCTTCAACTGGGTGCACAAGACTTTTCATCACACCGCTCTCAAGGGTTTCTCTCTCATACGTCTCATTTTACTTCATTTTTTCATAGAGATCGAAAAAAAAATAACTTTTTATACGTACAACTATTTCAATTTTGAATTGTTCCAAGAGTTCAACGATTGCCGAGGTGCGAGATCGATCCATCTAACTTATAAGATTGTTATTTTTTCTAGAGGGTTATACTCAAAATGCGACGAAGAAGACCGAAACCGCAACCATTAATGAAGTGGACAGGCAAGCATTGTTGAAGCAAGTAGATCTTGATGTGGAAGCCCTTCATGACTGGAGAGATGGCATTCTCACCATTGGTACATTCGGGTTCGAATCATTGAAACCATCGAACAAGCAAATGGAGTATCTCGTACTAAAGAGCGAAGACGACGACGAGGAGGAAGAGGAAGAAGAAGAAGAAGAGGAAGAGAAATCATTCGTTCATGAGGAAGACGACGATAGTATCGATTTCGTGGACGATGAAGAGCTAAACCCTTTGATGTTCACAACATTTGGACACAAATCAAAGGATGTAAATGGGGAGAAAGGTGGTGATTTGATCATTGGAGCTTATGAGCTGAATATGAATATGGAATCAAAATACAATGAGATTATGGAGATGGAGGAGGATGAGGAGAAGAAGAAAGTGGAAAGGAGGATAACACTGGCGGACTTGTTCTTGGCGGATGCTGGAGATGTGGCGAAAGCACTAGAGAATGAAAAAGTGCTTCAAAAGAAAACAGGTGATGTTAGAACTAAGAGTGGCCTCTCCTTTGCCAAGAAGCTTATCCCTCGAGTTAAGGAGGATTCACATCCCATTAAGAATCTTCAACGAGTGAGTAATGTTGTTGTTATTTATTTATTTATTTTTCGTGGATTTTAATGATTTTTTGAGACAGCCACCAAAACATAATCTTTAAAGAAAAAGACCAAATCAAAAGCAAATCCGAAGTACAAATCATGCATGATGACGTGTTATGATGCCACGTGTACGCAGTTGATGAGAAGGATGCTGAAGAGGAAGATCCACCCAGAGATTGAAGACAAGATCAACAAAGCATCATCATCTGACCAAACTCACCAAATAGGAACACCCAACCATGAAGGATTTGAAGGCTTTGAAGCTCTCTCTCTTCTTCCAATTCAAGGTAAATTATACACTCTTCTCTTATTCCTATATTAAACACTAAAACCCTAATTTTTCTTTTTGTTTTTCGAAGTTATTTTAATATAAGTTCGAAAACGTTTCATAACAATAAGAAGCAAAAACGAGTAACAGTTACTAATGCTTATATTTCCTAATAACTTGAAACACGAAACATAAAACGAGAAAAAAGAACATTACCAAACCCTAATCCAATAACCTAACCAAAGAGTATTATTTTCTTTGTGATACTTAAATTGTAAGATCTCACGTCGATTAGGGAGGAGAACGAAATATTTTTTATAAGGGTGTAGAAACTTCTCCCTAAGAAACGAGTTTTAAAAATTTGGAAGGAAAACCCGAATGAAAAAACTCAAAGAGGACAATATCGACTAATGTTACGCTAGTACAGAAATTGAATCCGTTTCACCGCCAACAGCCGAGAAGTAAAATCCAAGAGAGAAGGGGTCAAAGAAATTGGTCACAAATCTTTTCCTATCATACAATTCTTGCTTATTAGATGAACATATGAAACCCCAGCAATCTTGTGGGGTTATCAGACGTCTAATCCACACACTGCAATTAGTGGGGACACTTCAATTATTTATTTACTCCATCAAAATTCTCTGTTTTGAATTATAAGTTCTTGTTTCTCTGATGAGTGCTTGGATTTGGTGTGTTTTGTATGTGCAGATGCAGTTGCCTGATGGATTTAATTAATGGGTGTCTTCTAAATTATGTCTCTGATTGCTTAGAGTTATGCTTAATTATCTTATGGTAATTATCAAAAACAATGTTTATTCTTATTATTATTATGATTATCATTAGTAATTTTGTTCATTAGATCTTGTTGTATATGAAGCGTTAATTAAGACTACTTGATTCTGTTCTGTAAGCTATTTTGATGTTGTTTTGGCTTAGCATACAAGTCATGGAAGTGTGGTTTGTCGGTCAGTTCTTGGCGTTTCATTTGTTGGTTAAATTATTCATCTCCAATCAAAACATTGTTCATTAATTATTTTCACTTTTTCATTCAATAGTAGCGTTGTATAACACAATTCATATGATCTAGTTCGAAATACGAATATAGTCTCGTATTAGATGTAAAAGAAGTTGGTCTTTAGAATAGAAGTAGGGACACAAGTCTTTCAAATAAAATTAAAATGACGTTACGGAGGTTCAAATATGCTTAAATTTTATTTATATTCTTTTACACAAACCCTATTTAATACCTACGGCTGGTAGGAATCTACGAAGTTCCATACGTTGGGTTGGTATACGTATATATACTTGGGGTTGGGGCACTACCTCATAAAATTTGTTCGCTTAATGATATTTATTGGTCTAAACATTAGGTATGGAAGGTTAATTGACAAACCCTTCCACAAGCAAAAGAGTCACAAATCTAAAGAAGCTACCATGTGTGCTTGCAAAAGAGTCACAAATCTAAAGAAGCTACCATGTGTGCTTGCTGGTTACTAGGTTTATGTGATCCAATGCCCCTCTTAGAACGAATCAAATCGGATATTATCGTAGCTTTGAGTTTAGGGACTTCTGCCCATTTCCACCAGATAAAGGCATCTAGTCGCCTCGACATGCTAACACTTTTCGACCTATGCTTGTCCGACGGTACTTCTCATGTTCTCTTATAGCTATGCCGGACACTAAAGATTTGACCTAGGTTGTTTACAGCATTAATCGCGTAGCAGAGGAGATAGGAGGCGAAAGTCTAGTAATGTCATTCACATTGCTACTAGGTCTGTGAAGCTTTCTTAGTCATCCTTGGATATCACATAGATTTACTAGATTTTTAAGGTGTCTAAGCGATTTAAATCTCATCGAGACTAGTTTCTTGAAGTTAATTAAATTTTTAGTAGCATTAAGGTGTAAACTATAATAAACGAGCAAAAAAAAATTTGTCCCACATCCATCAAATTCATAAAGGAATTGGACTTTAATGTATAAGAGAGGTCCCTTGCTTTCTAATTTACAAGCTGTTTCATTTCATCCTACTTTGACAATTCGGAGTCAATCATAGAAATTATGTTCTAAAGGCACCAAGTCTACCTCTCGACTAGTCTAGCTTAGGTTTTATATTTTTAGACCATTTCCTACCATTTTCGACCCATTGGGATTCGTTTCTAAACTTTTTTTTGAGGTCATTGCTTTGACAATATAAATTATTTGGAGCCAAGTTTAGAATATTTTATATAATTAGATGAACAAATTTCCATAGTAGAATTCTAAATCATTATTGTGGGACTCCTCAAGTAGAATTAGATTTGAAGGAGCATCTTTAAACTATCATGAAGGAAAAGTAGTAATTTCGGCTAAGACCAACTAAGCAAGTGGTTCTACTATTGGATGCCCACGGACTTGGTTGGATGACTTGTATCATGTATGAATGACAATTACTTTGTGGTCCTATAAGTATCATATTTTATGATGCTTTAGTGTATGATGTGTGTTATGTTATATGACGATTTATGTTATGATATGAATGTTATATGATGCATGAACCTCCATATGTCATGCCACGTATATTATGTTAACATTTATGCATATGAGATATGTTTAGTATGTGTATACATGTCTCATAGGAACGTTACATCATAAAAAGAATGGAGGTATGGTTTGCATCATAAGTATATACCATGATTTGAAACTATGGGACCTCATGCATTAGGATACTTCTTGGCTATGATTAGAGCTTTATGATACTTCTTGATTATAATTAACGTACCCCACAATATTATATACGCCATGATATTATGTGCACTCCTTTCCCTCCATGCTTCTAACAACATGAGCGTGTCAAGCCTAAGGGACATGTATACGAGCCCTCTTAGTGGGCTCATGTGCATGTGTGTGGGCTGTGTATAGAGAAGTACTACACATTCAACCTTGTCTTGACTAGAAAGTTCTACCTATTTTCATTTGATTCAGAATTATACATAAGAATCCACTATTAAGATCTCAAAACTCACATACTCGATCTAGATTAAAAACATAAAGAACAAAAGAGAGAAAATATAAGGAGAAATATACGTGGAAACACTCTTATAGAAAACTCTATATAACTCTATATTGACTAAGATTTATTTAGAGATAACTAAGATTTTTCTTAGAAACTATTTCCTCAAATTACTTTAACTACAAAGTTTTCGTAAATTTAACTCATAAGTAAACATCAGCCTCCACAACCTAACAATTCTCTTACTGGAAAAGGAACATCTTAGAACTATTTCCTAAAAAAAAAATCATTCTCAAAGGATTCTTCTCATCATCAATATCTTCACTGCGTCGCAACATTTGCAGAAGCTACAAATGATCGCCAAGAATTTGCACAACTTTAGGTTACGAACGTTGACATATTTTATCTCTTAGATGCACCTTTTATATTCTCAAAACAAATATCACCTCCTTCTATTGACTTGTGAGTGAAGTGGTATCGTCTTCTAATGTGTTTTGTCTTTAGATGATAGACCGGACTATATAGTACTTGTCTTGTCTCAGCTCTCACTTGGTCAATTAGGTGACACTTATGTGTCGTTGCTTTGTCTGTTTGCATGTAGAGGTCACAACCTATGATATGACTGTGATATTCTCTCCCACTTAAATTAGTCAACATCATCGATAACTTTCTCAGGGACACAACTGTATTGACAACATTTCCCCTTCATGGTCACATCCCTTACTGAAGCAAAGTCTAGAAGCTTTCAACGTACTCTCCCACTTAAATTAGTCAACATCATCGATAACTTTCTCAGGGGCACAACTGTATTGACAACATTTCCCCTTCATGGTCACATCCCTTACTGAAGCAAAGTCTAGAAGCTTTCAACATAACCCTTTCACTTGTTGGCACTACACTTCAGCCAACTTCTCAACTTGGTAACCTTCACGTGGCAAACATTGCACTAACACTTTTCTAGTTTTGCAGCTTCAATCATCATGTATCCATGTCCAGCTATATGCTCTATTCTAGAGCGAACGTTGATTTTTACATCTATTGTGAAATCACCCACCTAAGGCATGGGGGTAATTACTCAAGGAATATACATGTTCTCATGTATTTAAACACTTCTACAGACGTTGCTTATCTCTCTCGTGCTCACTCTACTTTTAGAATTTCCACAGGGGTCAGGCCTCTCTCGTGCATATACCTCTTAAAACACTTAAACCTTTTTGCTGTATTGATAGGCAAGAATCCTCCCAACTCATGGATTTTGGGCTCAACTCTCACAGCTATTTTTTTATTCTGAATTACTGAATTGTTCTACCAATATCAGACTTCGTGATACACTTGTCAAATCATCATTCAATTTTTGGGTTCTTTTTTTTTTTCTAATGGTCATGTTTAAGAGTTTTCAATATATATTCAATATCGCTCTCAATAAATCCAACATTGTCTTCTCTGGACAATGTTGAACGCCATGATTCTGGAAAGTGTCAACTAGATCAACCATAAAACCTATCAATCCTTAATTTTCCACTATATTTTTAAATAGTGTCAATAAGATCAACCCTAGAGCCTACTGATCCTTAAGCATCCATTGCATTTCTGGAGAGCGTCAACTGGATTAACCCTAGAGTCTATCAATCTTTGAGCTTCCATTGCATTTATGGGCAGTGTCAGCTCAATCAACAATGAAGCCTTGATCATGGAGCTTCTTCTGCATTTTTTTGACAACATTAATTGAATCAACCTAAAACTTACTGATTCTTGAGTTTCCATTGCATTTATGGGCTGTGTCAACTCGATCAATCTTGAAGCGTATTGATCATTGAGCTTCTTCTGCGTTTTTTGACAACGTTAATTGAATCAACCTAAAACCTATTGATCCTTGAGCTCCCATTGTATTTCTAGACACTTTTAACTAGCAACCTTATAACCTACTCAACCTTTTGCTGGCATTTCTAGACAATATCAAGTTGATGAACCCTAGAGCCTACTAATCCTTGAGCTTCTAGTACATTTTTGGGCAGTGTCAACATGATCAACCTTGGAGCCTATTAATCCTTGAAATTCCACTGCATCTCTGGATAGCGTTAAACTTGATCAATCTTGGAGCCTACCAATCATTGAGCTTCCACTGCGTTTCTGGAGTCTATCAATCCTTGAGCTTCCACTGTCTTTTTTGACAACATTAATAGGATCAACCCAAGAGCCTATCGATCAGTGAGCTTCCATTGCGTTTCTAGAGAACGTTAATTAGATCAACCCTATAGCTTACCGATCCTTGAGCTTCCACTATGTTTCTAGACAATGTCAACTGGATAAGCCTTAGTTAGAGATTGCCAATCCGTGAGCTTCAAATGCATTTCTAGACAGCGTCAACTGCATCAATCTTAGAGCCTACCGAGCTTTTAGCATCCGATGTGTTTCTAGACTACATCAACTAGATCAACCCTAAAGCCTACCGTTTCTTTAGCTTCTATTCCATTTTTAGATAGCGTCAATTGGATCAACCTTGAAACCTACAGATCCTTGATCTTCCACTTCATTTTTAGACAGTGTCGACTAGATCAACCCTAGTGCCTACTGATCCTTAAGTTTCTACTGTATTTCTGGATAGCTTCAACTTGATCAACCTTAGAACCTATCCCAATCCTTGAACTTTGTAGAATCAATTTTTTAACAGTAAGCTATTGAAACGCCAAAATTCAAAGTGCTCTAACGACTAGCTGAGGTTGATTCTTCCACTAGAGCAAATTCTTGAACTATTGCTTCACAGCCCTAGCAACATTGCTTGTATCAAAAAGATCTGCAAACTTTGGTTCGATCTTCGTAGTTCCTCGAATATTCTCAAGAACGTTGCGTAGATAGGTTTCAGGGAAAGAAATTTCTAGATGCAGATGCTATGGACCAGGTGAGTAAGAGTAGGATTTGGAGTAGTGATGATGGAGAACCAGTCCATTCCTTCAAGATCTTCAATCTTCGATACCCTGATGAATCTTGACACTAGGAATAGGTTCCTTTTTGTTTTATTACAAAACCTAAGTGATGATTGGCTAATAAAAACATACGAACTGTTGGATTAAACATATTAAGGTAAGTAAACTTAATGGACGTCTGTTGGAATCGGCCCAAGAATGAAGTCCATGTGTGTTTATTTACGTGGCCCATTTAAGAAACACCCCCTCACTTTCCACTATTTACCCAAGTTGAATTCAAATAAATTAAGATTAAATGAGTTAAATTGTTTATGAATTCCGAATTTATTATAAATTTTAAAAATTATATTTTTACTTACGATATAATTGTATATACTTTTTAGAAATAGAGTCCCTGAGCTATAAAATTATCGAATATTAATTATCAAATTATTGTATCCCATTATATTAAATAACCTATTAAATCATGAAAATAAAATTTATCATATTGTAAATTACTTAAAAAATGAGCACGTAGTTTTTCTTATATCAAAATGAACAATTTAATAAATTAAATCATTTGACTTACGTTATTACTCTCACACAAAGAAACTAATAATTATTGATTATCCTATAGTATTTTGACTATTTTTAAATATAAAAAATGGGTACTAATATTTCCAAAAAAAATTGTATCATATTATTATTTTCAAATTGTTGCAAAAAATCAAACCTTGAAAAATGATTATTTTTCTTTTTCCGATAAATAAAAAATTATTAATAATGCATAGAAGAAAGTCTCATCAACTTGCTATTGATATTTTATACTTAAACAATGAATTCCTTCATTCTTTAATTATTATTATTTTTTTGCATACACCAATAAATTATTAAGATAGGCTAGGTGTCACGTTTTTTATAAAATAATTATCTTTCGATTCGTTTAATAAAACTTATTTAATTATTTTTACCTAATTTTATATTTAAAAAAAACAATGTATTTTTATTCATTTAATATAATGTTTAAAATTAAAAAAAAAGAGTAGAAAAACATTTGGATGACAAAATATTTTTTATTCCCATGTATTTGGCACACTTTGTCGTGGAAATTGTGGACCATTTGAAAAAAAAGAATTTTGATAAAAAAAAATTATATTTTAGATTATGTTTTAATTATAGTTATCAGAAAACTATTTTTTTTAAATGAAAGAAAATAAATAAATAAATAAATAAAAAGTTGCCTACACGTCTCCTCCAGGTAAGGAACACAAAATACAATCTTTGTGTTGTTTTATATTTTGTTGTTTATTAATATTGAATTTCAACAAATTATTTGGTACCTAAAATAATATATTAGTGAGCCCACAAATTCATACATTATTGTTAATTAATGTGAAACAAACTAAAATAATTCATCAATAATCTAAAACAACGTCAACTATAAATTCTTTTTTAAAATAAATAAATAAATAAATTTGAGCCTTACTATCAGCAGACATGTGAAAGAAACAATCAGAAGAAAAAAATAATAATAATTAAAAATTATGATTTTCTCCTTACTTACAAACACTCCAACGTCATTAAAATAGACATTTTAACTTCAAACTATCAATGATGACCCTAATGTCTTGGAATGAGAAAACAATCTAACCATTTTATTTTATTTATTTTAAACAAACATTTGAATTTTAGTTAAATAGAAGCTAAGGATGTTGGAAGTTACACGTGGTTTGATCAAGTAATTAGCCACCAAGATGGTCTATAATTTCTCGGAGCTCATCACAGGCATATAAATTGATTGATTATAGTCTATATGTACTAGTTAGGGCTAATTTGCACCACCCTAATTCAGGCCGAGAATGACTCGTTTTTAAAAGAAAATTGTATGTTTTCAACTAAAAGTGAAGGTGTATTAGGATTTGAAGTTGCCATAAATTTTAAAAAATTTTAAGTCGAGATTAAATGTGTGGTTATACGTAATAAGATATCACAAATCAAAGGGCCATATTTTTTTTAAAACAATCTTAGATTAAGATAGTCTAGCTTGACTCTAACCGACAAAATTCCTTGGCCATCTAGTCCGTACACTTGTGATTGTTTTTAAATATCATAGACAAGAAATTAAAACACCGGCTCACGATGTATGTTAATCTTGGTGACTAATTACCTAAAAATACAACATAGGAACACCATGTATGATGACCTTGGTTGCTGATTACTTAATCATATAGTGTATAATTACTGCACCATTTTGACTTGATAGCTAATTACCCAATCACATTATATGTAATTACTACAAAATTAGTGAACCAACTCAGATAGTGAAGTAGTCAATCCTCGTTACCCACGTCTCACGAGACTCCTATTGTCGTGTGATTTTCTCCAATACGCGAGGACATCCTTACAACTGCAATGACTAGATCTCTTAGACAATGATGAACATGATCGTCGTGCTCAATTCTAGCGAGTAGTAGCTTATTCTCCTCGATTCTATCAATAAAGAGCGACGATGTTACCATTAAAAAATCAAAAGGTGACAATATCTATAATCGATCATAAGCATTTATTTATTTATTTATTTTTTAACTTTATAAACTACTAGTTAAACTCATCCTAGATATTCTATATCACACCATTATTTTACAAATTACATCAATTTATCAATTTCAAATTATGACCTAGTCTTTTAAAACACTAGCTGATTTTTAAACTATCCGCTCCGCTAAATTAACAAAGACAGATAAGATGATAGTTTATGTTATATATTTATTTAGTATTTTAATATTATTATATAGTTTATACGTGAGGGTCGCTATCATTACGTAAGGGTCAAATAGATGCCACGTAATTTTATTTATTTATTTTGAATAAGTAATAATAAAATTATGGATGGTGAGAAGTCATTGTTGAGAATCATGGATTGGAGTGGAGATTTGCATAACATCATTGTCCTTCTTACTTCTTTAGCAAATGGGTGACAACTACTTCACAACATTTAATGCTTTGGCTTTAACCTTCTCCAAATCTTTCTTTAATATCTTGTCATTACTCATTGGGTTTCATTTATTAGAAGAGTGACATCTTCATATACTAATGTGTGACATCTTCATATATTAATGTGTGCTCGGATAGGTATCTTCATATATTTATCACTATTGTTGGCATATTGCTCGTCCACTCCTTTTGGGGCCTAGTGTCCTCGCTGACACACGACGTAGTGTTTGGCTCTGATACTATCAGTAACGACCCTAAGGTGTCGAGCAATGTGCCAGCAAGGACGTTGGGCCCAAACGAGGGTGGATTGTGAGATCTTATATCGATAAGAGAGAGGAAAGAGTGTTAGAGAGGACGTTGGGCCACGAAGGGGGTGGATTGTGAGATCCCACATCGGTTAGAGAGGGGAACGAAACATTTTTTTATAAGAGAGTGGAAAACTCTCCCTAACAAACGCGTTTTAAAAATCTTTAGGAAACCTCGAAAGGGAAAACTCAAAAAGAACAATATTTGCTAACAGTGGACTTGAGCTACTACACGATAATTGTCCTAACATAATCAGTAGTTTATGGAAACTCATGCTAATCAATTAAATTTAGGTCACACTTTCTCGAATTGAACGATTTCTTCCTGAAATATGGAGACAAAAATAATTGAAGTTTTTACATATATATATATATATATATATATATAATATATAAAACATCCTTTTCAATCTCTATGACCATCCAAATCTTGTTCGAGTTTGAGATGTTTGAATGGAGAAAGATATGAAAAATCAAAGAGAGTTTGATGGCGATGGTACCAAAATAATTGAGTTTCGAAGTAGGCCATTCAAATTATGACACAGACAAAGCCTTTAAAGATCATTTACTTAGACGATAGACAATAAACACAACTTTGTACTATAAATGAATAAAACTTTACACATTTCTTGAATTTGTTATTTTCCTTGGAGACATTTTGAAAAGACGAGAGACCTAAAATTAACCCAAATCCCATTTCTATAACAACTCCCATTCATGGATTCTTTCATCATCATTATAATTTATATGTCCATATATTTAAAATATAAACTAAAATTAAAATTTAAAAATTTATTTGGCCAAATTAAAAGAAAAAGAAAAACTTATAATTTAAAAAGATTTCATAGTGTGTGATAATATGATAGCACTTATGGGCAATTATTGTCATTTTTTAAAATAAAAAATCTTTGTGTAGAAGACCCTTAGAATCTCAACTAAATTATCCTCATAAATAAATCAAACAATTAAGATTTTGGGACCATTTTTTAAAAATAGAAGGTATTTAATTTTATGTATAAATATTATTTTGGACTTTATTTTATTTTTTTAGGGTGGTCCTTGAAATTCCAAAATTCCCATTTTTAATTTATTAATTTAGAAACATTCCATTTTAGTTATTAAATGGTAAATTACTTTACTTCCAAAGTGCTTAATTTTTCTTTAATTATTCACTAAATGAACAATATAATTTCAAATTCGTGTATTAATTAAGAATAATAAAAAAATAATTTTTTTTAAAAGTTGAAATACTCCAAATTTATAAAAGGTAAAATATCTTACTGAAATGAAGTTCTAAACCTCGATTTCGTTCATCAAACATAATGGCATTACCGATATCTATCCGTTCACATTATTAGATCCATATGATATCACAATTTTCAATAGATTTTTTTTTAAAACAAGATCGATAGTGACAATTACGGTCATATCCATTATTTAATTATACATACTCGATAAATTTATTTGAAGGCCACACCACATATTATATAATTGTGGTATTTCTTATCCATATAAGTTTTCCTCGGAAGCTAATAATAATATTAATAAAAGTAGCTAAATTTCAGATTCTTCTTTTATTTTTTATTTTTTTTGTTTTTTTAAGGAGTCGGGTTTATTTAAAATCAATTAATTAAGAATATTGACCTAAGTTGCGGATCATAATTAAATTGGGATAAAATATGTTTTAAACATAATCACTAGAAGAACGAAAAATTATAAGATAGAATAATCATTAGAATATTAATGATTCTTTTAAGAAATAAATAAAATATTATAATCATTTTATAAATTTGCTATTATTATTTTTTTAAATTATTCTTATAAAAATAACATTAAAAAAATGAAAACTACTTGGTCTAGTTGAGGATGACAATTTTGGTATAATTTATATGGGCAGTGATCTAGAGGGGAGGTCTTATTCATGACTTCAATAGTTGAATATTTTAAGGCATAATATTAAATTTTGGCATTTGATGAATAATGAAATAAACAATGAGATATCATATGTTCCTTTATCAGTAATTTTTTAGTAAACAATCACATATTTTTTTCTCCTAAAAATTATATATCCAAGAATTTAGACTCTGGACTCCGTTGTAAATGGGACGTCCTTTACTTTCTTTCATCTCATCCCACTTAAACGGTTCGAAGCTAGTTGTAAAATATATTTTCTGATAGCTTTAGACCAACATTTTGGCTGATCTGATTTGGATCTGATACGCTCATACCTTTTTTTTTACTAGTTTCAATTCTTTAAAGCGTATAAGGTTAGTACGACTACCTTCTGGTTAATTTAAATGTAAAAACCGTAAAATAATAATAATAATAATAACAATAATAAATAAATAAAATAAAAATACCATTCCCCAAACTTCTTTCCACTGACCTCAGTCCTCCGACCATCTCTCAGAGTTCCTCCAAAAAGAAAGCTTACCTAAAAAAGAATAAATACACGAGAGAGAAAATGAAAGATTTGGAATTAAAAATCAACTCTGAAACTTTGGCCAACCAAGTAAGTAGTATTACTATCGACATGGTTAGAAATTGATGTTGTATGATGACACGTGCCTCGTGGTTCTGCACGTGTTATATGCTTGGCATGTGTGAAATGTTTATGATATATGTTATGATATGATGCGTTTGACAATATGTTTGAGATATGATATGTGAATGATATGATGTATGTTATGATGTAATGCGTTCGACGATATGTTTGAGATATGATATACGTTATTATACGATGCGTTTGACGAAATGTTCGATACAAAAATCATAGAGGGTGTAGAAACTTTTTAGAAGTTTGTTAAACTAGAGAACTTGATGCTTGCCACGAAATAGCTTATGAGCTGAACTAAAACATGTGGTATTTAGCAACGTGATGAAAAAAAAAAAGATACATTGGGTTGATATAGGTAATAATTATCAATTATTTTTAATTTCTTCTTAACAATATTTTAATATCATCACGATTACTCTATTTTGAATGTAGTCTTGGTTCATTCATGTATCCTTCATTTAAATTTCATGGGTATTTTTTTTAAACGTATTTTTCTTTTTTTCTTTTTTTTTTTAGTTTTAAAAAACGTTTAAAGAAGCTTTTTAAGTTTAAAAAAAAGTTTAGATTTAACACTTGTAAAATTTGAATAATATTTTTTTTTATTAATTTAGTGAATTATTTATTTTAGTAAAAGAGTTGGAATTGAAACATTACAAATCCATTATTTTAGTACAAAGGCATTATTTGTTAATGGCGACGAGGAATAAGGCATTGTTTTAGGGATATGCGAAGAATGACCTTTAATTTAAATAACAATTGGTTGACCATGTATCGTCTTTCATGGTTGAGGGGGTCGATCTTATCAAACCTATAAATTTTGATTTTATACAAACCTGAACCGAAAGATTCTCATATTCTCAAATTATTCTATCAAACCTTTTTTTTTTTAAAGAAAAATGAGAAACGTACTTGTCTAGCAATACTTACCCATGTGTTATGGTATAGTGCACTTAGTCCATAAAGTCCAATAATAGTAGAAAATTGACATCGAGCCTCTCCACAAATACATTCAACGACATTTTATTTTTTAGAGAAGTGGACGTCACTTTGCCAGAAAATCATACTGTTCCGGGAGCGTTCATCTAATGTGTAGTTGACACTAAATTTGGTTCACTAATTTCAATACTATCGAAATTTACACAAATTTAAATTTGATTAATGCACAAATTAACTATTAAAGATTAAGTTACCTTGGTCAAAATTCACATATTTTAACAAAAAAATTTAGATTTTCAACCTGCCACCTGCAACGCCCGAGAATCTAGGCCCAATTCCAACTCGGCCCAAAACCCATGTCCAGCTCGAAAGCCCAACGTACAACATCCCAGCTGTAAACCGCGACCTGCGAGCTGACTCGAACTACACCTCGACCTACACCTCCACCCGGTATGCCTGCACCAACGTGTCCCACTTCTAGCCTGCCATGTGTCGACTTGTAGCGCAAGTAGCCCTTCGGCTTAGACAACTCGATGCGGCTTTCCTACGACTCCTCAGTTGATTTCGGCTCGGTTTTCCATTTTCAACTTAGTTACCACTATCCCGACCCTCTCGGACCTATTTTCGATCCTAATTAAGGTAATTGATGTCGTTTTACAGTCATATTTCACATTATTAGTAGGTGACAAACGGTGTGATAGGAAATGAATTCCGGCAACCTTTGGAGTAGCTCTTGAGGAACGGGAGCTTACGTTAAGTTATTAGGGAGAACTCCGGCTAAGCCCAACCAAGTAAGTGGTCTTACTATAGGATAGGCTAGAAATTGTATGAGTTACAATTTATTATTGTTTGAGATGAGATATGATGATACATGCGATATTTATGTTTACGATATATGAGCTGTATCGTATGATGTCGTACACTAATTATATGATGATATATGAACTATCATGATGTTTGATCTATGATGCATGATGATGTAAGTAATTTATATATTTCGATGTATGACGTATTTGACATGCTTGATGCACTTAATGGCGTTATGATGAGTATGATGTGCTTGCATGATGTTTATCCTAATATATTGATGTTTTCCATATTAGGCATGCTATATAATGATGTGTGTCATATTGCATCATGTTGATAGATCGACCTAGGACACAACCCTAAGAGCATGAAAACGATATTAATATAAACATCTAACGAGCATGTGTTACTAAGCATAACAAAGAGATGAGACTAGGGTTGTGTCAGAAGAGATGCGAAGATGAGAACTAGAGGGACCTCATGCATATTGTGTCTACATAAGCATAGGGATACTTCTACTTTATGACGATGAGGGTGTTCATGGGGAGCATGACATCAGGGGTTCTGCTGACCTCCGAACGTCGATACAGACAGTTAGCTTGACCAGAGAGAGTCCAGGGGGTGTGCGAGCTGCTTGGAGATTCACACTCGCACATGTGGGTCGTGTGTAGGGAAATACTACAAATCAATAGTAGTCCGGATTGGAGGCCACCCCTAGTATGAGATGAGAAAGAGATAGGTCCCTAGAGCATATTCGCATGTGATTGCATTTAACATGGCCCCTATAGTGAGTGGGGTCACTTAATGAGTTGTGAGATCCCACATCGGTTAGGGAGGAGAACGAAACACCTTTTATAAGGGTGTGAAAACCTCTCTCTAGCAGACATGTTTTAAAAACCTTGAGGGGAAGCCCGAAAGGGAATGCCCATAAACAACAATGGGTTTAGGCCGTTTGATATGAACCACGACCAAGGAATTTCCATACCTCAAGGTCCAATTACAAGGACGAGAGCCAAGAAGCTACAACAAACTTTATACAGCCAAGAAGCTACAACAAACTTTATACAGTTATATTCAAGCTATGGTGAGCTCATCAAAGGAAATTCTAGAAGACGCTGGAGACCTCCCTTATATGTTGTGCAAAGTTGAGGTTCAATAAAGAGATGAATTAAATGCACTTTAAGTTGCATTTAATGAACTCCGCTGAATTTATCAAATAGTCCAAGGATGACTAATAAGCACATTTTATTATTTGCATTATTTAATTATAGTTTAACTATTTGTTTGTCATATTTAAACTAGTTTTAAATATAGGAGTTAAGGTTATATTGTAACCCACATAGGTTACTATATTCCACCATTAACTAGCCATTTAAATATGGAGGTTATGGGTATTTCTCATTACTAGCCCATTTAATTTGGGAGTTATGTATGACATAAGTTAAGGTTGTAAAGGCTATATAAAGCCTTCTTTTCTTTGATTAGACATCAGATTTTGGAATTAAGAATAGAATTTCTATTTTAGCTTTGTTAAGAGCTAAACTTTCTTTGCAAATTCTTGTGTTTAGAACTTGCATGTAGAGTCATTCAAGTGGTATTGATCAAACCTCTTGTGGAGTGATTCGAATCACGAGTTTAGAAACGAGTTTTCTTTACTCTTGATCTTGATCATCAAGGTAATCCGTTCCATACTTTCCCTTGGGTTGATTTCCATATCATTTTGGTATCAGAGCTTTAGGCTCACGATCGGATATATGTTTCATTGCGCTTATCTCTTTTAATTTTCTTATAATTTTTTTTTCTCAGTTTGTGTAGAATGTTCATGTTCTATCACAAAAATATATAACAAAAAAAAAAAAAAATTCTTATGTTCTTTAAAGTGTTAGATCTGGATCTTATCAACACTTTGTTCTTCTTTAAGATCTTCTAAATCAATTTTCTTGTTGGTAAATTGTTTAGATTTTGCCAATCAGAAGAAAAAAAAACCATTGAAATAAAGAAAGCATATGATGTTAAATGTCTTTCTTTTTTCCTCTTGATTACTATATGTAACTCTCATATGTTACTACGTCTAAATTAGTCCTTAATCATTTTCTTTCTTTAATTCGTTTCTTTGTCGTTATTCGGATTGCTCCTTCAATACCCTTGTTTATGTGTTGAGTGTGCTGTCTATTCACTTTGAATTGCACTTAGCTCTATAACATAGCTTGTCTCACATCCCAATTTGTTTTTTTGGAGTGTGATTTGTGTGTGCTCAATTGTGAGGGTGAGTTTGTAAGGGAGTGACACATTGCTTCGAGTGTTGAGTGCTAAACACGAGTGAACTACATTTACGAGTGAATACACGTGAGGGAGCGCTTGTGAGGTCCTTTTTTTTTTCTTTTACCTTTCTTTTGTAGCATGGAAAATCAAGACGACAATACTAACATTACTGATGCACGATTGAGAGAAGCACAACAACGAACTATGGAAAGACTAATTCGAGGAATAGAAGAGTTGACTGATCGAATAGGAAGATTGGAGATTCAAAATCAAGCACGACAGAGGATTCCACAACCTACGCCCTCAACCGATACATATGAAGGCGACAATTCTGATCACCACGAGGATAGTCCACATGCGGTTGGTCCTGGCTTGATGCGAGGGAGAGACCATGGAAGAAGGTATCATAATTTACAACAACGAGTTCCTTATGATGATAGAATTGATCGTAACGTGGGGAGCATCAAATTAAAACTTCCCATGTTTTATGGCAAAACCGATCCAGGGGAGTACCTTCAATGGGAGAAAACGGTGGAGTCAGTGTTCAACTGCCATAATTTTAGTGATGAAAAGAAGGTACTGTTATGCATTGCTCAATTCAAACAATATGCTCAAATTTGGTGGGATAAATTGATGTCAAGTAGGAGAAGAAATCTTGAAGCACCAATTGATTCATGGGTCGAGTTCAAAGAGTCCATGAGGAAGCGTTTTGTTCCACAATATTTTCAACGGGACATGGCGCAAAAGCTTCAAGCGTTGAAACAAGGACGCAAATCTGTGGAGGATTATTACAAGGAGATGGATACATTGATGGATCGACTTGAACTCGATGAGGACATGGAGGCTCTCATGGCGCGGTTTCTTAATGGGTTAAACATAGAGATTGCAGACAAGACTGATTTACAGCCTTATTCTAATATTGAGGAGTTGTTGCACATTGCAATTAAGATCGAGAGGCAAATCCAACGAAGGTCTCAACGGTATTCTTCTAAAACTTTTCCCAATTCTACTTCTACATGGAAAAAGGATAGTAAGAACATTGATTATAAGCATAGAAATCAAGAGATTAATGAGAAGCCTCAAGCTAAATTTGAGAAAGGGTAGAGTTCTAGAACAGGGAAAGAAAAAGTAGAAAAGTCTAATGTTCGAAATAGGGATTTAAAGTGTTGGAGATGTCAAGGGGTAGGACACTATAGTAGAGATTGCCCAAATGCAAGAATTATGACCATCAAGGAGGGAGAAATTGTTACGGATGACGAGGCACATGACGACATAAATGAGGAAACTGATGAGAGTGAGGAGTTTAGTGAAGAGGACCCTACACATATATCTTTGGTTACTCGACGAGCTCTAAACACCCACATTAAGGAGGACGGCCTAGACCAAAGGGAGAACTTGTTTCAAACTCGGTGTCTTGTTCAATCTGTACCTTGTAGTGTTGTCATTGATAGCGGTAGTTGCACCAATGTTGTGAGTTCCATTCTGGTCAAAAGACTTAATTTAAAGACACAACCACATCCAAGACCCTACAAGCTTCAATGGTTGAATGATTGTGGGGAAGTACGGGTAACTCAACAAACTCTTGTTTCTTTTACAATTGGAAAATATGTTGATGATGTTTTATGTGATGTTGTATCCATGCATGTTGGAGATTTACTACTGGGGAGGCCATGGCAATTTGATCGTCGGGTAATGTATGATGGGTATGCAAATCGATACTCCTTTACTCACAACGGTAGAAAAACTACTCTTATCCCATTGTCTCCAAAAGATGTATTTATTGATCATTGCAAACTTGAAAAGAAAAGGCAAGAGGCTGATGCAAAAGCAGAGATTGAAAAAGAATCAAGTGAAAAAAAGAGCTTGAGTGAAAAGCAAGAGAGTAACACTCAGCCTAGAGAAAAAAAAGAGAGAAAAGCCAAATCAGTAAGCTTGTATGTTAGATCAAGTGAGGCTAGGAATGTTTTGCTCTCTAACCAGACTATTCTTGTACTTATGTGCAAGGGGTCTTGTTACTTTACTAACATGCTTAACCCTTCTTTGCCTAGTGATTTTGTTGTGCTTTTGCAAGAGTTTGAACATTTATTTTCCGAGGAGATGCCTAGTAGTTTGCCACCACTTAGAGGGATTGAACACAAGATTGACTTCATTCCTGGCGCGCCCATTCCAAACCGACCAGCTTATAGGACTAATCCAAAGGAGGCTGAAGAGATACAAAGGCAAGTAAGTGAACTCCTTGCTAAAGGGTATGTACGTGAAAGTTTGAGTCCTTGTTCTGTTCCAGTTATTCTTGTACCTAAGAAAGATGGTTCTTGGCGTATGTGTGTTGATTGTAGGGCTATAAACAAGATAACTATAAAGTATAGGCATCCAATTCCCAGATTAGATGATATGCTTGATGAATTGCATGGATGTAGTCTTTTTACTAAGATTGATTTAAAATCGGGTTATCATCAAATTCGCATGCATATTGGGGATGAGTGGAAAACAGCTTTTAAAACCAAGTATGGTCTTTATGAATGGTTGGTTATGCCTTTTGGATTAACTAATGCACCTAGTACATTCATGAGACTAATGAATCATGTCTTACGAGAATACTTAGGTAAGTTTGTGGTTGTTTATTTTGATGACATCCTTGTTTACTCTAAATCTTTAGATGATCATATTACCCATGTACGCAATGTTTTGACTACTTTAAGAAACGAATGTTTGTACGTAAATTTAAAGAAATGTAGCTTTTGCATGGAAAAAGTTAACTTTCTTGGGTTTGTAGTTTCATCTAATGGTGTTGAGGTTGATGAGGAGAAAGTGAAGGCTATAAAAGATTGGCCTACTCCGAAAAATGTAAGTGAGGTAAGAAGTTTTCATGGTCTTGCAAGTTTCTACCGTAGGTTCATTAAAAATTTTAGTACAATTGCTTCACCCTTGAATGAACTTGTTAAGAAAAATGTATCCTTTATATGGGAAAAAGATCAAGAACTTGCTTTTAATACTTTGAAAGAAAAATTGAGTTCTGCTCCCTTGCTTGCATTACCTAATTTTGAGTCTACTTTTGAAATTGAATGTGATGCTAGTGGAGTAGGGATAGGTGCTGTATTAATGCAAAATCAAAGACCTTTAATGTTCTTTAGTGAGAAGTTGACTGGTGCATCTTTGAGGTATCCAACTTATGACAAAGAGCTTTATGCTTTGGTTCGTGCATTGCAAACCTGGCAACATTATCTTTGGCCTAAGGAGTTCATTATTCATACGGATCATGAAAGTTTAAAGCATTTGAGAGTACAAAATAAACTCAACAGACGACATGCTAAGTGGTTAGAATTTATTGAAACATTCCCGTATGTCATAAAATATAAACAAGGAAAGGAGAACATTGTAGCAGATGCTTTATCACGAAGGTATGTCCTCCTCAATACTTTGAATGCTAGGTTGTTGGGTTTTGAACACATAAAGGATTTGTATCAACATGACATGTTCTTTGCTCCTTTTGTTGAATCTTGTGAAAAAGGACTCATTGTGGATAATTACTTGTTGTTAGATGGATTTTTGTTCCGAAAAGGCAAACTTTGCATACCATCTTGTTCCATCCGTGAGCTACTTGTGAGGGAAGCTCATGGAGGTGGTTTAATGGCACACCATGGAGTTTCTAAAACTTATGATATGCTCTCTGAACATTTTTTTTGGCCTAAAATGAGACATGATGTTCATAAAGTTTGTGGTCGTTGCATAGCATGTAAACAAGCTAAGTCTAGGCTTCAACCACATGGTTTATACTCCCCATTACCAGTTCCTAATGGTCCATGGATTGATATATCAATGGATTTTGTTTTAGGTTTACCTAGGACTAGGAAAGGTTATGATAGCATTTTTGTTGTGGTTGATCGATTTAGTAAAATGGCTCATTTTATTCCTTGTCACAAAACTGATGATGCAAAACATATTGCAGACCTGTTCTTTAGGGAAGTTGTACGATTGCATGGCATTCCTAAAAGCATCGTTAGTGATCGTGATGTAAAATTTTTAAGCCACTTTTGGCGTGTTTTATGGGGTAAGTTAGGAACTAAGCTAGTATATTCAACTACTTGTCATCCTCAAACGGATGGACAAACTGAAGTTGTTAACAGAACCATGACTGCTATGCTTAGGGCTATTATTGATAAGAATCTTAAGACTTGGGAGGATTGTTTGCCATTTATAGAATTTGCATATAATAGGGCTGTTCATAGCACTACTAAATGCACACCTTTTGAAATTGTTTATGGCTTTAATCCTTTAACCCCTATTGACTTGTTACCCATACCGTCAAAAGAGTTTGTGAATTTTGATGCAAATGCCAAGGTTGAGTTTGTTCATAAACTGCACAAGCAAGTGAAAGAACAAATTGAGAAACAAAATTCCAAGGTTGCCACCCGAATTAATAAAGGACGTAAGATTGTCATCTTCAAGCCAGGAGATTGGGTTTGGGTGCATTTCTGAAAAGAAAGATTTCCTACTCAAAGAAAATCTAAGCTTTTACCACGAGGAGATGGACCTTTTCAAGTTCTTGAGCGCATCAACGACAATGCTTATAAAATTGATTTACCAGGTAAGTACGGTGTTAGTGCAACTTTTAATGTTGTTGATTTGAGCCCTTTTGATGTAGGTGATGGCTTGGATTCGAGGACGAATCCTTCTCAAGAGGGGGAGAATGATATGAACCACGACCAAGGAATTTCCATACCTCAAGGTCCAATTACAAGGACGAGAGCCAAGAAGCTACAACAAACTTTATACAGTTATATTCAAGCTATGGTGAGCTCATCAAAGGAAATTCTAGAAGACGCTGGAGACCTCCCTTATATGTTGTGCAAAGTTGAGGTTCAAGAAAGAGATGAATTAAATGCACTTTAAGTTGCATTTAATGAACTCCGCTGAATTTATCAAATAGTCCAAGGATGACTAATAAGCACATTTTATTATTTGCATTATTTAATTATAGTTTAACTATTTGTTTGTCATATTTAAACTAGTTTTAAATATAGGAGTTAAGGTTATATTGTAACCCACATAGGTTACTATATTCCACCATTAACTAGCCATTTAAATATGGAGGTTATGGGTATTTCTCATTACTAGCCCATTTAATTTGGGAGTTATGTATGACATAGGTTAAGGTTGTAAAGGCTATATAAAGCCTTCTTTTCTTTGATTAGACATCAGATTTTGGAATTAAGAATAGAATTTCTATTTTAGCTTTGTTGAGAGCTAAACTTTCTTTGCAAATTCTTGTGTTTAGAACTTGCATGTAGAGTCATTCAAGTGGTATTGATCAAACCTCTTGTGGAGTGATTCGAATCACGAGTTTAGAAACGAGTTTTCTTTACTCTTGATCTTGATCATCAAGGTAATCCGTTCCATACTTTCCCTTGGGTTGATTACCATATCATTTTGGTATCAGAGCTTTAGGCTCACGATCGGATATATGTTTCATTGCGCTTATCTCTTTTAATTTTCTTATAATTTTTTTTTCTCAGTTTGTGTAGAATGTTCATGTTCTATCACAAAAATATATAAAAAAAAAAAAAAAAAAAATTCTTATGTTCTTTAAAGTGTTAGATCTGGATCTTATCAACACTTTGTTCTTCTTTAAGATCTTCTAAATCAATTTTCTTGTTGGTAAATTGTTTAGATTTTGCCAATCAAAAAAAAAAAAAAACCATTGAAATAAAGAAAGCATATGATGTTAAATGTCTTTCTTTTTTCCTCTTGATTACTATATGTAACTCTCATATGTTACTACGTCTAAATTAGTCCTTAATCATTTTCTTTCTTTAATTCGTTTCTTTGTCGTTATTCGGATTGCTCCTTCAATACCCTTGTTTATGTGTTGAGTGTGCTGTCTATTCACTTTGAATTGCACTTAGCTCTATAACATAGCTTGTCTCACATCCCAATTTGTTTTTTTGGAGTGTGATTTGTGTGTGCTCAATTGTGAGGGTGAGTTTGTAAGGGAGTGACACATTGCTTCGAGTGTTGAGTGCTAAACACGAGTGAACTACATTTACGAGTGAATACACGTGAGGGAGCGCTTGTGAGGTCCTTTTTTTTTTCTTTTACCTTTCTTTTGTAGCATGGAAAATCAAGACGACAATACTAACATTACTGATGCACGATTGAGAGAAGCACAACAACGAACTATGGAAAGACTAATTCGAGGAATAGAAGAGTTGACTGATCGAATAGGAAGATTGGAGATTCAAAATCAAGCACGACAGAGGATTCCACAACCTACGCCCTCAACCGATACATATGAAGGCGACAATTCTGATCACCACGAGGATAGTCCACATGCGGTTGGTCCTGGCTTGATGCGAGGGAGAGACCATGGAAGAAGGTATCATAATTTACAACAACGAGTTCCTTATGATGATAGAATTGATCGTAACGTGGGGAGCATCAAATTAAAACTTCCCATGTTTTATGGCAAAACCGATCCAGAGGAGTACCTTCAATGGGAGAAAACGGTGGAGTCAGTGTTCAACTGCCATAATTTTAGTGATGAAAAGAAGGTACTGTTATGCATTGCTCAATTCAAACAATATGCTCAAATTTGGTGGGATAAATTGATGTCAAGTAGGAGAAGAAATCTTGAAGCACCAATTGATTCATGGGTCGAGTTCAAAGAGTCCATGAGGAAGCGTTTTGTTCCACAATATTTTCAACGGGACATGGCGCAAAAGCTTCAAGCGTTGAAACAAGGACGCAAATCTGTGGAGGATTATTACAAGGAGATGGATACATTGATGGATCGACTTGAACTCGATGAGGACATGGAGGCTCTCATGGCGCGGTTTCTTAATTGGGTTAAACATAGAGATTGCAGACAAGACTGATTTACAGCCTTATTCTAATATTGAGAAGTTGTTGCACATTGCAATTAAGATCGAGAGGCAAATCCAACGAAGGTCTCAACGGTATTCTTCTAAAACTTTTCCCAATTCTACTTCTACATGGAAAAAGGATAGTAAGAACATTGATTATAAGCATAGAAATCAAGAGATTAATGAGAAGCCTCAAGCTAAATTTGAGAAAGGGTAGAGTTCTAGAACAGGGAAAGAAAAAGTAGAAAAGTCTAATGTTCGAAATAGGGATTTAAAGTGTAGGAGATGTCAAGGGGTAGGACACTATAGTAGAGATTGCCCAAATGCAAGAATTATGACCATCAAGGAGGGAGAAATTGTTACGGATGACGAGGCACATGACGACATAAATGAGGAAACTGATGAGAGTGAGGAGTTTAGTGAAGAGGACCCTACACATATATCTTTGGTTACTCGACGAGCTCTAAACACCCACATTAAGGAGGACGGCCTAGACCAAAGGGAGAACTTGTTTCAAACTCGGTGTCTTGTTCAATCTGTACCTTGTAGTGTTGTCATTGATAGCGGTAGTTGCACCAATGTTGTGAGTTCCATTCTGGTCAAAAGACTTAATTTAAAGACACAACCACATCCAAGACCCTACAAGCTTCAATGGTTGAATGATTGTGGGGAAGTACGGGTAACTCAACAAACTCTTGTTTCTTTTACAATTGGAAAATATGTTGATGATGTTTTATGTGATGTTGTATCCATGCATGTTGGAGATTTACTACTGGGGAGGCCATGGCAATTTGATCGTCGGGTAATGTATGATGGGTATGCAAATCGATACTCCTTTACTCACAACGGTAGAAAAACTACTCTTATCCCATTGTCTCCAAAAGATGTATTTATTGATCATTGCAAACTTGAAAAGAAAAGGCAGGAGGCTGATGCAAAAGCAGAGATTGAAAAAGAATCAAGTGAAAAAAAGAGCTTGAGTGAAAAGCAAGAGAGTAACACTCAGCCTAGAGAAAAAAAAGAGAGAAAAGCCAAATCAGTAAGCTTGTATGTTAGATCAAGTGAGGCTAGGAATGTTTTGCTCTCTAACCAGACTATTCTTGTACTTATGTGCAAGGGGTCTTGTTACTTTACTAACATGCTTAACCCTTCTTTGCCTAGTGATTTTGTTGTGCTTTTGCAAGAGTTTGAACATTTATTTTCCGAGGAGATGCCTAGTAGTTTGCCACCACTTAGAGGGATTGAACACAAGATTGACTTCATTCCTGGCGTGCCCATTCCAAACCGACCAGCTTATAGGACTAATCCAAAGGAGGCTGAAGAGATACAAAGGCAAGTAAGTGAACTCCTTGCTAAAGGGTATGTACGTGAAAGTTTGAGTCCTTGTTCTGTTCCAGTTATTCTTGTACCTAAGAAAGATGGTTCTTGGCGTATGTGTGTTGATTGTAGGGCTATAAACAAGATAACTATAAAGTATAGGCATCCAATTCCCAGATTAGATGATATGCTTGATGAATTGCATGGATGTAGTCTTTTTACTAAGATTGATTTAAAATCGGGTTATCATCAAATTCGCATGCATATTGGGGATGAGTGGAAAACAGCTTTTAAAACCAAGTATGGTCTTTATGAATGGTTGGTTATGCCTTTTGGATTAACTAATGCACCTAGTACATTCATGAGACTAATGAATCATGTCTTACGAGCATACTTAGGTAAGTTTGTGGTTGTTTATTTTGATGACATCCTTGTTTACTCTAAATCTTTAGATGATCATATTACCCATGTACGCAATGTTTTGACTACTTTAAGAAACGAATGTTTGTACGTAAATTTAAAGAAATGTAGCTTTTGCATGGAAAAAGTTAACTTTCTTGGGTTTGTAGTTTCATCTAATGGTGTTGAGGTTGATGAGGAGAAAGTGAAGGCTATAAAAGATTGGCCTACTCCGAAAAATGTAAGTGAGGTAAGAAGTTTTCATGGTCTTGCAAGTTTCTACCGTAGGTTCATTAAAAATTTTAGTACAATTGCTTCACCCTTGAATGAACTTGTTAATAAAAATGTATCCTTTATATGGGAAAAAGATCAAGAACTTGCTTTTAATACTTTGAAAGAAAAATTGAGTTCTGCTCCCTTGCTTGCATTACCTAATTTTGAGTCTACTTTTGAAATTGAATGTGATGCTAGTGGAGTAGGGATAGGTGCTGTATTAATGCAAAATCAAAGACCTTTAATGTTCTTTAGTGAGAAGTTGACTGGTGCATCTTTGAGGTATCCAACTTATGACAAAGAGCTTTATGCTTTGGTTCGTGCATTGCAAACCTGGCAACATTATCTTTGGCCTAAGGAGTTCATTATTCATACGGATCATGAAAGTTTAAAGCATTTGAGAGTACAAAATAAACTCAACCGACGACATGCTAAGTGGTTAGAATTTATTGAAACATTCCCGTATGTCATAAAATATAAACAAGGAAAGGAGAACATTGTAGCAGATGCTTTATCACGAAGGTATGTCCTCCTCAATACTTTGAATGCTAGGTTGTTGGGTTTTGAACACATAAAGGATTTGTATCAACATGACATGTTCTTTGCTCCTTTTGTTGAATCTTGTGAAAAAGGACTCATTGTGGATAATTACTTGTTGTTAGATGGATTTTTGTTCCGAAAAGGCAAACTTTGCATACCATCTTGTTCCATCCGTGAGCTACTTGTGAGGGAAGCTCATGGAGGTGGTTTAATGGCACACCATGGAGTTTCTAAAACTTATGATATGCTCTCTGAACATTTTTTTTTGGCCTAAAATGAGACATGATGTTCATAAAGTTTGTGGTCGTTGCATAGCATGTAAACAAGCTAAGTCTAGGCTTCAACCACATGGTTTATACTCCCCATTACCAGTTCCTAATGGTCCATGGATTGATATATCAATGGATTTTGTTTTAGGTTTACCTAGGACTAGGAAAGGTTATGATAGCATTTTTGTTGTGGTTGATCGATTTAGTAAAATGGCTCATTTTATTCCTTGTCACAAAACTGATGATGCAAAACATATTGCAGACCTGTTCTTTAGGGAAGTTGTACGATTGCATGGCATTCCTAAAAGCATCGTTAGTGATCGTGATGTAAAATTTTTAAGCCACTTTTGGCGTGTTTTATGGGGTAAGTTAGGAACTAAGCTAGTATATTCAACTACTTGTCATCCTCAAACGGATGGACAAACTGAAGTTGTTAACAGAACCATGACTGCTATGCTTAGGGCTATTATTGATAAGAATCTTAAGACTTGGGAGGATTGTTTGCCATTTATAGAATTTGCATATAATAGGGCTGTTCATAGCACTACTAAATGCACACCTTTTGAAATTGTTTATGGCTTTAATCCTTTAACCCCTATTGACTTGTTACCCATACCGTCAAAAGAGTTTGTGAATTTTGATGCAAATGCCAAGGTTGAGTTTGTTCATAAACTGCACAAGCAAGTGAAAGAACAAATTGAGAAACAAAATTCCAAGGTTGCCACCCGAATTAATAAAGGACGTAAGATTGTCATCTTCAAGCCAGGAGATTGGGTTTGGGTGCATTTCTGAAAAGAAAGATTTCCTACTCAAAGAAAATCTAAGCTTTTACCACGAGGAGATGGACCTTTTCAAGTTCTTGAGCGCATCAACGACAATGCTTATAAAATTGATTTACCAGGTAAGTACGGTGTTAGTGCAACTTTTAATGTTGTTGATTTGAGCCCTTTTGATGTAGGTGATGGCTTGGATTCGAGGACGAATCCGTCTCAAGAGGGGGAGAATGATATGAACCACGACCAAGGAATTTCCATACCTTAAGGTCCAATTACAAGGACGAGAGCCAAGAAGCTACAACAAACTTTATACAGTTATATTCAAGCTATGGTGAGCTCATCAAAGGAAATTCTAGAAGACGCTGGAGACCTCCCTTATATGTTGTGCAAAGTTGAGGTTCAAGAAAGAGATGAATTAAATGCACTTTAAGTTGCATTTAATGAACTCCGCTGAATTTATCAAATAGTCCAAGGATGACTAATAAGCACATTTTATTATTTGCATTATTTAATTATAGTTTAACTATTTGTTTGTCATATTTAAACTAGTTTTAAATATAGGAGTTAAGGTTATATTGTAACCCACATAGGTTACTATATTCCACCATTAACTAGCCATTTAAATATGGAGGTTATGGGTATTTCTCATTACTAGCCCATTTAATTTGGGAGTTATGTATGACATAGGTTAAGGTTGTAAAGGCTATATAAAGCCTTCTTTTCTTTGATTAGACATCAGATTTTGGAATTAAGAATAGAATTTCTATTTTAGCTTTGTTAAGAGCTAAACTTTCTTTGCAAATTCTTGTGTTTAGAACTTGCATGTAGAGTCATTCAAGTGGTATTGATCAAACCTCTTGTGGAGTGATTCGAATCACGAGTTTAGAAACGAGTTTTCTTTACTCTTGATCTTGATCATCAAGGTAATCCGTTCCATACTTTCCCTTGGGTTGATTTCCATATCACCGTTATAAATGGTATCAGAGCTAGACACTGAGTGATGTGCTAGCGAGGAGGTTGTTCATTGAAGAGGGGTAGATTTGGTGGGGGTCACGTCGATTAGATAAAGGAATGAGAGCCAACGATGATGTTGGGCCCTAAAGGGGGGGGTGGATTGTGAGATCCCACATCAACTGGGGTGGAGAACGAAACACCCTTTAAAAGGGTGTGGAAACCTCTCCCTAACATACGCATTTTAAAAACCTTGAAGGGAAGCCCGAAAGGGAAAGCCCAAAGAGGACAATATTTGCTAGCGGTGAGCTTTAGCGGTTTTCGAATACTCAGGTCATGTGCCACATCAGTTTTAGGTAAAGATAAGGCGTAACTCATATTTAAATTCCTAGTTTTAGGTTAGAATAGATTATTTTGCATTTTATATCTGCTAGCGGTGAACTTGAGCGGTTTTCGAATACTCAGGCCGTGTGCCACATCATTTTTAGGTAAAGATAAGGCGCACATGTACGGAGGACGGCGACATTGCGAGCAAAGAGTGTGGCACGTGCATAGGGTAGACTCACATTTAAATTCCTAGTCTTAAGTTAGATTATTTTTTAGGTAAAAGAAAGGCGCACCTGTAAGGAGGACGGTGACATCGCGAGTAGAGAATGTGACACATGCATAAGGTAACTCATATTTAAATTTATAGTCTTAGATTAGAATAGGTTATTTTGCATTTCATCCTTTTGAATTATTTTGTATTTGTTTTTAATTTCTCTAAATTTCAGTATTTCGTATTTAAACACCCAGATAAGAGGATGTTTTAAATGTTTTCAAAATTTATACTAGAGATAATGTTTTCTGGTAAGAATTATATTCGCATTTTAGCCTATTTTAATAACGACTCTAAATAAGTAAAAATTTAGTGTCATTACATCATTCCTTACTAAATTTTAAGTAAAAAAAAATGGATTTTTCTCTCATTCTTATTAAAACAAAGCTATATATTTCAACGAAAATGATAGTTAAACCTTCAATTTAATCTATGATTCTCGAAGACTAGCCAAAAAATAAAAATAAAAAACACATAACACAAAACGGCTCAAGATGAAATATTGATATGAACATAATATTTTACATAAAGGTAATTAGTGATCATCAAAAGATTGAGAGAAAGTCAAAACATAATAAATTTGGACCAACTAGCACAATACTCAAGAGACTATAAATCAAAATGGAAGCAACCCTAGACCCGTCTAGGTTAGGGTGGCCTGATCGACCACCAAGGCCTCATTTAGACCCTAAACAATCTTGGTCATGGCTAAAAGTCCATATGGCTACCTCCGCCAAGGTCGAATTCTCTACTCAACCATTAAGCCATTGCGGAATTTCTTCTGTTTTGTAAGTTAGGTCATCATCAAGTTTTAAAATTTATCATGGTTAGGTGAATCATTTGTATAGATTTGTGCATTAACCCTTGACGTTGTTTATAGAAACAAGACTGCTCTATCGAAACACATTAGAATTTGGATTAAAAAGAAAAAAGGACACCCAACATGAATCATACCCTTGATACAAATGACACCGATCACTATCAACATCCAAGTCTCTCAAGTCTTGTTCTCTTATGGCTAAGCTATTTTTTAATAATCCATGGTTAGAATTTGGATTAAGATTTGAAATCTAGATTCGGCTTTTAATGGCTCCAACATTCTACTACAACTTGATCACGTTACTTACTCCTCGCTTCTATGAGCGAAAACTACCCCACAAATAACCTACTTTTAGCATGTCTTTTCATCATTTACATGCTTCTCAAGAAAATTCCAAAAAGTCACTAACATAGAATTCTTTTAAGTAAAAGAGACTTAATTTTGGAGTTCTTATAATTTAACCCCGGAAAAGGAAGGTATATCTTATTGAAATAGGTAATAACTTTTTTTTTTCTTTTTCTGATCACGAACAACAGGAATTAGTTGGACCTTTGATTAATTAAAAGTTCTTTTTTGATGGACCTCCTACTTGCCCAAAGGTAAAATTTTGAGTTCTATGCTTATTCTTGAAGTTCTCACTCCTTCTCCCTCGATCTCACTTCTCTTTTTTTAATTTTGTTTTTCTTTACTACCAACAAACATCATCAATTTCTATGATTTTTCCAACATTTTAAAGATTATGGGCTCATAGAATAAACAAATAATGTGTAACAAATGTTGGCAAGACTTGTGTCATGGAAAAGAAAGATGGTAGAAAATCCATTTTTAAAGACCAATAATGATTCCCATGAACAAATGATGACCTCATTAATAATTAAAACAATTTTAAATCCTAAACAAAGCAACCCCATGCAGTGGAAATCTAGGTAATGATCAATTTAGGGGCAACTATACATTAATTAATTGATTGATTAAAAAAACAACAAGCATAAAGGAATAACACTTTATGCTAAGCAATAAAATTTGAGATTAATTAAGCATATTAATCCCAAAGGGCAGCTCCTACCAAATACTAATCATGCTTTTCATCTCTAACCTAGGATGCACTCTTCCTAAATTAATACTTGGATCATATTTAATTAAAGCATATGATTAGTTTATGAAGGATAAAACCTAAAACCTTTCTCTTTTTATTATCTTTTTTAATTTTAAAACAACTAGACTTATGGTCTTTTGTTGGGCCAACTTTTTTCGTATAATTTACAAATAGAAAAAGTTTAAGGTTTGTTTCTAGGAGTTTTCTATTGATGTAATATGGAAATTGACTCGACAATTGGTGTGTAAAAATTGAACAGTATACAGGTTTTGGAGACCCACGTTCTACCGAACTGAACTAAGAGAAGAGCTGTGAGACCGAGTTCAAGAAGGGAGAGGGAGCTGATAAAGATGAGTGAGTACGTGCGAAAAGCTAGAGGCGCGAGCCCATTTGATCCCTATCAAAGTCTGCATTGAATCTCTTACAAATTTTGATAATCTAACGATATTAATCTTCTATCAAAATTGAATAGTATACGTGACCTTATTTACAATATCATTCTCGTAAATGGTCATAATGGCTGAAAATTTTCACTTTTTTTTTTTTTTTTTTGGAAAATGAGCTGTTGAGCACCAACCAATTTATAGGGAAACACTTAATTTTAAAAATGTGAAAAAGCAAGCTCTATTTAATGTATTTTTGGTGGTTAATAATTAACAAACAACTTGCTTTGGGGGTATTTTTTAAAAATAAAATTATGGGGAAAAATGTTATTTTGAATCAAATCTGCATAAAGGAAGAGGGAATATGAACACCAAGATTATGCTTTATTTATTTATAATTAAATTTTCTTTTGAAAATACAATAAAATAAAATCCAATTGATTGCACTTAGGCTTTGGTTGTGGCTTTGCTTTTTATAAAGTGGCATCAACATGTAACGCAAAGTGGATTCTTCTCTAAAGTAAAGCATCTCTCTTTCTTTGTATCTATAAAAGGGTTTTTGTTTCTTTTATTAAACTTTCACATATTTGGACCAAACACATTTCTTAACCTTTTTTCTTTTTATGTTTGTTTATAAAGATGGTATGGTGCGCTAAATAGATATAAAGCAATCATAACATTAACAACTTTGAATATTTTGTATTGGAATTTATTGTTCCAATTGAGTCACTTTCTTTTTTATTTTAAGAATAACAAGTCACTCAAATTTATTGATTTCATCGCGGTGTAGTAGTAGACACGTGGTTATAGGTAGACTATGAAGTTATCAGTGATGACTCCTCCCCACATCTATTTAATCTACTTTAGAGCCTGAGATAGATGAGAGCTCATTGACTTATGCACACCAAGTGAGATGACTTAGATGGACCTTGGTGAGAGTAGAAATGTAAATATAAGTGCACCCAAGAGCCTAAATTAACTCGTGCCTTAAACCCTTGGAATAGGAGTGTGGGTGTATGACAATACAAACTTGATAGGAGTAATATGAACCCTATGCCATGAAATTGACTAACCCAAGAAATTTCATGGACACATATCTAAAGGACATTGAATAGGCTTTAACGTGGGTCTACGAATAGGTTGTTTACTGAGTATTTTATAGTCATTCTTACTATTGAGGGTCGTGCGACTGAGTAGGGGTGTAATAGCCCGAATAAAATAAAAAATAACTAACTAAATAAACAAATAAAAAAAATTATGTTAAAAAAAAAAACCTTTCCCCACACTTGTCTCTAGTAACCTTTCACTCTTCCCCAAACCTTTCATCCCTTCCCCCAATTATCTCTTCTCCACCAACCCCTAATGTCAGATTATCAAGTTAGACTTAAGTTTAGATAAGTGTGGTCGTGAAGATATATATTAGATTTTTTTTTTCTTTTATTCTAATTTTGTTTTTAGGAAATCACATTAGATTGGAGCGTAGATCTTCCCTAATTATGTTGCAAGTCACTCAAATAAAAGTCACATTAGATTGAAGCATAGATCTTTTTTATTTTAAGAATACAAGTCACTCAAATAAAAAAAATAATTATGTTGCAATTATTTAGATCTGAGTTACAAACTTAATTCTGTTCCTACAATTATTTAGATATGAGTTAGATACGTGTTGCAATTGTTTAGAATTTTGTTGTTGCAATTATTTAGATTTGAGTTAGAAACCTAAGTATCTTATGAGTTAGTTGTTGCAATTATTTAGATGAAATTATTTGTACACAAATAATCTATTAAACTTGACAAACAGAATAAAAAGAGAAAAAAAAAATAAAACATACAAATTGAAGGCACAGAAGAATGAAACACAGAGAAAACAAAATTAAAAGAAAAAAAAAATGAAACATGGAGTGAAATCAAAAAGAAGATTTGGGAGTAAAAATCAATTAAAAGAATTGAATATCATGGTTAAACTGTTTTTTTTTTAAATTATGTAGCATGAAATAATATTTACATTTTTTTAATTTAAGTTTTACTATGAAACACAATTTAGAAACAATAAAAAAAATAGAATTTGATTTTTATTGAATCAATTAAGTGAATATTCAAAGTAGGTGAAGTCTCGACATGAGTCAAAACGAATTTAAAAGACGAAAGCAAGCAAATTTGGAGCTAGATAGAACTTTGGCTAAGACTACCTAAGTAAATGGCCTTACTATAGGATATGCTAGAAATTGTATGAATTATAGTGATGTATGAGCTATAATGATGTATGAGTTTTGTCGTATAATGCATTACGCTAATTATATGATGATGTATGAGTTGTGTCGAACGCTAGTTATATGATGATGTATGAGTTATGTCGTGCGCTAGTATATATATTTTTAACCTTAGTGTTCACATGAATATTTATTTCAATGAAGCACCTGAGCTACAAATCTACTAAATGAATTATGTTGACGAAGAAATTTTAGAAGAAGGCTCAATATAACATGATAATGTTATGTATGAAATTTGGTGGACATTAGGTTATGATAACGAGCTAAACCAAGGGTAGGTAAAAAAATGACTAAAATGCCCTTATAATTATATACAACTAGCATATAACCAAAGTGACCACTACATGACATGAAATTTGATGAGGAAGAGTCTTGTGTCAAGGTTTATAAAGATTATACAATGTTCTAAGGTCATTGGAATATGTTGAGGAATTAAATCAAGATTTGAGGGGGTAAATAACCAAAATACCCTTGTAAGAATTCTAAGATGTTTTCATAATTTTGAAAGACTCAAAATGAGACTTATTTATAATATTAAAGGCAAGTATGCAGGATTTATACATAAAAATAAATATTTACGATTCATGTAGATGAAGGTTACTTTTTAAGAGTTTTTATTTAGTTGTATTTTAAGACTTAACAAAGAATTCTTAGAATAAGCATTCGAATCATTCTAAGATTAAAAATACTTTGGGTGACAAAAGTATATGATATAATAGCCCAAATAAAATAATAAATAAATAGCTAAATAAACAAATAAAAAAAATTACGTTTAAAAAAAAAAAAACTTCTCACCATTTCTTCTCACTAACCTTTCATCTCTCTCCAATTATCTCTCTTCCACCAATCCTTAACGGAACTTAAATATTAAGGTCCTCAAAAAAGAAATATAATAATAAAAAATGTCAAATTTGAGAAAAATGAGGAGAAAAAAAAAATGCCTTTTAAGGTATTAGTAGGCTTATGGAAAGAGAGATATAATCCATTTGTTTGTCAAGATAATATTATATCTTTCTTTTCTTTTCTCTTAGTCTAATTTTCGTTTTAGGAAATCATAGTAAGTTATAGCAAGTTATCGAGTAATCTTCCGTAATTATGTTGCAATTATTTCGATTTGAATTATAAATCTAATTTGTTGCAATTATTTAAATCGGTGATAAGAATAATTTCATAGCTAAAGAATGGATTAAAATTGTCCTAACAGAATGAAAAGAGGAAAAAAAAAATACAGATAAAAGGCACGTGATGCAGAGAAAAAAGAGAAAATAATAATAATAATAAACAGCATTGTATACAAAAAGTAAGATATGGGAGTAAAAATCAATTAAAAGAATTGGCCAAGATTATTTGTAAACTTAGTTTTAAAAAAAAATAGAGGAAATAGAAAGGGAGAAAAGAGAATATTAGGAGATGGTTAAACTATTTTTTTTAATTTGTGGCCTGAAATAATATTTACATTTTTTTAATCTAAGTCTTGCTACAAAACATTATTTAGAAACAACGAAAACATCGAATTTGATTTTTACTAAGTCAAGTAAGCGAATTCAGTTCTTCATATTCATCTATCATAGTTTCCAATCTTTATTTACGCAAGTGCGGGAGGAATCTATACAATAGTGATCTTCATCACCGGACTAATTATTTCATCATTGTCTAGTCCATATTGTTGAGAGAACCCTGGGGCCACAGTCCGAGCCTTGTATCTCAAAATTGATTCATTCGGTCGACGGTTTAATTTGTAGACCCAATTACAAGATATGAGTTTGACTTCTCTTAGTCTTGGCACTAATTCCCAATTTTGATTTTCTCTAGTGCTATAATTTCTTCCTCCACTTTCTGCAAGTTAGAGTTTTGTGATGATTCTTCATATGCCTCGGGCTCTCGTCTTCTATAATAGTTGTATTGACATAGTTTAGATTTGGATTTTGGATTCTTTCTGACCATCTAAGTTGTTGAGGTGTCATTTCTTTTTCACTAGGTTACTTGGCTGAGTAACTTCTTGCTCACCAACATCACTGTTACTTGGATATTCGAGCACATCAACACTTAAGCAAATGTGTACAGTGTGCTCCCTAGCTTCTGTGGAAGAATTTTTTCAATGCTGTCCAATTTTGGTAATACTTCTTTCTCCGAGGGCCACCTTACTTCCATTATGTCGCTCTGATCGTCAGTTATGTGATTTGAGCATACTTAATCAAGGATTCGTCATTCTTCTAATCGATATGTTTTCCCATCATTGTCATGAGCGTTAGCTCGTCTTCTTCTATGACACATATTTCCTCTACATCCCATTCCTCCTCCATCTCCATGTTGGAGGATGCCGCACTGCTTTTGACGTACTTTTTCTTGGACCAACAATCCCTGAGCATGTTGTCCTTCTTCCCGCAATTTGTTGTTGTTCTTCTGAGCTCTCCTTGGTTGTGCAGTTTCTTGGTGGCATCTTCCTTTGTCACCATTTTTGTATCCACGCTTGGTACACGACTTATTGTTGCTTCTGGCTTTCACTTGTGTAAAGTGCTTCTTCTTCACCCTTCAATGTGATGTCTCCCATTTGTTTAGTCATGGCTTCTTGGTTGGCTAGCAAATTTTCAAACTCTATAAGTGATGTTCAACGAGCCATTTTTGTACAGCAATAACGAAGCTTCTATATTCTTGTTGCAATCTGTGGATAATGATCCAATTCATTCGAGTTTCTCCAGTGACGAACTTCGGGCCTAGCTCAGTAATCTCCTGGAATATCGACTTGATTTTTTTGAAGTACTGAGCAATCGTCATGTCACATTGTGAGATTGATAATAATTCGATCTTCAAAAGGAGTAGCATCGTATCATTCTTGTTTGAGAACAATATCACGAAGTTGTCCCATGCTTTTTTTGGTGTCTTATCATTCCAAATGTGCTCTAACATCTCTTCTTCGATTGTGATCTTCGAGGCAAACATTGTTTTACCTGCTTTGATTCTCCATTTGCGTAAGGCATCATTAGAATCTTCCTCTGGCGGCGTAGTTTCCCTCCTGCCAACGACCTCCCAAAGGACCTATCCTTGTAAATAGGACATCATGCATATTGTCCACATGTTGTTGTAGTTGTTGAGTTTCTTGATTCCTTCAACGATTTGGAAATCACCCATCGTGTTGGGTATACCTCAGATAGAGCTGCAGCCAAAGAGCATGCTAAGAATATCAAAATGTTAGACAACTTACATCAACCTCACTCTAATACTAGATTGTTGAACACATGTTAAAAATGAGAAACATAAGTGGGATTGAATGTACAATCTTCATTAATGTTCACAACCTTTAAATAGAATACCACCAGCCAACTAACTCTAAAAATAAGATAAAATATACTACTAACCAAATCCTCAAAACAAGATAAAATTTAACACTCATATGTTATACAACTTGTAATCTTTGTGACCACTAGGATATCCTACGAAAACACAAGGAATTGCCCAAAATTCAAATTTTTGTCTAGGATGTACTACAATTGTATAAGATTTAGAGCAAAAAACTTTAAGATAATATAATGTAGGTGGTCGTTTGTAAAGAGCTTCAAAGAGTGTCTTGTTAGATAACAATGTGATAGTGTTCTATTTATAAGATAAACAATAGTTAAACTGTACTCTCCCTAAAAATTAAGTGAAACTTGTGACTGAAAGAGAAGAGATCTAGCTACATTTAGGATATAACGATGCTTATGTTCTACGATTCCATTTTGTTGTGAAATATAGACTCAAGTGCACTGAATTCAATGCCATAATAAGTAAAAAAAAAAAAAGTTGCAAAGATAGGAACTTAGTCTCATTGTCTAATCATACTATGTTGATATAGTGTGAAATTGAGTTTGAATGAATTTAACAAAGTTTATTAAAAAATTATGAACTTCTTATTTATGTTTCATAAGAAAAACCTAAGTACATCTAGTAAAATCATCAACAATAGTGAGAAAAAACCCGAACTAGAATGGGTAGGAATTTTATGAGGTCCCCAAACATCACAATGTAACAGATCAAAGGAAGAATGTGTTGTTATTGAGGTTGTTGGAATAGAACCTAGTTTGTTTTGCTATTGAACAAATACTACATTTATGAGAAAAAAATAGCATTATTAAGATGCAATTGATAACTAGAAATTTAAAACAAGAAAAAAGAATAACATTATTAAGATGCAATTCATAAACTAAAAATTTAAAACGAGAAAATGAAGAATGACCAAGGCGTAGATGCTACAAATTAGATGACTGAGATACTTGATGAGCTGAAGATTTGATTGAAGATGAAGAAATGTGATAGAGACCTCTGAATTGAAGAAATGTGATAGAGACCTCTGAATTTTTTACCCGATTCAATCATCTTCCCGGTAGTCAAGTCCTGCATAACCCAAGAATTAAGATAGAAGGTGACACAACATTTCAAGTCATTAGTAAGTTTGCTTATGGACATCAGGTTTAAATTGAATTAAAGCACACATAAAACTTTGTTTAATTTAAAGTCAGGATTAAAGAAAAATGTCCGTATGTGACACGTGTTGTCCCTCCATTAGCCAAATTTATTGTAGACATGATTGTAGCCTTTGGTTTAGTCATAAGAGAAGATTTTAATATTATATAATCCGTAACTCCACTCTCGAGAATTCATGAACTAGAACTAGCAGAGTTCATGAATAATGCGGAGGAAACAAACCTCCAACATTGATGTAACTGTCAGAATTACTAGAGGAACGATAATAGAGTGCAGATAAGGCTTGTGCTATCTGTTGTAACTGCTCATAAGAAAATTTTGGAATGGAATTAGGTGATCGACATTCAGGATTGAAGTGTTGATTGCCTTGTACTGCATTTTCAGAATTATTTTTCTATCGACATCGATCTTCTGTATGTCCTCTTTTATCACAAAATTTACAATGAAACTTAATAGTTCGACACTTATCAATTGTATGACCAGTTCTATTAGAGTGTTCACATGATTTGTCATTGGTGAATTTTAAAGATGTCTTCTTTTACACTGCTATTGCAATTGAGAAATTTTCAGTAGATTCAGAAGTTATTTGACGTTGCATCTCTTTTTATACAAGTAATGAATAGGTTTGTCTCACATTAGGTAACGGAGTCATCATTAATATGTTAGATCTCAACGTTTTATAAGACTCATTAAGCCCCATGAATAGTTGCATTAACTTGTATTCTTCCCGTTGATCAATATGTATTTGGCATTGATTGTAGGTAAATGGTGTGCGGTGCACTTCCAATTCATCTCATAGTGCTTTGAGCTTGGTGAAATATGCTGACGGTATCATGGTTTCCTGTAACATCATTGCTATCAACTTTTGTATCTGAAAAATTGCTGAAGCATTCTTTTGTGAGAATTGATCGTGAAGATCAACCCACACTTGATAAGCTATTTTAGCGTGAATAATACCTTCAACGATATTTGATTCAAATGAACGAGTTAATCAAGATAATATCATGTTGTTACACTAAATCCAAGAGTTCAAATTCTTTTGAATTTGCATTTTGAGAGGTTCTTCAATTATTTCATCAATGAAGCCAATTTTCTTTTTGGCAATAAGAGCATGCATAATTAATTTACTTCACCATTCGTAATTTGTCTCATTTAATTTGATTGAAACAAATAAATATCCTGACTGATCAGAGTGATGAATGTAATAAGGATGTGTTAAATAACATCTGAAGTTTTGAAGTTGGATTTGGTTGATTCCGCTATAAAGAAAGTTTTTGATATTTAAGAAAGCCAAGATCGGTTCTCTCATACCATGTTAAGTAAGAGTGAGATACATAGAATAAAATATATTACCAACAAATTCCTAAAAATAAGAAAAAAATTCTAACTAATTACACGTTATAAAATATGTTCGGCACCTAATTTTATATCTTAAATCAAATTTCATTGTAACACAACAGCACGTGGAAAACACTAGCCAGTCTTTATTAACACTAACAAAAAAGAGACTATTACAAGACACTCCCTCCAATAGTAATTATATGCTCATAATTTCTTGGGATGAAAACAAAGGTAGGGTGGAAGGTATTTATAGTAGAGACTAGTCAATCTATTCCTAAAATATCTAAGTTATTTTACTAACATAAATATACAATGTGCTCATACAATTATTGGGTTTGACCCTATCAGACTAGTGATGATATTTTAACAGCAGGCGCTGAATCTTGTCGCGCCTTGATTCTCAAGTCATGGGAGTGGTTTGGCTCTAGCGATGCATTGCGCGTCTCACAATTCGACACATGTTCTTACGGGTGACCGATGCACTCTCCTCCTCTCCAAAAGACACGTGTCATCGTATGGTTCATCTTCTTCGTCTGCGTTCATATGTTTTCAGTATTTGATTAATTTTGCATTTTTTCCTAATTTATTTGAATTTTCATGACTTCTCATCCAAAACTTAAATCAACTTTATTTCTTCACCAAAGTTGTAGCGTTTTAACCCATCCATATATAGATATTTTTAATTCTTTTTATTATTCCTTTTCTTATCTTCTTTTTTTTTTCCTTTAATTTTATCCTCAGTCTTTTGAGGGATCCTAAATTTTCACTTATCTAGAGTCGCTGCCATCATCATAATCTCTACTCATATGTAGAATTGAAAATTGAAAACTTCATCATAAAACATAAACTTCGTCTTAAAACACCGTCATGGATTTACGTATTCGAAAACATCTTTTAAATGCACAACGAAAAACTAAATAAAATAAATAAAGTTAAAATTAAAAAGACCCCTATTCTAAGTATATGTGTCATGGTCTTGGATTGCAATTTGGTCGTCAACGGTACACGGATGTTTTACCTTTACCTAAGATAGAAGTAGCACTAGGCTAAATAATCAGTAAGTGACCCCACTATTGGGGTCAGAGAATACAAACACGTGCAACTCATGATCTAAGGAGCTATCATTTAAAAATCATCATAGGGGTGGCCTCAAGTCCAGACAAAATTGGATGTATAGTACTTCTCTACACACAACCCACACGTGCGAGTGTGGATCCCCAGGCGGTTCGCACCCCCTTGGACACATCATAGTCGAGCTAGCTGTCTATGGCCACGTTTGGAGGTCAGTAGACCCCTGAGTGTAATGTGAAGCATGATGATGATGATCATCATCATCATCATAGCATATGCGTCCGTACTCATCATCATAAATGGGGAAGTATCCCGATGTATATGTACACACAAAATGCATGAGGTCCCTATAGTGTTCATCTTTAAATCATCTTCATGACATAACCCTATATACCGTTCATATATTACTCTAACTAACATGTAAGTGTTGTTCTTCATGCACTCATCATCATTATTAATTTCAATTAGGGTTGTGTCTTTTAAAAAAATAAATCGTCGCCATAATGCATCATGGCATTCGGTACTTGCACGTCATCTTGATATGGAATAACGTCATGCTAAACCATCTCATCATCATATTAACATACATCATCATCGTTATGTCGTCGTCATCATATCATCATCATGTACGTCATCATAATATCATACATCATCCTCACTATGACATCGTCATCATCATACAACATCAATATAAAATCATACATCATCATCATTATGTCATTGTCATCATATCATCATCAAATAACGTCATCATAATATCATACATAATCATCGTTATGTCATCATAATCATACCATCATCAAATAATGTCATTATAATATCATCCTCCTTATGTCATCGTCATCACATCATCATCATATAACGTCATTATAATATCATACGTCATCGTTATAAATTAGTCAACACATCACAACATATAAAGCATAAATGACACATGCAAGAACCACTAAGCATGCGTTATCATACATAAGGCAAGTCTTCCAACCGAATCAATAGTAAGACCACTTACTTGGTTGACTTAGGTTGAAGCTACTCAACTCCTTGATGCTAATTTAACATTGCTCTCTAAAACTTAATCCTAATTAAGGGGTCGGACAGTAATAGATTAGCATCCTACTCTAGGAATTGGCTTACCTAGTTTTGCATGAAATAATTTAAAATTATTCCTATTAATTTAAACTAACTTAACATAATTTTGCATTATTCCTACTAATTTAAACTAACTTAGCATAATTTTACATTAAATAATTTAAACTTATTTCTAATAGTTTAAATTAGCTCTCCCTAATTATGCATAATACTTTAAACTTGATCCCATCAATTTAAACTAGCTAAAAGGTAATTATATTAACTTTAATCGCTTTCAAAAAATTGAAACTAGGAGAAAAAAGTCCGAGCATATCATACCTAGGTCAGATCAGCCAAAATGGCAACCTTAAACCGTCATGTAATCTCCAACTGGCTTAACCATTAACTGGGATGCTAAAATAAAGGAAGGAATGTAGAGTGGAGACAACCCCACTTCCTTTCGTAATTTCAAAATTTTGGTTATTACAATCTTACTCCATGCACTATATAAAAATAGTTATGTTATTCCTCATAAATTTATGGTTTTACACGCCATATTTGGAGTTTGAAGGAAAATGGTTTAGTATGGCTTCTAAATTTGACCAAAATTGAGAGCTAAAAACCCATAAAACAATATCTCCATTCTTGCGTTTGAGGGACTCTTGACTCAAATTGAGGGTGCCAAATGAAAGCCCGCATTTCCCTCTTAATGGTCCTTTGGTGCAAAACCATTGAACGCTCTATAAAAATAACATGTATGAATAAACACATACATCGGTGAATTTTGTCTCCTATGACCTTCTACTCGATCGTCCCTTTACTCCCATAACGTATTCAGCCTTCGTCCGTTCCTATACACATAAATGGGTGGAGGTATGAGAACATGGACTCCCGGGGTCCAACGGCAACAAAGGAATACGTAAAATCTTTGTGAATGGACGTACTATACCGTAGGTATGCTCGTAGTCTCTGGCTGGTTGTTATTCACCATCTGCAGCTCGTCATTGCGTACACTGTTAGTTCCTCTTTGCTTCGCTAGTGACAGGATTCGCCAAAGGGTTTGTGGCTTTTGGCTTTCGGGAAAATCTTTGGGGAGTGTGTGGGAGGTTGAGGGCACCAAATTTCGGCGTCTCGCGCCCTTTCCGGCGACCATTATCAACCGTAACGACCTAGATTTTTGATAGTCCAAAGTCGCTATTAGATACATAACATATTCATTATGCGAATATAATCGTTTGAAACTTCAACATAAAACACTTTCATGGACTTATGTGTCTAAAAACACTTTTAAAAGGACACAACAAATTTCTAAATAAAATAAATAACCATTAAAGATAAAAACACATTATTCTAATCTAAGTCTAAAAAATAAATACAACTATCCTATGCATGTGTCATGGTTTTGACTTGCAATATGTTATCGCGTGAGGAGTATCTTGTCTTCATCTAAAATAGAAGTAGCACATGGCTTGAATATTTTAAGAAATACTCGGTAAGTGATCCCACTTTTGTGATTTGATGTAAACACATACAATCATGGATGAGACCTATCCTTTCAGTCTATAATCCCTTAGGCGACTATCTTAAACAGGTAATTGGATGTGTATTTACTGTTCTACGCAAGGCCCACACGTGCGAGTATGGGCCCACCAGTCGATTTGCACACCTTTTATGTCCCTTTCTTGTTCGAAAAATATTCTCTGGAGTTGTTACTGGACACTCATTAGGAATAACGATCGTCGCAGCATTATGATAAAAATAACAATTGTTTTCCTGTCTCGTAACGTACGCGTCCGTATCATAAACACACAATAAGGGGATATTCCATGATTCATGAACACACAATGATGCATGATGTCTCAACATTTTCATTCATTATCATATAAAACAACCCCCTTCCGTTTTCCTTCATATCATGTCATTTTTCAACATAGCCTTTAAGACATGTATCAGGGTTGAGTCTCGTATAATTCATAACGTACATGGTCTTATGTCAAATCATGCATATAACATATCCTTCGACATATCATATCATATCATAAAACACTGCACAACATGTTTTATATCATCAAACGTGTTACACCATAATATATATTGTATCATCAACATGTCACATCATAACATTAACATAACATATCACCGACATTTCATAGTCATATTATTTCATAAACATATCACACATATCATAACCATATCATAGTCATATCATTTCATGAACATATTATAGTTATATCATTCCATAATCATATCATTGTCATATTTTTTCCATAAACATACCATAGTCACATCATTCTATAAACATATCATAGTCATATTGTTTCACAAACATATCATAGTCATATCGTATCATAAACATATCACACATATCAAGCATATGACATGTGCAGAACCACGGAGCACATATCAACATACAAATCATCAATTTCTAACCATATTGATTGTAAGGTCACTTACTTGGTTGGTCTAGGTCAAAGCTAGTACGACTGCTTGATGCTAGCTTAACTCTTGCTCTCTTAAATTTAATTCTACGGTGGAAATTGACTCACCTAATTTTGCATAAAATAATATAAACTTACTCCTAATAGTTGAAAACTAGCTAACCTAATTTTGCATAAAATAATTTTAAAAATTTTAAACTAGCTAAAAATAGTCATACTAACCTTAAATCCTATTGAAGAGTTAAAACTATAAGTAAAGGGTCCGAGCTTATTAGACCTAGGTCGGATTAGCCTAAATGTCAGCCTTAAACTGTTAGAAAGTGTATTCTACGACTGACTTCGAGCAATTCAAATGAAATGATAAAATGAAGTGAGGGACCTTCCTTCGATAGCGGAGGCCAACCCTTCATCATAGAAGTTTGCTATTTTCACTTTTGATTAATGATATCTTAGAAATTGATTTGGTGGGATACATATTTCCACCCTTTTTTCCTTTTAAATTCAAACAATTCAAAAGGGAAGATTCAAGAATTTCAAAGAATTTAATCTTTCTTTACTAAAGCCTTTAAAGTTGTTTTTCTTTTTCTTTTTCTTGTAATAAAAATATAGTTTGAGTGTAGAAAGAAAGTTTGGGGAGCTGAATTCTAAGAACTTTGAAATGATAACAAATAATAACAATAAATAAAAAGGGAGATTCCATATCTCTTCTCCATTCCCAACAACTTAGTGAGGTCTTCCTATTCAATTTCATATCTTTTCTTCTTCTTCTTTTCTATCTCATATCATTCCTCAAATTCATCCCTAATTTCCCTTTTCCATTCATTCATTCATCCCATCACTCCCTCTCTCTCTCTCTCTCTCTCTCTAACAAAACTCCAATAAAATATTATTTCCAAGTTGACAATCAATTCAACCATTTATTTTAATGTTTTGTATTAGAAGTTTCTTAGAAGCTTGCTTATACATAAATATTATGGAAATTCAAACGAATTTGGAAATTTGAATATTCAATTTCAAGAAAAAGAAAACACGTTACGAGCTGTCCTCACAAAATAACATTGAAATAACAGACTAATAAACTTTTATAAGGAAAGTTTTGTTTTTTACTTATTAAATCGTAAAGATAACCGGAGTGTTGGATATTGAATGAAAGTCCCACATCGACTTATTTAGAGAATGATCATGGGTTTATAATCAAAAAATACTCTCTCCATTGGTTTGAGGCCTTTTGGAGAAGCTCAAAGCAAAGTCATGAGAGCTTATGCTCAAAGTGGACAATATCATACCATTATGGAGAGTCGTGTACATCTAACACGAAGAAATAGCAGGAGAAGTAGTTCTGGACTCCATTAGTCCGAAGCTTTCTTATTATGAAAGTCTGTAAGTCTGTAATTCTTAACAAACCCTAGTTACGGATCTTTATGATACATTACGAGCTAAATTCGTTTATATTTGTATATACGTGTTCGATATATATATTTTTTTTTTTAAATTACAAATTTATTATAAAGAGAAAAGACTTTTAAATGTAAATTCATATATAAAGATAAAGATTGAACTTTTGACTTCACTTTAAAATAATAGATTGAAGCCTTGAAAGAAAAAAGAAAAAGAAAAATTGCACGTGGGATGGTTAAATAGACGGTGGTCTAAGGTTGAATTAAATGGACCATTTTTTTTAATTATCTTTTTGAGAGTGGAATTTTATGGACATGAGATATGATATGAGACAGATCGCATAATTATATCTAATCAAAACCTAAGAATATTGGACTTCTTGTTTCCCCAATATCCCCATTTTTCTTTTTCTTTTTTCTTTTTTTTTTTATTTTACCAATTTTAGACTACATTTTATTATTTATTTATTTATTTATTTATTTATTTAGGCCCAAATTACTTTTCCTATAATTACTTTACACTTAATTTTTATTTTATACCTAATATATTGGATCATTTTTTAATTTTTTGAATATGTCAAAAATACATTTTTTTATTAAAAAAAATAAAATTAATTTTTGAAATGATTTTAAGTATAAAAAATATTTTCTTTTGAAATTAATAAATTAAAAGTTGATTTAATTTAAAAGGTGCATTTTAGAGAAATACTTGACATGAATTGTCCACAGAGACTATAAAGTAATTTCCCATTAAAAATATATATATTTAGAATTATTTATAAATATTTGGATATAAATATTTGTTAAAAAAAAAGTTGTTAAAATAGTAGTTTTCCAAACCTACCTCAATTTAACCTTGGAGTTGCTAAGGAGTATTTTCTTGTAAGTTTCACTAATTTCTATAATAAAAAAAATAAATAGTATTTTATATTTGTTTTTGGTCAAAAGAATAAACTTTATATCTATGCAAAAGTTGAATGCTTAATTATTATTTCCAATGATGATGAAAATTGAACTCAAGTTGGTGTAAGCACCTAATTCCTTGTATTATTTTAATTACTTATCTACCACTCAAAAAGAAAAAAAAAATATATATATACCGTTTCATGCTTAAGATTCGAAATTCAGATTCAATATCTGATGGCTTTGACATTTCTTTACATCTCCTGCGACATGGTCGCTTACCTGCTTCTTGCTTATTAGAATGAAGATTATCCTCACAAACTAACACAGATCCATTCTCATACATCAGCCCCGATTGTTTTAGCATTTTTTAATCTCACTCACATGTTTTTTAAGAAAATTTATAAAGGACACACAGAATAAAAAGTGTAAGTTGTTGATATAAATAGTAACTTTGAATTATGTTATGTTATGTCTGGATAGCTAGATAGCGTGTTGGTGGTCATGGTCTTTCACTTTCTATAAAACCAGTCAAACTAATGTAAGAACTCCCCATGCTTTTAACTTTTTGACCACGTCGGTACTTCAAAAAAGTTTGAGAGAATTTTCCTTTTAAAAAAAAGAAAAATAACAAATAAAAAAGAATTAAATAAGAACGAAATCGAGCAATCACATCAACGGACAGGGATTGCCCATCTCCCTAGACGCAATATCCACCGTCAATCAAAACCCATACTTTTAGGTCCTATCAGCGCTTCGTACATTTAATCAGACCCATGTGTAATGTCTAACCACAAAATGACCAAAATGCTCTTCTTTTTTTTTTGCAAGGATGTTTATTATTTATTTACTCTTTAAATATTCAATTTTTTTGAAATTTATCTTGAAAATAAATTATTTATTTGTATGCTATAATTTATTATACACCAAAACAAAATAACTTTTATATATTTTTTTTAAAAGTTTGATGACATATTTTTTAAACAAAGAAAAAAAAAAAAAAAAGATGGGATGGTAGATAATGAAGAAGGGCATGATGGGAAAGTAGGATCCACGTGTATTGGGAAGGGGATGGGGGTAAGAGTAAAGCGTCCAACATGATAATAAAACCGACACGTGGCAGTGGGAAACTGGTTAGAGCAATTTTGGATTCCCATAAGGCCCCCATGATGTGGTATAATGGTACTCTTCCACACCCAAAAAGAAAAAAAAAAAGAAAAAAAAAAAGTAGCTCTTTACTTAACAACAGCTACTGCCACTAAAGCAGTTATATATATTTTTATTTATTTTATTTATTTCTAAGGGAAAAAAAAAGGGTTCTCACGTGCAATACATTCCAACACCTGCAATTACCCCCACCCCCGACATCATCCCCACGTGTCCCACGCTGGGTCCCACCTTATTTTATTCCCATTCCCACCACGTTAACTTGTCTCTCCCTCTCCTTTAAACTTTACCCTAAACCCCACGCGCTTTTCCCATGCCCCATCACCTACCTCTTCTACTCAACAAATCCCAACCCCAAATATTTTATTTATTCAATTTTACGATTTTACCAAATTAAATAATATATTTAAATATATATTCTACCTCAATTTCCTTCCCGTCCTATAAAATCTCCACCCTTCCCATTACCTCATGAATTGCAACATCTTACGATAATTTGAACAACATTTTCTTCACATCTTCTTTGAACTAATGTTAGATATGCATAAATACTTGCATGCAACGTCAAGCAAGCAAATTCAAGGGACCAATTTCATTTTTTTTCTTTTAAATAATAGGGTCACTCACTCACTCGTGACTTGCCTTGGATCACGATCATCTAGCTCGACCCTAATTGATACATAGAGACAATGACTACTCAACTCGTCATTTTCCAAAATAAAAAATAAAAAAAATCATGGATCATCCGTAATAACCAAATAATACTTTGATTTTCCTTATAGAACTAGGTAGTAAAATCATTGATTCACCTTGTACAATGACCTTGATCTCCCTTTTTTATGACTATGGTGGCTAACTATCTGATCATACAACGTATAACTGCCACAAAAATATATCACAATAATTATTGAACGAAATAAACCAATCATACACACAATGAAATATTGGATCTTAATTTGGTTTTATTAAGTATAAAAATAAAACAACTAGAGTAAGAACTCTACTTTTGTAGAAATCATTGTCAGCAAATCTCTTCGTCATGTTCTAATAGTATGGAACTTCCTTCACAAGATCTTTCTTGCTAGGACTCGAACACCTTGCTAAAATCACCATTTTTAGTTTGCTGGTGACTGGTAAATTGCCTCGAAGGTTAGAATGGTAAAGATATCAAAAAAAGTAGCCCTCCCTCAATAAAAAATCAAGAAATGTAACATCAAGAGGGATATTTTTCGAATTAGGCCACTTGAAAGCCACATCATGGAAATTGGCCAGTGAACATCTGACATTTGGCAATTTGATTGATTGTTTGGCTGCTTAAAGCTGACTAGGACAGTGCAAATTGGTCATCTCGAGCTCCCAAAATCTGAAAATATCTAAAGAAATCAAATGTTTTGTGGTTCCTCGACGGTGGGTCTTAAGTTCTCAATTTGGAGGGGTTCAGTGACCTATTTGAAAACAAGTCTTAGACATTTTAGGCATCAATCTTCCATTTTTTTCAAAATTCTTCCTCTTTCTTATATTAGCTTCAAATATTAGCTTCAAACAAGATGATCGATAAGTTTCATGAAGAAATTGAACTCTCAAACAAGTTTAAGCAATATTTGCTGAACAAATCATGAATTGAGGAACTCTCTGTTCAAAAATTTTAATATATGCTGAACAAATCATGAGTTGAGGAACTCTCTGTTCAAGAATTTTATAGAACGAAGTTTTAAATAAGAATTTGAATTTGTCGCCTTAAAATCCCTCCCCAATAAAGTCACCACAGTTAGCGTCATCTTCCATTGCTCAAAGGTTGAAGATGATAACGAAGCTAGTTTAACTGAACTAACTATCATTAAGTTTTCTTCAACCCAATTGAGTTTTTGAGCTATTTGGACCTCTTTATAATCACTTCTTACATATTTCTTTTTGGTTATAGAAGTCGGGTTAATTTTAGGACACCTCCAAAATATTTTAAGGAATTTAGAGTTGAGAACGCTTGGAAACTGAGCCTCCGAACACACTCAAACAAGTAACTGTTTGGATATCTTTTTAAAAACTACCGGTAGGAATCAACCAGAATTTGGATAAAAATGACAATGAACATGTTATATGATTGATTTAAGCAAGAAATTAGAGGTCTAAACTTAGTAAGGACATGATTTAATACTTTTGCTACTATAATTTGAATTTTGTTTGCTTTGAATCATCTATTTCCTAGAACTATTAAGAGGTTGGAATACCTTATCATGTCCGTGATTGATTAGATTGTATGTTATGTGACCTAGAGTAATGCATCTAGAGTAATATATGCATGATTAGTATACCTTAGCTTATGTTTTGCTATATTTTGGTCCTTGAGCCATATTTAGGATCGATTATAATTGTGAGTTGGCTAGTACCACGAAGGAGAGTAGGGCTCAACTCCTATCATGAACTTGTTTGGACTCCTGAGGATTTTTTTAATATAGAAGAATGTAACATCACCCATTTAGGGCTCGTGGCACATTAGAGAGTACTACCGAGGGAGATCCATTTGTGCTTAGTGGGTAGCCTTCCTTACATCATTTAAAGATAGAAAATAAGGAGCAGGTTAGGTATCATCGAAGGAACTACTAATTAGCGCTCAGTAGTAGACAAGTATGGAGCCTCTTAGGGTGACCATAGAAAGGTTGCTAATAGGGAGACATGATCTGAACCTGTTAAATTTACCATAGAGCTCAAGATTCATTGATGGTACTTTTTAAGTCATGTGAAAATCACGTAATGATTTAGATAGACCAAACAGAATAGAGATCAACTAGCTAAGTGTACCTAGAACCCGAAGAAACTTTGATGGATGACTTGCACCCCTAGCATGGGAGTGACACGATTCCATAAATGAACGAGCTTGATAGGGCTAGATGACTAAACCATGAAATTGGCTAATTCTAAGACCGAGAAAAAAAAAAACATATCCTTAAGAATTTTAAATAGGAGTAAGATTGGATGAAAGCCTAAAAGCAGATTGTTTACTAAGTATTTCTATACTCGTTCTTGCTATTTTTATTTTTCAGAAAGATCATTGATCGATTCACGAGCCATTTGTAATTACAACTATGTAAAAAACTCAATTTTACTGTGTAATTATATCTTTCACTTTATGTACCACCTAATCTCTAATGAACAATTTGTGTATGATCTAATTATAAACCGTGTCTCTCTCCTGATGGGGACACATCTAAAAATTTAAAAATTTGCACAAAACCTATTCTCTAATAAATAAAGCACTTCATGTGCATACATGTCTAAAAATTTGCACAAAAAAGAAAAAAAAAATCAAGTCCCACGAGAAAATCCTTACCTCGATAAATTTCTAACTACTACACTAATTCATACTCGACCTACTCAACCTTAGTCCAATCCTACAACAAAGCCTTAGCAGTAATTCCTCACTATTAGAAAGCGAACAATACCGAACAATCACATTGTATAATCACGGGTAAAATTGTTTAACACCAACTCTAGAGTAGTTAAATTCTTAGCACCAACACTCTCCATGGAGCCTCAAAATTCTAGAATCCCTCAACACAATGAACCATTGGAAACACACCCTCTCCAATTAAACTACAACTTGGCCAGTGGCTACCTTGATGGTGAGATCAGGATGAGACACTTTCGGCAGTAAGGACACTACCATGATTGACACAGACAGTTGCGGACAGATAGCCACTAGAAGGCAACACCATCGTAAAGAAACTATGGACACCCACAAACAATGACAAGGAAGCTGGCGGCCAACAAGGGATACGCAAGCCAACTCCAGCTGAGATATGCATTGACATGCACTGCTCTTGACCGAGCACGACGACAACAACCGTCACAACACGCAAAAGCTCGACCATTCCAACAGTTGGGTAATGAAGATATTGTCTTCGTTGGACTTTCCCTTCTGGGTTTCCTCTCAATGTTTTTAAAACGTGTCTATTACGAAAAGATTTCCACGCTCTTATAAAGAATATTTGGTTCCTCTTCAACCGATGTGAGATCTCACAATCCACTCACTTTGGGGCTCAACGTCCTTGCTAGCACTCGTTCTCCTCTTCAATCGATGTGGAACCCCACAATCTACCCCATTCAAAATCTGACGTTCTTGCTAACACACGGCCTAAGGCTATGAGAATAAGACACTAAGTTTCACATAATCATAAATCTTATCTACTACGCATCTTTGTAAGGTGATTGTGGTAATATATTATGTAAGAACCAAAGTTTCTAAATTTAAACATTTTATAATACAGTAAGGAAGGTGGAAGGAAGAAGAGTGTAGCATTATTTTTAAAAAATTGAATATAGTTTTGATGAAAGTGTGAGGAAATTGAGTGTTGTTATTGATTAATACGTTATTGCTTGGTTGGTTCGTAAGTCAAGATGGTTAGGTTTTGAAGAATTCAACAAAATTTCCTCACCACTTTCTCCATAATTTACCAAACATACAAAATTATTTTATAGTAAAAAATACGTTGTTGGCAACCTTATAAAACTGCATTTCCACACAAATGTCAACTCCTCAATCTTTTCCAGATTTTTATGCAAATAAAATAATTTCAAATATTATTCAACTCCCAAAAATACCTTTACTTTAGTGTATGAACGTTATTACCATTAATACCATTATTTTAAAATAAATAAAAAGTTTGGACATTATTTCTCCTCTCAGTCCATAAATTGATCTACGTTCTAAATATTGAAAATTTAAGAATATTTTTATTACTTTATAGAAAATTGAAGAAGAAAATAATGAAATAATATTAGAAATTAGAGTGGTTTTCTCCCTTTTTATTATATTTTATTTTAGAGCTTAAGACTTTTGACAATTTGAAGACTAATTTGTTTTTCAGAATTTAAAATGAGTGTTCCATGCATTTAATTGGGGCACCCTTCACAAATATTTTGTTCCAATTATATAATTATGTTAAAAAAACAATCATTTTTTTTAATAGCTTCTTCCCTCTCTCATTTTTTTGTATAGAGGAAAAAAAAATTCAAATAAGATTCGTCCCCAATTTCAATTTGATAATTAAAAATAAATAGCCATATAATTTTTGAATATTTGATATTTGAGTTTCATCCGATTTTAATTATTTGAATATAATATGCATAGTAGATAAATAGAATTTTTTTAAATAATAATAATAAAAACAACTGAGATCCCAATCCAATTCAACCACTTAAATTTCGAAGAAACAGGTAAAGATTTTTTCAATGTGTATCTATTTAAAGTCTAAAATATATGGTTTAAATTTTAAAGAAAAAATAAAAATATAAAGATTTAAGATTAAAAAAAATTGGAGAGTGCAAGAGCAAAATAAAATTAAACCATATTTTTTTTTATTAAAAATAAAATAAAATAAATAAAAGAATCCTAAACCAAATAAAAACTTATTACTATTATTTTATTATGATTCTATACTATTAATTTTAAAAACATAAGAAATAGATCACAACCCGAACTTCTTACATATAGATAGCTCATCACGAGCCCTACTAAATTTTATTTTTTAATTAAAACTATTTTTATGCTTTCGATAAAAAAATTTTAATTAATTAAATTGAAATTGGATGAAAGTTTAGAGAAAATTATATTCCTTATCATTTGAAACTGACAAGTAACTCAAGATTAATTTTATAATTTAATTTTTAGGAGTATTTATATGATCCGATAACTTGACCAATTTAAACTATCTAATTCTAATAAAAGTTAGGTTGGGTTAATATGTTTTTCCGGTTTAAATTAGGTTGAATTTTTGGAAAATCGAAAATTTGGTTCAATTTGTGGGTTAATACTTTTTTTTTGTCGTCCAACCTGAAGAAGAGGGTTACAACCTAAATTTTAAAAAGGTTTAAGAATGTTTAACGTCAAACTAATGTTAGTGATGAGTTATGGCCAGTAAATGTTTGATATTTGAACTTTATGAAATTTTAATTATTAGTGTAACATGTATTATGATAAGTATAATTAAAAAAAAAAAAAAAAAAAAAAAAAAAAAAAAAAAAAAAAAAAAAAAAAA
>NW_019268539.1:581011-583726 GCF_002738365.1 Cucurbita moschata
TAAAAAAAAAAAAAAAAAAAAAAACTAGTATACAGTCGTGAACAAACTTAACCTTAATAATATAGGACAAGAAAGTGAAAGTCAAAATTTGCAAATTGACCCACATAGAATCGCAACTAAGGTTATTAATTATACACAAAATAAAAAAATAATAAAAAATAAATCATAAGTAACTTAAACTGTGGTTTAAGGTAACTGTAAAGGGGCAGGTTGGGAAAAATAAAAATTCCAGCATCCGACGTAGTCCACGTCTAAGGCTGTAGGCACGTGAGAGCGTGTGTCTCAACCGCTCTTGTCGGAAATTTACTTTCTTATATGTCGTCATGCTACGGAACTTGCAAGTGGGCTGCATTTATATTATTAAATAAAATTAAAAAAAACCATTGTTTTCACAAAATGTTTTATTTAAAAAAAAAAAAAAAAACTAGTATTTAAATCGTACATTTTAAAATATATTCACATCACATATATAAATATATATATATATATATATATATATATATATATATATAATTTTAAAATAGACTAAATTAATAAAAAATACTTTTAAATTTTCAAAAATTTCTATGGTACCGTCTACAAATACGCCTAAATTAAAAAAAAAAAAAAAAGTTTTTAATAGAAAGTATAAAGTTTTGGAATATTTGTATTAATGGAGGGAATGGAATTGAATTTGTTTGTATTTATATAATTATTTTTTTTATATTTTTTTTTGTTGGGTAGTTTTAAAATTATATTTGGTCCACTAAAGGGTTTGTTTTCCCCCTATATAAACCCATTACCAACCTTGTTTGCCCTCAAACCCAAAAAGCCAACGCCCTTTCTTATTCTGTGTTTAACTCATAAGAAAGAAAAGGGGGCGAAAAGGAAGTGAACCATGTCCTTGAGTACCCAAATTGATAGCCTTTGGGTCTTCGCGTTGGCCTCCAAATGCTCCTCTCTCACCAAAGAGACCCTCCTTTGCTCACTCCTCTTTCTTCTCCTTATTTGCTTTCTTGTTTCCATTTTCCACTGGGCCCATCCTGGCGGCCCTGCTTGGGGCTCCCACGGGTGCTACCGCCGCACCGCCGCCGTCATCCCTGGCCCAAGAGGCCTCCCACTCATCGGGAGCATGACCTTGATGATGGGTCTGGCCCACCAACGAATCGCCGCCATCGCCAAATCCCTAGGAGCTACCCGTCTCATGGCTTTCTCACTCGCCTACACTCGCGTCATTGTCACTTCTCATCCCGACGTTGCTAAAGAGATCCTTAACAGCTCCGTCTTTGCTGACCGTCCGATTAAGGAATCTGCTTACTCTTTGATGTTCAATCGCGCCATTGGTTTCGCCCCTTATGGCCTCTACTGGCGGACCCTCCGCCGTATCGCTTCCCACCATCTCTTCTCCCCTAAACAAATCAAATCCTCTGAGTCACACCGCCGCCATATCGCTTCCCAAATGCTCACAATCTTCTCTTCCACCACCACCTCCTCCACCCACCGCGTCCGCGACACGCTCAAACGAGCCTCTTTGAACAGCATGATGGCCTCCGTCTTCGGCCGCTTCTACACCCTCACCGACTCCAATAACGAAGCCGAACAACTCCAAACCCTTGTCGCCGAAGGCTACGATTTATTGGGCCTTCTCAACTGGTCCGACCATCTCCCCTTCTTAGCCGATTTCGACCCACAGAGAATCCGGTTCAGATGCTCCCAATTGGTCCCCCAAGTGAACCAACTCGTCGGCCGGATCATCGCGGAACACCGGTCCAATTCAACCCCCCAACAAATCACGGATTTCGTCGACGTTCTTCTCTCTCTTCAACAATCTGACAATCTCTCTGACTCCGACATCATAGCCGTTCTCTGGGTAATTAATGAAAATCCAAATTAAATTAAACACACATTTTTTTTAAATTTTTATTTTCTAAACATTAATTTCTTTTTTTCTTTTTTCTTTTTTTTTTTTTTGGATTAAAGGAAATGATATTCAGGGGTACGGACACGACGGCGGTATTAATGGAGTGGATTCTGGCCAGGATGGTTGTTCACCCGGAGGTGCAAGAAAAGGTACAATCGGAACTAGACACGGTGGTTGGGAGATCACGTGGCGTCGTGGAATCCGACATTCCGTCGCTGGTTTATCTAACCGCGGTGGTTAAAGAAGTTCTAAGGTTACACCCACCGGGCCCACTTTTATCCTGGGCTCGCTTAGCCATCACTGACACAACCATCGACGGTCACCACGTGCCTAAGGGCACCACTGCCATGGTTAACATGTGGTCGATAGCACGAGACCCACAGGTCTGGTCAGACCCACTTGAATTTAAACCCGAGAGGTTTGTGTCCGGGGGCGCTGACGTGGAGTTTTCAGTTATGGGTTCAGATCTACGGCTCGCTCCATTCGGGTCGGGTCGGAGAACTTGCCCCGGAAAGGCTCTTGCTTGGACAACTGTCATCTTCTGGGTGGCTACACTTTTACACGAGTTTAAATGGTTGCCTTCGCCCAACCAAAACGACGCCGTCGACTTCTCTGAAGTTCTCAAGCTCTCTTGCGAGATGGCCAATCCACTCACCGTTAAACTATGCCCAAGGCGTAATTCAAGCTTTTAAATTAATAATAATAATAAAATATTAATATTAAAGAAATATACTATATAATATATAAATATATAAATATATAAATATAAATATTGGAAGGTTAAAAAGGCCAAAAAAAAAAAAAAAAAAAAAAAA
>NW_019268539.1:583927-654128 GCF_002738365.1 Cucurbita moschata
AAAAAAAAAAAAAAAAAAAAAAAACCCACCAAATGATGTTTGGCTTGTAGGACTATGTTCCTCGTACATTTTACTACGACAGTTATATCATCAAAGCTTTTATTTCCCTCTTGTTTTATTTTTTTTTATTTTTTTTAATGTAAATATTAATGAAATTTGACTTAATGCAATTTCTGTTTATTTTGATATTTGAAGGGATAATATTATAAGTACAAAATGGGTGGGCACATAAGCTAAAGCTCGGTGTCCACATGGACAAATAATTTAAAAACAATACAAAGTTGTTTTAATTATGATTATAAATATGGTGGGGGCAATCAAAATCGAGAAAACGAGACATCTTAATCTCTTAAGCACCTGTGTTTTGTGTCCATGACTCGAGACCTTTCACCAAATAAATTTCACAATTAAGACCAAATTACCCTTTCTTTCTTCCGTCTAATTTTTCTATCTAATACTTTGACCATTGCCTCACACCATCTAGTTACTGACTCTAATACCATTCGTAACGAACTAAAATGAACAATATTTATTGACGATGGACTTGAATTTGCGATAAAAAATTTAATTAAAAAAAGAGATCGGAAAGAATAATGGTTGATTTGGAAATCTAGATTTATGGAAAAAAAGGGGGGGAAGTGAAAAGAAAGAAGAAAAGAATAGAAAAAAGGGGTGGGTGGTGGTGGGGTTAGAGCATCAAAGATGTTAGATTTTCTTGTTTGAGCCATTTTAGGACATGGTCCTTCTTGGATGGAAACAAGTATGACGACAAGCTTTGCACTCTATCTGTACCTGGTTTTTTGTGGTCGGACCCCCTTCTCCACTTACCCTCCCAAACCTTATTATTATTATTATTATCTAAATCCTCCTTTTTATTCTAGAATCCTATGTTTTCTACCTCTTTTTCCACCCTATTCCCTTTCTACCCATCTCCATTTCCCTTCCTCAACTTTATTAAAACGTTCTACTAACGTCAAATTTTAATGGGTTTTTCTTCTTAAACACGATAGAAAAAGGTAGTAATCAGTTGACTTCGAAACAAAACGTGCCACATGTGTGAGAAACATAGATATCACTGGTAATGTTGTACGAGCAACACAGATTTCAAGTTATATAATTATAGGGACCAAACTGAAACATAAAACGGTTCTTCATTCGATCTTGGATGACATTAACAAAATTGAAATTGGCCTTTCATTAGGAGGAAGAGACTTTGGGATATTGTTGGTTGTAGGGGTTTCCAAAGATCAAGAAATTTGAAGGCCATTTGTTTATGGGATTGTGATTTGAAATTGTTAGCAAGTTGGGATTGTAATATTACTCGAACTTGGCTTACTTTATGGTCAAAAAGAAAAAGGAACTAAAATTAAAATATATTTGAAGTTTCACAATCTTCAAAAGCCAACTACATAATTTTGTGTTTCATCCATTTGGACACTTGGCTGAATTTGAAACATATTTTTCTTTCAACTTGACCTTCAATTATTTGATGAACTTTAAGCAATTAAGAATATCTTCCTTTCTTTCTTTCTTTCTTTTTTCTTTTTTTTATGGAATTCTCACATGTCACACTCCATTTCTTTCTAAAATCTCTCTCACCACTACCCGTTTGGATTAACATCATTTCAACAATACTGTCTCTCTATTTTTATTTCAATCTAAACATATTCAAAATCTAAATTAAATTATTAACAGAATTAACAGTATAGTATTATGAGATCTCACATCGATTGGAGAGAGAAATAAGTGTCAATGAGGACACTGAGCTTGATGGGGGTAAATTTTAAGATCGCACATCGATCAGAGAGGGAAATGAGTGCCAACGAAGACAGCGGACCCTAAAGGGGGTGGATTGTGAGATCTCACATCGGTTGAGAAGAAGAACAAATCATTCTTTATATAGGTGTGACACCCTCTCCCTATCAGATGTGTTTTAAAAACATTGAGAAGAAGCCGGAAAGGGAAAATCCAAAAAAGACAATATCTGCTAGCGGCGGAGTTGGACTGTTACAATGATAGTAATGATATAGTGGGAAAAACATATAATATAAAGAGACATCATCGCGTGTTTAATGTGGTTCGATTTTCTAACCTATCTACATCTCAAATAATATAATTACTCAATTTGGGGTCATGCAGTTTTATTTTGTTATATTTCTTAAATTTAAGAATGTGTTTAATATTATAATTTAGGAATAAGAAAGAATTATATGTAATTTTATTGAGAAAAACATAGAAAATAAAACAAGGTGAGGGAATGGTAGAGAAAGAGATATGATGGATGGATTAGAGAGTGAAGAAGCATGACTATGGTACCGAGCATACGAGGGATATTGAGAAAGTGAGCAAATAATATAAAATATGAGAGACTCGCATGGAATACTATCTAGATCAACTTGACACTTTTTTGATCTAAACGTTGACTTAAATTTTAAAATTTAAAGCATGTTGGCACAACTGCACACCTACGTAAGTATCTTTCTTTTAAGTCAACTCAATTAAAACAGACTAGCTCGAGTCATGGAACTTACCACCTTGACTAGGAAAGGTAAGTTCGACCATGGCATAGGACACCTCGGCTAAGAGAAGCCAACTCTCTCCCACCTCTTTAGGATTGGTTAGTTCGATCATGTAGTCCATTACCTCAACTTGGATAGGTTATCTCAACGATATGGCTCACGACCTCGATTCGGTTTTGACATGGAACTATGGTCAATATTTCTTAAAATACTCAAGCCTTGTACTATTGTTATATTTCAAGTAAAGGCAAGGTATGTCTGTATAAACGACGACAACGTCGCATTGAAGACCATGGAACTAGTACTAGGATAGTTGCATTTTAGTTACTTTATAGATTCGGGCATCATTTTAATATTTTCATTGATTTATTTATATTATCGCATTGATTATTTTTCGTTGTTTTGTTTTAAGCTTTTAATGTGAACGTTTAAGTCCATGTCATCGTTTTATGAATTATTTTAAATGAATGTTTTCTCATAAAACGGTCACGTCATGCATATGGTAGTGGCTCAGTAGAAAAATAAGGTCGTTACAATTGATATCAGAGCTCTAGGTTACAGATTTTTTAGACTAGCCTACGAAGTAGACTTAACATGTTCTATAGTCCCACTGTTGACGCTCCATTCCCGTCAGGTATATCATGTATAAGATATAACGTAAATGTCAATTATTAAATATGTTGTTGATGTCTGGTCTTTGTCAAATGTAAATTGTATTTGAATCTGTCACCTTGATGGTACTAATGTTGACTGAGTTCTATGTTTTTATCATATAATGTACGTCAGCTCTTACACTAAAGTAGATTAGACTTAAGAGTAAATATGTGTTGGTTGTAGAATCTATGAGGTTTTCAAAAACTCAAACTTCCGATCTTTTTTCCGACAACAACGAACGACTACGAGGCACAAAGCGTGCCTTAGGTGGACGTAGGATGGTCGACAATCTCTTTCACGACATGAATCGAGTGTTTTGACGTCATATTTGATTGTTTTGTTTAAATGTTCGGGACTTTTAGATTTCTTCGGAAAACATCATCAAATTCCTCTCTCTTTTGTTTTTTCTTCTAGCTTTATCTCCTACAAGTGCTTGAGGGGTGTCAAGGAGCGTTGGCGGAAGTATGAGGAATCGTCTGGCGATCCGTGGGGGTCACAAGGGGAGTCGCTGCATGGATTCCGAGAATTTAATATACTCAGAGTTGTGATATTCATAGAGTAACGAACCAAGTATTTAATGTGTGTCTCGACAAGTTTTTCATTGTGTTCATAGACGACATCGTAATATACTCAATAACCAATCAAGAACCTCAAAGGCACCTCCACAAAGTTGTACAAAGAGGAAAATTTTGATTTAAATATTTAAACGGTTCAAAAACTATTTCCTTTTTTAGTTTTCAAAATATATAAAAACATGCTTAAAATTAGGTTAGGAAGGAAGAAAACTACTCAGAGACGAATAGTGATCGTAAACTCTCGACTCTATAAAGTTTCAAACCTCGTCGAGATTCCTTCGCCTCTTGAGACACCAACCCTAAAGCTCATCACCTATATACCGTTGTTCATCCTCTGATTTTAAGAAAAAAAGTCTACCTCCCCAAGCAAAAAAAAGATAAGAATTCAATCTTTACTCAATGCATACATTTTTTTTTTTATCAAGCTCTTATCGATATACAAAATTTAATAGAGTTCAACTGATTTTAGTATACATCATCTGCCAAAGCGTTAAAATTTTAAATTTTCACGAACTAAAAAGAAATTAATTATATAAACTAAGGATAAGATGACAAAATATATTTTAATAATGATATCAAATAATTTTAGCTGTAACACTTTTGTTATACGTCATTCCAAATCATTGCTCTTAGTTCAATTAATATGTCACATATCTAATCAAATTAAATTCTATGACCAAACCTATAACCTAATCCTAATTTGTATATATATATAATTTTTGGAATGTAGGCAATAGATGGGATCAAAAGGACTGAAAATGAGCATAATTGTTGAATGAATAAAAGCATCTAACCAAAGAAGAATAATATTCATTCATAAGTTTGTTCAAATGCTACAATCATTGAGTTTAATAAAAAGACATATGATTAGAATAATAAATGATTCTTAATCATAGGAATCATCAATTGGATGAAGACAGTTTGTGTAACATCCTTTGTTTCCTTCTTGAAAAAACAATGTATCAAACTCCAAAATAATTGCGAACAACTATGATGGTGTAACGTCATAGTTTAAATCGACCTTAATCCCAACAAAAAACCAATTCTTCTTCAATTTCCTATGTTTGGTCTTTTCAATATCCCATTAATTCATTCCTTAAATATGTAATATGTCAATTCCTTTTTGTTTTCAAAACCTCGTACTCCCAACTACCTCATTAAGCTTTCAGATTCATATCTCCTCTATATGGGTTAGGTTTAATGTCTTTTCAATTCATAGGTTGTCCCGACTCATCGAAAGATATCCATTTAACTCGTTTTGAAGTGAGGAATCTCGTTTAAATAGGAAATAGAAGAGGGAGTAGGGAAATTTTTTCTTTTCATGAGATAAATGGGGTCGGAGACAATAATTCTAATAACACAATCAAATAAATGAGGAATACTAAATGACTGTTGATATTTTTGTTTATTAGTATACTTTCCATTTTTTAATAGAACTTATTTTTTAAAAATGAAAATTATTGCAGATATTGTCGTCTTTGAGCTTTCTCTTAAGGTTTTTAAAACGCGTCTTCTAGGGAGAGGTTTTCAGAGCCTTATAAAGGGTATTTCGTTCTCCTCCTCAACCGGTGTGGGATCTCACAATCCACCCCCCTTTAGGGCCTAGTGTTCTTGCTGGCACTCGTTCCTTTCTCCAATCGATGTGAGACTCCCACTAAATCCACCCCCTTTGGGGTCCAGCGTCCTTACTGGCACACCGCCTCGTGTCTATCTCCCTTCAAAAAACAGCCTCCTCACTAGCACATCGCCCAGTGTCTAGCTCTAGTACCATTTGTAACGGCCCAACCATACCACTAGCAGATATTGTCCTCTTTGGACTTTTCTTTTCAAGCTTTCCCTTGAGGTTTTTAAAAAGCTTTGCCAGGGAGACATTTCCACACCCTTATAAAATGTGTTTCGCTCCTCCCAACCGATGTGGAATCTCACAATTATCTATTATAAAATTCATCGAAATGAATAACTTTTAAAATATATATATACACATAAAAAGATGAAAAAAATTGCTTACGAAGAATCTGATCCTCGTAAATTACTAGCAGAAAAGCTCCATCTGATCCCTATAAAATAAATGAAGAATTTGCAAAGATAAAAATTGAAATAGAAAACGATGAACTCCCATGACTCGGTTTGGATAGAATTTATAAAACTATATAATATATAGATTTCCTCTAATATTCTATGAAATAAAAGAGAATATAATAATGAGTTTGAAAAAAAAAATAAAAAAAAAGGATAGTATTACATTTCTCAAACAAAGAATCAAATAATGAAGACAAAATAGAATTATTTTAATGTTCTAATTTATTGAAATAAACAAAATAAATTATTGGAAATTAAAAGAATATTTTATTACAAGAAATTTAAAATAGGTAATACTACGTCATAGCTAAATACCAAAGCTTGATTTTCTTACTTTTATAAACAAACTATTTAATATTTTCTTTGGGAAAAGTAATATAATATTCCAAAAAGAAGAAAGTGTTAAATTAATGATTTAAATTCATTAACTTATCCACAAAATCAATAAAGTATTTAAACTAATTTTTAATTCGAAATAATTGAAATTAAGAAACTAATTTAGTTGAATTATTAATAACTATTATATGTACATACAAAATATCACGTTTTCACAAATATTATTATATTCTATCCATAAATTAATTAAATATACAATAAAATTAAAAAATAAAATAAAATCAAACCATTAAAAACAATAATAGCAAAATCAAACTAAATTAAATAAATAACTTAATCACTAACGATAAATGTGCTCCCATTTCTTCTTCTTTTATAATATAATCTAATATTGAAAGTAACAATAATTTACTTGTATAAAAAAAAACGTTTTAAAATATAATATAAACAACAACGAAAATAATAAATCTACCTAAGTTGAATAAATTAACATCCGAAACACATAATTGTATTAATTAAATTCTTAAGCTCCAATAACAGTGAAAAATAATTTATATTAATGAAAGTCAATATTGTCCCTTTGATTTCAGCACATCTCCTTCTATTATTATACTAATCCCGACATATTACCGTTAAGTCGAACTTAATTAATTTGTAATTTATTTTCCTTTTTCATAATTTCTTTGAAGAAAAATTTCTTTGAATTAATAACTAAATAATAATAATAATAAAAACGAGTTAAAACTTGATTTGAATTTTAAAAATATATTATTTATAAAATATAAGTAAAAAAAAAGAAAGAAACGTATAGAATTCATAAACTTAATTTTTAAAAATGGAAAAAAAAGATTAAATGATTTTTAAAGTGGGCCTAATTCAATTTTTAATGGAATATAAACAATCAATTATTGAAAAGTTAATAAAATAAAATGAAAAAAAAATTCTTTTATAGGTTTCAACTTTGAGAAAAATTAATTAATTTATTAAACAATTTTATAAATAAATGTTAACAATTATAATTAAATAAGCATTTAAGTTTGAAGTCAACGTTTAGAAGTGATGAGAAAAATGGAACAAAAATTATTGATCGAGATTCTAATAATTTATTAAATATAGGAATAAAATAATCTAACTTAAATAAAGAATAAATATTAATTTTTTAAAAAATGCATTAATTTTGACGTGTATCTTAGCACCTAAGCAATGAGCCAACAATTATCAATTCGAAATTTAATAGTATTATCCAAAGTTATATATATATATAATAAATCAAAATACTTATTGTTTATATTATATTCACATTTTTTTTTCATTTTAAGCTTTTATATTATAGTGAAAATGTGATTCATTTCTTATATCTATCTTAAACGGATAAATATATAGAAATATTGATGACAACTTTAACAGGTAACGCTCTAAATTTTTAAATTTAGCGATTTTAGAATTAAATATATGATGATATCCTTTTTAAAGAAAAAAGTGTGAAATTTGCAACTCAAATTTTAATAGGGCGGAAATACGATAAAAATATAAAGATGGTTTCTCGTATCTTTTCATCATCACCATTGCACAAGCAGATTCTAAGACGACTCATTAAAGACAAGAGCGTCATATATTCAAAAATCTCATAAATACATTACCACCATTCCAAAACTTAAGGGTCCGTATTTTGGCTTGGATTTCGAGTCTCAGACATGGATCTAATACTTTTTTTTTTCTTAAACAGCTTTTGTTTTGCGATTTCTCACTATTTGACCCTAGTCGATTTGCTTTAGCAATTTCGACATGTTCTTACCTAATAAATTTCTAACACTAATAGCTAACTTTGATGTTTAATATTTTAAGATAACTAATAGCTAACTTCCTTCCAACGTCGATTCTTTCCTTGCACTTGCAATCTATAGGTTGAACTAATGTAATATCCAAAGCGACTAATCGGTTTGACTGTGAAGGATTTTATTTTGTTGGAGGGGAAGTTGGATTTACTTTCACTGTAACAGGAGAAAAGAGGAGAGTGGGTTATGAAACAGTTCGAGTGTTTATCCTCCATCTCATCTTATTGACAACTATGTTCGCCTTTCTAGGGTGGTATTAAATATCTATGTCATAATTTTTTACCATCAACAGTCACATGTTCTCATGTCTCATGTTCAATTCCTTATAGACGAAGAAGTAGCTCAAACTCTTGTGGTTTGTGTAAATCTGAGTCTTTTCCTCATATAAATAATGCCACTAAATCTTCGGTATAAAAATCACCCCACCCAATTCCAGGTTATGAGTTGAGTGATTTTGCTTATAACCCTTCCGCTAACAAGATGCATAGGCGATGATCTTCCCAAGCTACATAAACACGCATCCCAACCCTTTCTTAAAGGGTTACTGTAAACCACATAGCCTCCTAAACCTTCTGAAATTGTGAGCACTAGGGTCGACACTAACCCATGCTTCGAATCTTGAAAGCTCGCTTTGCAAGCCTCCATCCACACAAATGAGACACCCTTCCTGGTCAACTACATGAGCGGCAAGGCTATCTTAGCAAATTCTACATGAAATGTCGGTAATATCTTGCTAGCCTCAGGAAACAGTGTACCTCGATGGCTGTAGTCAAGCAAGCCCACTTGATAACTGCTTCTACCTTTATGGAGTCCACTGAAACCCCATCCTTTGACTTATTGTAGCCAGAATTCACATTTAGATACAACTTTGGTTCTTAATCTATTTTTTAATGCACTAGGATGTTGTCTATGAACCCGAAAACAAACATGTCTAAACACTCCTTAAATACTCGATTCATTAACTCCATAAAATATTGCAGGAGCATTGGTGAGTTCAAATGACATGACCACAAACTCACAGTGACCATATCTCATTCTGAACATTGTCTTTGGCACTTTCTCCACTCTGATCTTAATCTGATGGTAGTGTGGTCGAAGATCAATATTAGAAAACACTATCACTTTTCTAAGTTGGTCAAATAGATCCACTATACGGAGAAGAGAGTACTTGTTCTTCACTATTCTCTTATTTACTTCTCTGTGATTGATGCATAAACGTATTGATCCATCCTTCTTCTAAACAAATAACACGACGCACCCCAAGCAGACACACAGTGGACAATGAAGCCCTTATCTAGCAAGTCCTACAATTGTACCTCTGAGTTCTTTCAACTTTTTTGGTGCCATGTGGTACGAAGCCTTCGAGATAAGAATGGTACCCGTTCAAGTTCTTTGCAGAAATCTACAACTTGAAATAGAGGTACTCTTAGTAAATCCTCTGAAAACACATCAGTGAATTCATTCACCATCGACACCGCTATCAAGACTTTCTTCCCTCTTTATACCCAAGCGTTGGCCAATATACCCCAAGCTCCATGTTGAATTAATCTCTTTACTTTTATCATGGACACTACATTGTGATAACTCTGGTACAGACACCCTTGAACTTATTAAAATAACACTCGCTTTGATACCAATTTGTTAAAATAACACTCACGAATTTGTGAAGTAATCTCACACTCACTAACAATCGGACGCTCTGATACGCTTTGCTAAAATTCTACTCGCGTACTTTTGAAGGAGATATCGAGGTGAGAGACAAGAGACAAAGAATACTAGAAAAACATTTTTCTTTTCTCTTGGTCTGTTTTTACCATAAAAAAATAAACTAATTTATAGTCTTTCTAAAACTTAAATATGGCCAAGGCCACCATTTCCTAAAATAAATCTTGACCTTTCATTTGTTTTCTCCTTTTTCATCTACTAAACTTTAAAACCCACTAAAATTAACTAAAAAAAATAGAAACTACCCTTCATCATTTAAGTTTATTCCATCAAAATTCTCGAATAAACTTAAATGCTATATTCAACAATTCCACCTGCACCGTTTTCGTTTTCTCTGGCTCAATTGTGGTTTCTTCAATTTTTTCTCCTTGTCTTCAAGCGGCATACTAAGCTTGTCCTTTTCTGACGGGACTTCATTTGGAGCTTCTCGAGAACAGCCCATTTGAGATACCAACTCCTCATTTCTCCCGTTTTCAGTCACGCTCGACTCACACGTCATAGCTTCTTTCAGTTTACTCAATTTCTTTCGCAAGTTCACAACGACATTTCAACTTCCATTTTTGCTTCTTCCATTTCGATTGTATCACGAGTGATTATCTCAATCGTGTGTCGTAAATTCACTGCCTCCTGTTAGACTCGGTTAAGGTTCTTGTCGAGTGAGAATATCTGTTGAGTTAGTATCTCTATATCTTTCTCCTCCCTCACTAGCTCGTCCACTAGAACATCAATCTCCATTAACAAGCCATTCTCTTTCTCTACGCCTTCTTCAATTTTCTTCACAAGCTCAAAGATTTCCTTTCAATCTTCATTTCTAAATCTTTCTTTTCTTCCATTTTCTCTTCCATCCTCATCCTCTTTCTTTTTTCTTCCTCAAATTGTCTTTCCCGCCACTAGAGCTCTCTCTCTCTAAGCTCGGGCTCTCTCTTATCCGGTTGTTCATCCTTCTTCGATTTTCTCGTCTCTGCTATCAAGATTCCATCAAATCCGCTGCGTATCACCTCATTTCCAACAGTTTCCTCTGCCTCACAACTATCGCCATCGTCTTTCGCGCCACCGTGTTCTTTTGTTTTCAGCTTTTCATTTTGGGCCATCAAGAGAATGCCTCCGTTTGTTGCGTCATCCAAGGCTAGGTTGATCGTTTCTTCCACCTTTTCCTCAGCTCGACAATCTCTTGCAAAATGACTCATTCTGCCACAATTGTAACATTTGTCGAGGTTACAATTATTGGCATAGTGACCATATTTTTGACATTTATAACATTGGATGTTGGAATTATATCCTTGACCGCGTCCTTGATTGCGTCCTCTTCCACGCCAATTTGCTTGGCTCGACAACTCTTCTCCTTATCATTTTCTTCATTTTTGCTGTTTTGACCACCTCGACCATTCCCGCGACTTCCTCGACCTCTACCTTGAATATTTTGGGAGTAGAGTACCTTTTCATCCTTTATTGATGCTTTGGTTTGAAGTGCTTGATCGAGTATCTCCTCCTTCTCCTTACATTGCTCGTGTGCCTCGAGAGAATCGGCGAGCTCATCGACAGTGAACTTCAATAGGTCCTTTGACTCTTCTATCGCACATACAACATTCTCAACATTCTCGAAATTATCGGTTAACGACCTCAAGATCTTCTCCACAACCCACGTCTCGGGTAACATTTCTCCATTTTGATTTACTTGATTTGTCACGATTTGTACGCGTGTAATGTAGTCAGATACATTTTCTGACTCCTTCATCTTCATGCTCTCCAACTCGCCACGCAGAGTTTGGAGACGCACTTGCTTGACTCGGTCGGTTCCTTTGAACACATTTTCTAAAGTGTCTCACGCTTCTTTTGAAGTAGTTGCCCTTGCAATCTTCTCAAAGCCCGACTTCTCAACAGCCTGGAACAACATGTATAATGTTGCCTTATCCTTTGATTGCAATTCTTTTAACGCCTTGTTTTGCGCCGTCGTATAACCTGTGGTATCTTTTGGTTCTTCGAAACCTTCTTTGATCACCTCCCATGTGTCTTGAGAACCGAAAAGAGCTTACATTTGGATTCTCCAATTCTCGTAGTTCGTCTTCGTTAATCACGGTAGTGGCATTTGACCCATCATATTCGCCATCGGCTCTGATACCAATTTGTTAAAATAACACTCACGAATCTGTGGAGTAATCTCACACTCACTAACCATCGAACGCTCCGATACGCTCTGCTAAAGTACTACTCGCATACTTGTGAAGGAGATATCGAGAGGGGAGAGACAATGAGACAAAGAATACTGAAAAACATTTTTCTATTGCACTGTCCTTCTTTGACTCACTATTTTCTTTTGCTCTCCCTCTACCATTAAAAACAAACTAATTTATACACTAAATATGATGCCTTCTACCATTAGAAACAAACTAAACTAATTTATAGGCTTTTTCTAGACACTAAATATGATGCCTCTACCATTAGAAACAAACTAATTTACAGGCTTTCTAGTCCCTAAATATGGCCACCACTACAATTAGAAACAAACTGATTTACAGGCTTTCTATACCCTAAATATGGCCACCAGAATGTCACCATTTTCTAACCCATAACCCACTTTCCGTAAATAAATCTTGGCCTTTCATTCGTTTCCTTTTCGTTTAATTTTAAAACCCACGCAAATTAACTAAAAATAGAAAACTACCCTTACATCATGGCCTTTCATTCTTTTGCCTCTTCGTTTAATTTTAAAACCCACTAAAATCAACTTACATCATCGCCTTTCATTCTTTTGCCTCTTCGTTTAATTTTAAAATCCACTAAAATCAACTAAAAATAGAAACTACACTTATCATTTAAGTTTATTCCAACGGAGGGGTTTGTTCACGATGGTGGCAAAAATATCACTTCTTTTATGTGATTGTCTATGTTGGCATGATTATCGACTAACCAATCCATCCCAAGTATCACATCAAAATTAGTCATGCCTACCACTATCAACGTTACATCTAGGGTTTGTCTAGAAATGGACACTTAGCCACCCTTCACTTTATCCCTTGCAATTAAAGCTACCAGTGTCGGAGTACTAACAAACAGTACATGTAATAAGGGTTCTAATTGAAAACATGTTTGATTATGATGTTTTTTCATCGTCTAAGAAGAAATTGTTGGAAGAAGGAAAAAAAAAACATAAAGTACAAGAAAATAACGGAAGGAAGAGTTTTGTGTTGCTGAAACACTTATGTTGATGTTTCTCATTTGATTAGAGTATTTAAGACAGACTTACATTCTAAAAATGGCCCAACTGGCCAACTAAACTTCCACCTAAACATGACCCAAATGACCAGGTAAAAATATGCTACAATGGGCAGTTGTGAAATTGTCACAAAAAAAAAATCAACTAACTAATTTAAGAAAAAACTTGAATAAATTAAATAAAGAAACCCAGGCTTTATCTAACAATGTTCTCCTAAAACCAGTAGTATATCTACCTTATTATTTGAACTCCGATCTTTGAGTGGAGTTCCTCAAATTTAACCCACGCTAGAGACTTGGTGAAGATGTCTCCAAGCTATTTCTCTGTTTAGATGAAGTCAATCTTGATAAGCCACCGATTTGCACACTCCAAGATGTAATGGAACCTGATCTATATGGGCATGCTCTAGTCGTGCAAAAATAGATTTTTGATCGAGGAGATCTTAGTTTTGTTGTCCACGTATAGCATTGGTGGATCGCCTTCTCTTCTGATCTCTATGGGCTTGCCCCTATGTGGCCACCGTCGAAGCGACGAAGTACTATGCTTCGCAAGAAGACAGAGCAACTTTCTTTTGTTTAGTTGATTGCCAGCAGATCACGTGGCCTGAGAGGAAGTAAATCATCCCGCTAGTGCTCTTACGATCAAGAATGTCACCGGTCATGTCACTATCACTGTAACCAACCACCTCAAGCTTCTTCTTTCCTCTCCCAATACAATATCTCACACCCTAGCCTCAAGTTCTGGCCACATAGCGCCGATGCGCTTGACAGCCACGAGATGCTCCTCCCTAGGTGCTTCCATAAACCTACTCACGTATCCAACGAAATAGGCGAGGTCAGGACGTGTGTTTACCAGATAGCGCAAACTCCCAACAATGTTGCGGTAATTGGTGGCGTCGACTTTCGGCATAGTGCCGACCTTCCTTAACTAGAGCTGGGCCTCTATTGGCGTCCTTATAGGGTTACTGTCCGCTAGCCCAGTTGTGTCGAGCAGCTTCTTCACGTATGCCCCTTGACATATGGTGATGCCGGCAGTGCTCTACTGCACTTCGATGCCGAGATAGTAGCTGAGCACGCCGAGATCGCTCATTTTGAAGATCTTTGACATCTCCCTCTTGAATCTTCCAAGAACTTCCATGTCCCCTCCAGTGATTATGAGGTCGTCGACGTACACTCCCATGATTAGTCGCTGCTCGCCGTGGCCGCGCGTGTACATGCCATGCTCAGAGGCATAACGCTTGAACTTCAACGACAACAGGGTACTGTCGTGCTTCGCGTTCCAAGCTCATGGTGCTAACCAAATCCCGTAGAGTGCCTTGTGCAGGGCAGTACCTTGCTGGGATTGTCATTGTCGAGGAAGCCAGGTAGTTTCGAACGTAGACGGTCTCTTTCAACTCTCCGTTGAGGAAAGCGAACTTAACGTCCATGTGGTTGACCTCCCAGGAATGATGTGCCGCGATCGCCAGCAACAGGCGAACAGATTCCAACCTTGCCACCGGCGCGAACACCTCTTCAAAGTTCACCACTTGCTTCTCGACGTAGCCCTTCGCCACCAGACTGTTGAAATAAAATTTACTTTGATACCAATTTGTAGAAAATAACAATCGACTCTGATACCAATTTGTAGAAATAAACACTCACTTTGAAACTAACTTGTTAAAATAACACTCACGAGGCTGTGAAGGAGATGTCGAGAGGGGAGAGACAAGGAGACAATGAAATTCTGAAAAGCCCTGTTCTATTACACTGTATTAACTCTTGTTCTACTATTGCTCTTTTTCTTCTAATCCCTCTTTGCTCTTTGCTCTGATATTACAATGAGAAGTAAAGCCTATTTATAAGTTTTCTTGTTTTCTGACTCATAAACTACTCCTTTCCTAAAATACGTATGGCTTTTTGACTGAATTTAAAAACCAAAATTAATAACCACTTCTTTCCTTTCTTTTATCTCTCTCTCATTTAAGTTTATTTTCAACAAAACTCCCCCATAAACTTAAATGCTCCTACCATCTGTCATGCCAAACATCTTCTTGTATTTGTCGAGAAGTACTTTCGGTAACGATTTTGTAAAGATGTCCGCAACTTGATCCTGACTTCCCATATGCAGCAATTCCACATTTCCTTCCTTCACATGATCTCGGATAAAATGAAATCGAACGTCAATGTGTTTGCTTCTTTCATGGTTTACTGGATTCTTGGCCCACTCAATTGCTGATTTGTTGTCAACTTGTATTACGGTTGCACCTCGTTGCTTTAGCTCCATCTCACTCAACAAATTTCTACTACATACTCAGCTTCACACGTCGAGAGTGTCACGATTAGTTGTTTCTTTGAAAGCCAAGTAAAAGCTGTGTTGCCCATGAAGAATACATAACCCGATGTACTTTTTCGATCGTCTATGTCTCTGCACCAATCACTGTCACAGTAACCAACTAACTTGTAATCTTCTGTTCTTGAGTAGAATAACCCAAGTGATAATGTTCCTTGGACGTATCGTGGGACTCGCTTCAACGCCTTCCAATGTGAATAAATTGGCTCCTCCATGAACCGGCTTATTATGTCAACACTTAATAAAAGATATGGCCTTGTGCATGTAAGATAGCGAAGGCTTCCCACCAGGCTTTGATACCTATTTACATCTACTCGTTCTCCTTCAACGTACTTTGAGAGCTTTGCCCTGGTTCCATTGGTGTTGATACCGGGTTGCAATTTTCCATCTTGTACTTCTTCAAAATTTTCTTTGCATATTTCTCCTGTGATATAAAAATACCTATTTCTCCTTGTTTAACCTCCAAATCGAGGAAAATTTTCAACAAGCCCAAGTCTGTCATCTCAAATTCTCGCGTCATTGTGCTTTTGAATTCTTCTATCATTTCATCATTGTTGCCTGAGAAGATGAGGTCATCGACATAAAGAGCGACAAGTACCACATTACCTCCACTCTTCTTTGTATAAAGTGAATGTTCATGGGGACATTGCTTGTACCTGTTCTCCTTGAAGTATGTGTCGATACGAGTATTCCATGCTCGCGGTGCTTGTTTCAACCCGTAAAGCGCCTTCTTCAGTTTTAGTACCTTCTTCTCTTCTCCAATTTTTACGTACCCGGGAGGTTGTTTGAGATATACTTCTTCTTCAAGCACACAATTCAAGAATGCTGATTTGACATCCATTTGAAAAATTGGCCATTTGAATTGGGCTACTTGGGAAATGATCAATCGGATTGTCTCCATTCTAGCGACGGGAGCAAAAACTTCGTCATAGTCGATTCTCGCCTTTTGATTGTATCCCTTCGAAACAAATCGCGCTTTGTACCGCTCAATCTCGCCTTGAGCATTCATCTTTTTCTTGAATATCCACTTCACACCTATGGCTGACTGACTTCCCGAAATTCTGTCACTTCCCATGTGTTGTTGCGATGGATCGCTTTAGTCTCCTCCCCATTGTTAAATAAAAGCCATGCCTTATTTAGTTACATCTTAATTCACGCGAATGGAGAAGTGTGATTCTAGGAGCCATTGTTTTGGCAATTTGGGCGAAGTCTTCGTCCACTTCTTCTATTTTTGTATATTTGTTTTTTCTATTTTTGTAATTAGATTTGTTATTTAAACCATTCAACTGAAGTAAAATAAAAACATCGAGTCTTCAGGAATCTCTCACTCTCTCTCCTTTTACTTCCGCTAATTTTTCCTTCGAAGAAACCTTCGGCAAATTTTTCGTCGACACTGTCTTCCGAATTGCCAGAGTCAACAAGTGGTATCAGAGCCTCGTTGAAGCGATCGGTAGTATACCATCACAGAAGAGCCAACCTATCAACAATCAAGTTGAATAGCTCAAGTGGTTAGAGTGCCGACCTAACAACACACAGGTTTCAGGTTCGAGTAGAAGAAAATGCAAAGGGTGAAAAATAAGCACATCGTGGGGTCCATCCCGAGCAAGCTCGCTCACTCCTCCACGCCGTCGTCAAGTGCCGGCATCTCCATCACCACCATGAAGAGGCCGACGCCATGATGACGGGCGTCGAGGTGTCGTTGAGCGAGTGATCAGGAAGACAACGACCGTTGTCGTTCAGTACCCGATGGTGACAAGGTCCAACTACAACGAGTGGGCCTTGTTGATGTGCGTCAACCTACAGGCGCAAGGGTTATGGCACGCTGTCGAGCCAGAGGAAGGAGAAACAATCGAGTACCGGGAGGATCGGCTGGCGTTCGCCGCCATATTACGATCTGTGCCCCCAGAGATGCTGGCTTCTCTTTCCACCAAGTACACCGCACAATCGGCCTGGGAGGGAATCAAATCCCGTCGGGTCGGTGTACAGCAAGTGCGGAAATCCAACATCGAGCAACTTGCGGAAGGAGCTCTCGGAGATTCGCTTTAAGGAGACGGCGAATCCGTCGATGATTTTTCAATGCGGCAATCGCGACTTGCTCGAGGTGAACGACCTAACAGTGGAAGAGGTGACCGGAAGACTACGTAACGTCGAGCAGCGGAAGAGCAATATCACTTCACCTGTTGACAAGGAGGGCCGTCTACTCCTCACGGAGGAGGAATGGCTTGCACGGCTTGCACGCCTAAAGCTCTGCGACAACACCGGCGAGAGCAACGGGTCCTCCTCCAGCCGCAAAGGCGGTAAGAAGCCATGGATGTCCCACGGGTGCACGCGCGGGAAAGATGGGAATCAAAAGAAGGAGTCGACCAATGGCAGGCCAATCCCTCCAATGCTCGAACTGTGGGAAGAGAGGACACCTGAGTAGAAATTGCTGGAGCAAACTGAGGAATAAGGAGAAGGCCGAAAAGGCCCATGTGGCTCAATCCGAGGAGGACGAGCGGCTGAGGAATAAGGAGAAGGCCGAAAAGGCCCATGTGGCTCAATCCGAGGAGGACGAGCCAGCTCTCTTCATGGTAACTGCATGCGTCCCCAATTTCGATTCCAAATCCGACGACGATGTTGAACCCAAGAAAGAGCTCCAGTTGGGCGTAGCAAAGATGGCACCAGCTGGGGAGCCAATTCAACTGGAGGAGGAGCGAGTGTTCGCTCAGATCGGCGAAAGGGACGAGCAATACGAGCACCAGCAATGGATCCTTGACACAGGGGCAACAAACCATATGACCGGGGCTAGATCTGCGTTCTCCGAGCTCGACTCGGAGATCCGTGGGACGGTGAAATTCGGCGACGGCTCCGTCGTCGAGATCGAAGGGCGCGGCACCATCCTGTTCGTCAGTAAGGGAGGCGAGCATCGCAAGCTGACCGACGTCTACTTCATCCCGGGCTCAAGGCTAACCTTGTGAGCCTAGGTCAACTCGATGAGACAGGTTGCTTCATTTCCATCGAGCGCAGACTACTGAAAATCTGCGATAATCAACGACGGCTGCTCACGCAGGCAAGGCGCACCACAAACCGTCTTTACATCCTGGAGTTAGAGATAGACCAACCCGTTAGCCTCTCGGCCAAGACCGAAGAGGTATCTTGGAGGTGGCACGCAAGGTACGGACACTTAAACTTTCCTGCCCTAGAAAAGCTACAGAAGAAGGAGTTGGTGCACGGCTTGCTAGAAATCAAAGGCGTGAACAAGCTGTGCGACGGGTGCCTCATCGGCAAACAGAGGCGCACACCCTTTCTATCTCGAACAGCCTACAGAGCCGATGAGTCATTGGAGCTTGTACACGGCGATATTTGCGGGCCCATCAAGCCAGCGACCCCAGGCGGTAAGAGTCTCTTCCTCCTATTCATCGATGACAAAAGCCGCTTCATGTGGCTGACTCTGCTGCAAGCGAAAAGTGAGGCGGCAAAGGCGGTTAAGCGCATTAAAGCGCGAGCGGAGGCCAAATGTGAGAAGAAGATGCGAGTGCTGCGCACAGACCGAGGCGGAGAATTCACCTCGGCAAGTTTCAGTAAGTACTGCGACGAGATTGGCATACAACGGCACCTAACGGCGCCCTACTCCCCCCAACAGAACGGAGTGGTAGAGCGCCGAAATCAGACCATTGTCGGGACAGCGAGGTCATTGTTGGTGACGGACGGGATGCCTGGGAGATTCTGGGGAGAGGCAGTAATGACGGCTGTCTATCTCCTCAATCGGTCACCAACCCGAAGCCTCGACGGGAAGACGCCATATGAGGCCTGGTACAACAAAAAACCAACAGTACATCATTTTCGCGTGTTCGGCTGCGTCGCATACATGAAGGTAACACGTCCCCATCTTGCCAAGCTCGATCCAAGGGGGCTGAAGGTCGTCTTCATCGGCTACGAACCCGGGAGCAAGGCGTACAGACTCTATGATCCTGTAGGGGGGCGAGCTCACGTGTCTCGCGACGTTGTCTTCGACGAAAGCACTTTCTGGCAGTGGAATGACGTGATCGAGGCAGACCGTAATCCAAATCAATTCACGGTGGAGTACCTCGTCACCGAGCCTGAAGAAGGAGGAGCCCAGCATCAGGAGACGTCACCGCCGCCAACAGGTGCACCACCTGAACCAGTGGAATTCGCAACACCACGGACTGCGGATTCGACGCTGGATGCCGATCACGATACTGATCTGGAGGCTAGGTACCGGAGGATGGATGACCTAGTGGGAGGAGGTGAACCACCTGGACTAGCAGCGCGCGAGCTCGAGGAAGTGGCCGAACTACATGCCGTCAGTGCAGATGAACCAAACACCTTCGTCGAAGCAGAAAAGAACCCGTGCTGGCGGAAGGCAATGCAGGAGGAGATGACATCCATCACTGAGAACCAGACGTGGAGTCTGGAGGATATGCCACCGGGACACCGAGAAATAGGGCTCAAATGGGTCTTCAAACTGAAGCGCAACAAAAAAGAAGAAGTTGTGAAGCACAAGGCTCGTCTGGTGGCGAAAGGCTACGTCCAGAAGAAAGGAGTGGACTTCGAAGAGGTATTTGCGCCAGTAGCAAGGTTAGAATCCGTTCGTTTCTTGCTGGCAATTGCAGCACATCACTCTTGGGAGGTTCACCATATGGACGTAAAGTCTCCTTTCCTTAACGGAGAGTTGAAGGAGACCGTCTATGTTCGACAACCACCTGGCTTCCTGGACAACGACAACCCTAATAAGGTACTGCGCCTGCACAAAGCACTCTACGGGCTTCGACAAGCCCCACGAGCCTGGAACGCGAAGCTCGACAGTACCCTACTGTCACTGAATTTCAAACGTTGTGCCTCTGAGCATGGCATGTACACGTACGGCCACGGCAAAAAGTGACTGATCGTGGGAGTGTACGTCGACGACCTCATAATCACTGGAGGCGACGTGGGAGTCCTCGGAAGGTTCAAGAAGGAGATGTCGAAAAACTGCGAGATGAGCGATCTCGGTGTGCTCAGCTACTACCTTGGCATCGAAGTGCAACAGAACTCTTCCGGCATCTCCATCTGCCAAAGTGCATACGCGAGGAAGCTGCTGGACACAACTGGGCTTGTGGACAGTAATCCTACCAGGACGCCAATGGAGGCCCGACTTCAACTAAGGAAGGCCGGCACTACGACGACAGTCGACTCCACCAATTACCGCAGCATTATCGGGAGTCTGCGCTATCTGGTAAACTCTCGTCCTGATCTTGCTTCTTCTGTTGGCTATGTGAGCAGGTTTATGGAAGCACCTAGGTAGGAGCATCTAGTGGCTATCAAGCGCATCCTGCGCTATGTAGCCAGAACTAGAGGCTGGGGTGTGAGATAATGTGCAGGGAGCGGAAAGGAGAAACTCAAGCTGGTCGGCTACAGTGATAGTGACATGGCCGGTGATGTTGATGATCGTAAGAGCACCAGCGGAATGATCTACTTTCTCTCAGGCGGCGCGATCTGCTGGCAATCAACAAAACAGAAGGTGGTTGCTTTGTCTTCCTGCGAAGCAGAATACATCGCCGCTTCGATGGCAGCAACACAAGGGATCTGGCTTGCACGACTAATGGAAGAACTCATCGGGAGAGAAAGCGATCCACCAATGCTATACGTAGACAACAAAGCTACGATCTCCCTGATAAAAAATCCAGTTTTGCACGACCGGAGCAAGCACATAGAAATCAGATTCCACTACATTCGAGAATGTGCAGATCGAGGGCTCATCAAGATTGATTTCATCCGAACAGAGGAACAACTTGGAGACATTTTCACCAAGTCCTTGGCGCGGGTGAAATTCGAAGAACTACAGTCAAAGATCGGAGTTCAAATAATAAGGTACAGCTTTTAGGAGGAGATTGTTAAATAAAAGTCATGCCTTATTTAGTTACATCTTAATTCAAGCGAATGGAGAAGCGTGATTCTAGGAGCCATTGTTTTGGCAATTTGGGCGAAGTCTTCGTCCACTTCTTCTATTTTTGTATATTTGTTTTTTCTATTTTCGTAATTAGATTTGTTATTTAAACCGTTCAACTGAAGTAAAATACAAACATTGAGTCTTCAGGAATCTCTCACTCTCTCTCCTTTTACTTCCGCTAATTTTTCCTTCGAAGAAACCTTCGGCAAATTTTTCGTCGACACTGTCTTCCGAATTGCCAGAGTCAACACCCATCCATGGCAGTTTGCCACTTCGTGTCTCGTACCGCATCTTCAAATCTGATATTTTCAGCATCTGCCAGAAGACATACAAGGTGTACCTCATTTGTTGAGTCATACAAATCTCGCAAACTTTGCATTTTGGGTTGTCGTGGTTCATCTTCATCATTGGAAATTTCTGAGTCTGTTGGTGCACTTATTGGTGCAGCGACTGATGATTCTCCAACTTCTATATTGACTTCTGTCAAATTGTTCTAGTCTCATTCGCTTCCTTCATTTACTCGCACATCGCGACTCACTATCACCATCTTGCTAATCGGGTCAAGTAGTTTCTATCCTTTTGTCTTCTCATCATATCCAATAAAGATATACCTTTTGCTTTTGTCTTCGAGCTTCGTTCTTTGTTGGTCCAGTATGTGAGCACAAGCCACACTATCGAACACCTTGAGATGAGAAATTGTAGGCTTTTGTTCGCTCCAAGCCTCTTGGGGTGTTTGATCCTCTAACTTTGCATGTGACCATCGATTATGTATGTAGATGGCGCATTGCACGGTTTCTGCCCAAAATTCCTTCAGCATCCTTTTGCTCTTAAGCATTGAGCGAACCATGTCGAGCATGGTCCAGTTCTTTCTGTCAGCCACACCATTTTGCTGAGGGGTGTACAGTGCAGTTAGAAATCACCTTATGCCTTGCTCCTCGCAGTACTCAATGAAAGTCGTCGAAGTATACTCGCCACCTCTATCGGATCGTACAGCTTTGATGTGTCTACCAGTTTTTTTCTCCACCATTACTTTCAACTTTTTAAACACCTCGAATGCCTCGAATTTTTCTTTCAGAAAGTAAGCCCAAGTTTTCTGTGAGTAATCATCGATAAAGGAAATAAAATACCTCTTTCCGCTGAAGAACTCGGGGTTAATTAGTCCACGTATATCTGTATGGATCAACTCAAGAGGTTGTTTAACCCAAAATTAAGCATTCTTTTGAATTGAGGTTCTCGCATGCTTGCTGAGCACGCATTCTTCACAAAATTTTCCTTCAAAGTCCATGTTTGGTAGCCTATGTACCATATTCTTCTTCGCTAACTCCTTTAGGCCGCCATGATGTAGGTGACCAAAGCGGAGATGCCAGAGTGATGTTTTGTCTTCTACGTCGACTCTCAAACACTTTTCTCGTATGCTTCTTAAGTTCAATTTGTACATTCGATTTCTTCCTATCTCAACTAAAACAACCAAACGCTCTTTCTTATCCTTCAGGTGTAGCAGGCGGTCCTTTAGGAAATCAAGTAACCTTTCTCTATGAGTTGCCCCATACTCAATATGTTGGTCTTGAGGTCTGATACGTAATAGACATTTTCGATTGACCCCATCACACCATCCTTTTGCAAGAAGTGTATCGTACCTCGACCTTTTACCTCGACCTTCGACGCATCTCCAAATGACACATGACCATCTTCAATCTTTTGCATTTCTTTGAATAGGTGCTCGTGACCACACATATGGTTGTTTGCCCCTAAGTCGAGGTACCACAGAGTGTCGTTATTGAAGTTCTCTTCATCTTGAGCCATCAAGAGAAGACCTTCATCTGTTACGTCTTCCACGGCTAGGTTGGTTGTTCCTTCCACCCTTTTTTCGGCTCAACATGCTTTTGCAACATGCCCCATTCTACCACAATTGTAACATTTTTCGGAGTTACAATCATTCGCATAATGACCATATTTTTTACCTTTATAGCACTGAATGTTTGATCGGCCACCTCTTCCTCGACTGCGTCCTCTTCCACGCCAATTTTCTTGGCTCGATAGTCTCTTCTCATTATAGATTTTTTTCGTAACTGTTACCTTGACCACCTTGACCATTCCCGCGACTTCCACGACCTCTACCTCAAAAATTTTGAGAGTACAGTGCCTTTTCATACTTTATCGATGCCTTCATCTGAAGCACTTGATCGAGTGGCTCCTCTTTCTTTTTCTTGCATTGCTCGTGTGCCTCGAGAGAACCGGCAAGCTCATCGACTATGAACTTCGTCAGGTCCTTTGACTCTTCTATGGCACATAAGATATTCTCGAAGTTTTCTGTTAACGACCTCCAGATTTTCTCCACAACCCGTGTCTCGGGTAACATTTCTCCATTTTGATTTAGCTGATTCGCCACAGTTTATACACGTGTGATGTAGTTAGATACATTTTTTGACTTCTTCATCTTCATGCTCTCCAACTCGCCACACAGAGTTTGGAGACACACCTGCTTGACTCGATCGGTTCCTTTGAACACTTTTTCTAGAGTGTCTCACGTTTTATATGAAGTAGTTGCCCTTGCAATCTTCTCAAAACCCGACTCGTCAACAGCCCGGAACAACATGTATAATGCTGCCTTATCCTTTCACCGTAATTCTTTTAGCACCTTGTTTTGTGCCGCCATATAACCCGTGGTATCCTTTGGTTCTTCGAAACCTTCTTCGACCACCTCCCATTCGTCTTGCGAACTGAGAAGAGCTTTCATTTGAATGCTTCAATTCTCGTACTTCATCTTTGTCAATTGTGGTAGCGACATTTGTCCCATCATGTTCGCCATCGGCTATGATACCAATTTGTTGAAATAAAATTCGCTCTAATACCAATTTGTAGAAAATAACAATCCGCTCTGATACCAATTTGTAGAAATAAGCGCTCGCTATGAAACTAACTTGTTAAAATAACATTCACGAGGCTATGAAGGAGATGTCGAGAGAGGAGAGACAAGTAGACAAAGAAATTCTGAAATGCCCTTTTTCTATTACACTGTATTAACTCTTGCTATTCTCTTGCTCTTTTTAGTTTCCTTTTTACAATGGAAAACCTATTAATTTATAAATTTTTTAAAACCTAAAAATGGTCATAACTATCCCACATTTTCTCCCCCATAAACTCCTCCTTTCGTAAAATACGTCTGGCTTTTTTACTGTAGGCTTCTTGTTGTACCATACCTCATGTGGTGTCTTCCCGTCGAGACATCACATTGGCGACCAGTTGACGAGGTAGATGGCTGTCATGGCTGCCTTTCCCTAAAACCTCCCGAGCATCCCGATCGTCATCAGCAATAATGTTGTCGTCCCGATGATGGTTTGGTTTTCGCGCTCCACCACCGCGTTCTGCTAGGGGGCATCATTAGATGCCGCTGTATGCCTAGCTCGTTACAGTACTTGCCGAGCTCGTCATAGTACTTGCCAAAGCCCACCGAGGTGAATTCTTCACCTCGGTCTGTGTGCAGCACTCGCATCTTCTTCCCGAATTTGACATCTGCGCGCACTTAAATTGGTTTAATTGCCTCTACCGCCTTACTCTTCGCTTGCAGCAGAATCAGCCCATGAAGCGGCTAATGTCATCAACCAGCAGGAGAAAGAGAGTCATGCCCCCTGGGGACGCCGGCTTAATAGGCCCGTAGAATCGCCGTGTACTAGCTCCAATGGCTCACTAGCGCAGTAGGATGTCTGAGACAAAAAAGGGGTGCGCTTCTGCTTGCCAATGAGACACTCGTCACACAGCCTATTCACGCCTTCGATTACCAGTAAACCATACACCATCTGCTCCTTGTGTAATTTATGTAGAGTAAGAAAACTCAAGTGCCCGTACCTTGTGTGCCACCTCCAAGCAGATTCTCTGGTCCTGGCCGAGAGGCTGACCGGCTGTTCTATCTTCAACCCCAGGATGTAGAGGCGGTTCGCCGTGAGGAGTCGTCATCGATCATCCCAGATCTTGAGCAGCCCGCGCTCAATAAAAATGTAGCAGTCGGCTTCATCGAGCTAATCCAGGCTCACAAGGTTTTAGCCTTGAGCCTCGGGATGAAGTAGATGTCGATCAGCTTGTGGTGCTTGCCTCCCTTGCCGACGAATAAGATGGTGTCGCGCCCTTCGATTTCGACGATGAAGCCGTCACCAAACTTCACCGTCCCATAAATCCCTAAGTCGAGCTTGAAGAATGCAGACCTGGCCTTAGTCATGTGGTTTGTTGTCCCTGTGTTGAGGACCCATCGACGATGCTCGTGCTGCTTGCCCTTTTCGCCGATCTGAGCGAACACTTACTCTTCCTTCAGCTGAATCAGCTCCCCAACCGGTGCCTTAGGTACGCCACTGGAGCCCTTCTTCAGAACCTATCGAACCCTCATCGACGAGGCTCACTGGAGCAGCGCTGCCGTTGGTTGCTTTCGTGGATTTGGAATCGAAATTGGGGAAGACACTACTTCTTGCCACCTTTCCGTCGGAGGACTAGTTACTCTCGTCAGAGTTATCGCGGAGCTTCAGGCATGCAAGTCATTCCTCCTCAGTGAGGAGAAGACAACCCTACTTGTCGACAGCTGAAGCAACATTCTTCTTCCTCTGCTCGACGTAATCCGTCCTTAAAGCGGATCTCCAAGAACTCCTTCCGCAAATGCTCGATGTTGGACTCCCGATCTCACTGCACACCAACCCGACGGGACTTGATCCCCACCCAGGCTGATTGCACGGTTCGCTTGGTGGAGAGAGACACCAGCATCTCCTGTAGGTTGACGCGTATCAACAAAGCCTACTTGACGTGTGCATTTTTTGTGCTTTGATGCATTTTCTTCTAACTCATAATTCTACCTTAAACATGGCCCAAATGGCCAGTTAAAAATATGCTACTCCATTGGACGTGTATGCATCAAATTGTCAAGAAAAGATTCAACTAACTAATTTAAGAAAAAACGTGAATAAACTAAATAAAGAAAACCACAGGCTTTTATCTAATAGATTGTCAGATGAACAGTCATAAAGTAATGTGTAGACCCTCTGGGCTTTGCTATTACCCATGACCTGGGTCTCTGCGAAATGCGTTAACCTGATGCTATAGGCACACTGTTGGCTAGCAATGTGAGTCAATCTGATTAAACCACCACTTTTGTCCTACTGCGGCTATCAATGCGAGCGACCCTTGATGTTTCCCGACTATAGCTCTCTCCATAGCCTTAGCTATTCTCAAGATGGCAACGTATGATAGATGTTAGGGTCTCAACAGTACAATGAATCTTCTCTTCCAAACCTAGGACGAACCTTTGCGCCAACTTCATCATCATGTCAACCAGTTCAGAGGCAAATCACTTCAATCTCATGAATTATCTACTGTAGGCTGTGACGAAGCGTCCATTATGTGTTAGTTAGGTAAATTCTTGGTTTCTTCAAAGTTGAGCTACCTTCGAGTAATATTCCTACTGAAAGGCCTCTTTGAATTGCGACCATTGTATCACCCCTCCGACAGGGTTAAGAATCTCTTGAGTTATTAAGAAAATTGATTTAAGATATAAGGTTAGTTGGGAATATATTTTATAGAGCTGTAATCCGTTAGGAATTTGTTGATAGTATATTTTATATTATTTCCATTAGTTGGTTATTAGTATATTCTCTTTTATTTTATTTGTAGGAGTTAGTTGGTAGCTTGTATCTTATCTAAAGTTGTGAATATTAATGAAGATTAGACTTTCAATCCCACTTTTCTTTCTCATTCTTAACACGGTACCAGAGCAAAAGAAGAGGAAGAACAAAATAAAAGTGACTTAGATCGGAATAGATGACGACGGATGAATTGGGACGACCTTCCACAAGATATATCAGTCCTTTTAAGGCTACATCTCAAAAGTTTTAATTTTTTGTCTCTACAGCGATTGTCCCAGATTGAACACCGCAAATCATCAATAAAATCAAGAGCATATTCATTGTCAAAATGTTTGTGGCAAGCTATCCAAATTCCGTTACCAACACGTAGCTTCCTAATCTCAATCTGGGTTTTGAATTGGTTACAAATATTCTCAATCATTCTCCTAGACTGAGAACTATGGTTGACAAACTGTTCTCGATCGTCCAAAATCAAGACTATGTTATAAGCATCTTCAAATTTCTCACCAAAACTCAAAGATGGCTTGCTCAAGATGTTCGTATTTTCTTTCACAACATCTTTACCGGATTTAATGATGGAATGATTAGATGAGTAAAATCTCAAGTTAAAAAGTTCTCTCTCGATTATCGCTAACAACTATCTTGGGCACATGCCCCTCATTAGAAGAACCTGTCGACCTATTTTCCTTTCCAATTGCTTCTACTTGACCGTCAACAAGATCTCATGAACGCGACATAAGACCGCTGATGAAAGTGATGAGATATCCTTATTCGATTTATCCTCTTAAACTTCTTGAAAGGAATCAGGAACTTGATGCTTAGAGTAGCCCATGCGCATAAACCTCTCAAGTGATTCAAGGGGAACATCGATCTTCGTGTTCTTAAATATTAAAATTTCCTTTTTGGTGAAATCAGTCAAATCCAGCTTCAAAATTTCGGACGTTGATTTAACACATCCTTATTACATTCACCATTCTGATCATACACGATTTTCACTCGTTCCAATCAAATTAAATATAAATGAGACAAATTACCAATACTGTAGTAAATCATTGTAGTCTATTTCTAGGTTTTGCATCTTTCTATCAAATTCAATTATTTTTTGCAAGTCTAAAATGAAAACCCATGTGTGATCATCTCAGTTTTGCATATTCTTGAGAAATTCAATTATTTCTTGGAAGTCTAAAAAATAAATCAATGTGTACAGATCATCAACAAATACTTGCTTAGAGTTAACTTGGCAGACGTTTCTACTTTTGTTTCTCATTCTTAACACAAATATCTACCCACCATATCTCTCTCTTGTTTCTGCAGTATGAATGAAGCCCAAGGTACCTTCTAATCATCAAGGCCGTTTATCAACCAAAAGATTATTTCCATCGATGACAACCATAGTTGTGCAACCATTAGATCCTCTAAGGTTAAAGACGCAAGAGTCCTACCTCTCGAAGTCTCGCAAGTATCTGGCCTCTCGCGCTGACAACGAACGGTTGGCCTACCTGGTGGCAATTATTGTTTGCTTCATAGCCTCGAATGACTCACATATCAAGGTAGTTTTGGGGTCTACTTCAACTTGAGGCATCGCTTGGGTGGCGCTATCTCTACCCTTGCCTCTTCCTCTTGCACGGGGTCGTCTTTTAGACAGCATGATCTATAACCAACACATAATATTTTACCTAAGTCTATAGCCCTTAACACATGCATATAACATACACATCATAGTATACGACTCTTAGGATACAATCCAATATATAATTATACCATACATAACATTGCATTGCACACATGAAGCAATCATAAGCAACAGGCATACCTAACGGCAACCGTGTGGCGGAATGGAACTATAGGAGCATGCTAAGCCTACGTCGAAGGCTAGTCATAGAATCTATAACCTAGAGCTCTGTTACTAACTATAACAACTCTATTTTTACTACTGAAATAAAGTCTCTACTACATACATGACATGACTATTAAGTGAGAAAAAAATCATTTAAAATATTTCATAACAACGTAAAAGAATTATATGTTCATAATAAAGTCACTAAAACAATATGATGAAAAAAAAACATGAATTTAAAATAAAACAAGAAAATAAAGCATTGTCGTGATCTAACATAAGGGGTATGAAAGAAAAATAACATGAATGCAACTACCCTAACTTCAGTCCCATAGTCGTCACTGCGACATTGTCGTCCATGCAGAGGTACCTTACCTTTACCTGAAAAATAAGAGTAAGTAACACGTGGCCTAAGTATTTTAAAAAATGCACAATATGTAACCCTACTACTAAAGTCAGAAATTGCAATCATATGCAATAATATTTGGGATCTATCCTTTCATAAAACATAATTTCATGGCCTTAGTCTAAACTTTTAGTTCAGACATAATTGGATGTATAATACTTCTCTACACACGATTCACGTATGTGCATATGGATCGAAGGCAAACTCATATACGTACCCCCTGAAACTGGCCTTCTATTAGCGTACACTCACGTTGCCGAGTTACCACAGAGGGAGGTGAGTGCACATAGCATCATGGTGTACATAATATCGTATCATAACATCGTAGTATATGCATTCGTACTCTACATAACAAAGAAGTATCCCAATGCATGTAAACATGCAATATGCATGAAGTCTCATCATTCAAAATCATGACATGTATCTGTTGTGCAAGTTATATCTTCATTTATTTCATACGTAACATAATCATTTTTTATCGTTTCATAATATAGTATATGACATGGTATCACACTTTCCTAACATAACACAATCACCAATGACATAATGTGTCAACAAGATATTCCATTACATACCTCATAATTACCACATAACATAACATAATTAACAAACATTAAATAATCACAACGTACAACATGTGTAAGGGCCATATGGCATGCACCATTCATATTTCAAGCAATTCATCCAACCAAACCAGTAGTAAAGCCCCTTATTTGAGTAGCTTAAACTAGAGTCCTTAATTTATCTTTGGCGCTGGTCTAAATTTGTCTCTTGAAATTCAAGTCAACCTGTGGTTTCATGACACCATATTAAAACATGTTAAATGATGTAGCCTACCTATTACTCATATTTAACCCTCTAATTTAGCTTTCAATATTTTAATTTGGTAAAAAATATATATATATAGTCATACTCATCTCATCTCGAATGCTTTTCAAAATTCTAAAATCAGCTCCAAAAGGGTGAAAATGGTAGGTTATGGTCTAAACAATGTCGAATGAGCCCTAAAATAGGTAACCCGAGTTGAATTCATCAGAGGATCTACTGTCACACTAAGCCGAGCAACGACGACATTGAGCCGAGGATAGAAGGCATGGGTCATAGCTGGTATCAAGACAGGTGGTAGGATCAAATTCTGGCACACGCCCGTGGGTAGGAGTCGGACCAAGGTGTGAGTATCAGGTCGCCGCAACGGGTTATGGATGAGCTGGCCCTTGGGTCATTGGGATTGGGCTAAGGCTACTAGGCACATGGACTGGACGTGTCTAAGGAATGGCTGACAAATGCGTGCGCCACTAGATGTCACGGTTGTACTTATGCAAGATGTGTTGCCTGTGGTCAAATGTCGGATGTCTTGGTCATGATTGTCGACTTGTTTTCCATGGCCACATGCTCATTTCAAGCCCCTTTCACTTGTTTTCATGTTATACAGGTCTTTACTATTATTATTGTGTCACTACGGGGTTTATGACCGGTCACCAAAATCATGTCTACCACCGTCACGGCTAAAATGCCCCAAAATGTGAATAGTTGTCAATTCTTACTATTCGATTTATATGCTATCAAAATCGTTGTGGTTGCTCATTCACTTTTAGCTTGTAATATTGTTTTCTTTAAAATAGTATCCAACATATTTTCTCGCTCACATTTTCAAAAACATTTGTCTCAAACGTGACATGAGGCACAAGCATATGTCGATATTGTCCACGAAGTTCGAATCTCAAACAGTTAACTTGTTTACTGGGTTAGAAGAACTGCTGCACAATCGTTGTCCCACTGCTGTAAGAGTTCGAGTGTTAGACCAGGAACGTTTCTAACTGTTAGACTAGATGTTGAATAAGTGAAGGGAGGGATAATGAAAAAAGTACTAGTTTAGTTTCATGTACATGCGTGTACTTAACCATAATAATTGGTTAAGTACAAGTGAGTGTACTTATCCACAATAATTTAGATAGGTACAAACACTTGACCAAGTGCTTGTACTAACCACGCAGTGGTTGACCTAAATTCACGAAAAAAAAAAGCTTAAAATTGGCGGTTGACTACGTAGTGTTTTTGTTCATTGTCGAGGGAGAAAATGGATGTTCTGAAGTTATGGATAAAATGGAAAGTCAAAGTAAACGCAATAATGCATGATAAAGATATTTTAAAAGAGAAACAATAAAATAATGAGGAAAACATACTTAATATGCAAGTTTTGGTAGTTTATTACTAAAAAGGTGGTAGCAAACATGACTTAATGATTACACAAGTATTTTATAACTACCAAATGCAAGCATTTGACATTCACAAAGGTTTGTACTTTTAAGTCATGTTCGTATCGATTATGATAATGTACTAGATTTAAGTGATTTAGGATTTTAATCATCAACCGAGATAAAGAATTTTCTAACTTAGGTATAAATTTGAAAATAAAAAATTAAGATAGGTGGTATTAAAATTTTTAAAAATAAAAATTAAGATCCATCGTGTTAAAAGCTGTCTTAAATGATATATATATATATTTACAAATGGTCAATTATAAATTTGGTAGGTTATTAGGAGATTCCTTGTAAGAAAATGACCGAAAAAATGGTTCTGATAAACTGGAAAAATTTAAAACTAAGAATAGAGATTTTTGGCGAACCGGATAAAAAATTATTAATATCGAAGTCTATAAGATAAAATGGTGGGCGTTATTCCCTTTAGTGTGCGCTGGTCCGTAGTGCTGGGGTAAGTTCGCAGCTGACCTAGGATGTTTGCCCATAGTAGGCTTGTGGTATGGACTCGTATGGATGGGCTTTCAGGCCATTGGGCTTGGTGGATCTTACCATAACATTAGCCCCACTGGTGAGTCCATCATTGTTGTGATCTTACCATAACATTAGCCCCACTAGTGAGTCCATCAATGTTGTCAGGTTAGGTCTTCGATTCACATGGTTAGGATCGATATTAGTTGTTAGCTCTGATACTAATTGTTAAGATTGCTCAATAATGCATACACTCAATCAAGATGAACATAAAAAACAGGAGAGAGAAAATACAAGAAAGAATGTTGGCTAAAGGTTTTATTACTGATGACTTCAATACACGCATGTACAACAAGATAAAATACAGAGAAAAAAAAAACTTTTTGAGAGCGCTGTCTAATGGTATATATATGGTTTCAATTTACTAAATATAGATTCCAAACATTTAAACTTACTCGATATAATCTAACAAATATATGTCTATAAAATCTTTACTAAATATCTACCATATATATCTATATCAGATCTTTATGAAATATCTTCCAAATATATTTGTACCAAATCTATACATAATGGCTCTGTATTCCAACTCACATTCGATCGATTGTCGTGTGTGTGAGTAGGGGAGAGCAAATCTATTGTTTCTTTGGGTTGGCACCCCAATGTCACTAATTTTTGTTGAGTGGCAAGGCAAGTCATCTGGTTTGGTCGTCATTCAAGGCTTCATTTCCCCTTGTCGAATGAAAATGGAAGGACGTATTTCTCTGAGGCCACGGAGGGTGGGTCATCAAGAATCTCCTATCGGGACAGTATTTCAATGCACGTGACATGAAAAATGCATGAGGTATCATAGTGTCACAACTCGATTTTCGAAGTTGGAAACTCAAATTGTGACTAAAAAGACAAGAACCAAAAGCAAATAAAACATAAGTAAATAAAATAAAATATAAAATGTCGTCGAATTTAAATCAAAATAAAACAAACAACACCACAACCACAATTAAATACAAAACGAACTCCAGTTACAAAACAATACTGTTCAAATTCATTACAAAGGAAAACGAGTTTGAGATACAATGACAAAGCAAAAATACAAGGACTCAAAATATAAAACATGAATTGATGTTCTCGGACGACTCACTCTATGACTACGTAGCTCTTGAATGCTTCTTGCAGTCTACGAACACCTAAAAAAAGGACAAATTGGTGAGTATAAAATAACCAATAAGCAATCAACTTGTAGGCTCTCATCACATCATTAACCTAATAAATATCTACATACTATACTGGGGGCTCTAGAAAGTTGGGACCTAACCTATGTTGTTGTTTGAACATCTAGGAAGGTCTTAAAGTTCCATATAATACTATAGTTGCTCGCATATCCCATCTAGATTTGGTGGGTAATACCAAGAAATGATTATGAACCAAAAAAAAAAAAAAGAGCGTTTGTAGCTGCCCACCGTGTATGGTAGCGACAGGCGTATGGTGATAATAAAGCGAGATGATAAAATAGATGGGAAGGTGATAAGAATTACGGTGTTCCAAATGTTCCAATTGGACCTATTACACGATCTAAGATAAGGAAGATTCAACAAGCATTCATTGTTCATCTACAAAATTGGATAGGTTCGCTTCAACCATTATTTCATGTGTTGCAAGCTTTTTCGATTGAAAAATGACCATTTGAAACATCATAAGTGAATATTTGCACAGTTAAAATAGTAGATGAAGTGATAAATTGTTAGAAAACTTTATATATTATTTTTAATTTCATAATTCTTGTAATGGGTAAAAGGTGGGAAGTTATTTGTACAATTGACTTCTCTCTCGTGCAAATTAAAATGGACTCTCTTATGTGGAAATCAGAGGAAATTGGAAGGGACGGAGAGTAAATTATGACCACCAACTTCTTTGGCGTACCACAAATTATTATTTAAAAGACAAATTTTGGAAGATCAAAATTGAGATATCAAATTGAGACTTTTTACCTTTAGAAATTTGAGCATAATCTCTATCACTTCTATGTTTCAAGCAATTGTACGATTGCATCCAAGTTATTCAATCGCCTTGATCAAATTCGATGGTAGAGTAACTCAATTTAAAACAAGATTTCAAATCTTGCTCCAGATCTTAAGATAATTTAATTACAGCTCTTGGTGTACAAGTGTTATTTTTTTTTTGTTCAAAGATTTTTGTTTCAACAAGAAACTTGTATGGTTAAGTTCATAGTTTGTAAACAAAAACATATTCTATTTTCAATAAAGTTATTATTGTTGTTTATTTAGTAAATATTGTTATTGAATAGAGTAAACTTTACAATCATTAATCTAAATCTAATAAATTAAGAACACTCTGGCTATAGTATGATTACTTGAACTATATGTAGAGACATAAGAGTGGATCAAGTTCAAGTATATTGTCAAAATGATCTATAGTATGAGGATAAGGCTGAGTACCTTATTCTGGGAACACTATGGATGCGACCCACTTTTGTATATGATATAAACAATGTGATCACTAAATTGTACATGTGGAGACATGTGAGTGGGGACGTCTTATGCAATGAGTATTGCATAAGACTGGACCATGAAGAAAACCACTCTCACTTTATAATGTCGTTTACTGTTGAGACTGATTTTCTTTTAATTCGATAACCTAGGTAACTCGATTTTAATCCTGAGCTAACCATGAACTCCTGTTTATTCGAAATTATCCTTAGATTTGCATGGGTGAGAGTGGCTCTAGTTCGCCGACTCAATAGGCCTCCCATTTTAGGGGTAAGACTGGGTGAATGGCCGGGGACGTGGGGTGCAAGATGGAACTCACTCCTACCCACTTTTAGGGATAGAAGAGAGGTAGTTCCCTTAAGCACTGAACTCTAAGTCTTGAACAAGGGGCCCCACCCTCTCATTGGCCTAAGAGGAATTCGGTTTAATGGTTGGACCACAAACCAATTGTTCATTAGAGGATCAGTGAGACATAAGAAACAAGAAGTAACTTCAGGGGTAAAATGATAAATTGACCCAGCTCTAGTTACGAACAACCTGTGAAGGATCGACTTACTAATCATGGTTATATCAAATGGACAGAAATATATCTATAGTGAGGGGAGTGCAACAACTAGGCTATAGTGGAGTGTCTTAGTAGTTAACGAATGTTGGTTAACAAGGTTAATGAGTTTAACCGGTTAATCTTGGATCGTTGGAGCCCATGATCTATAGGTCCATCAGGTCCCTCTGCTAGCTCATATCGGACTAAACCATAGAACAGTGTGACGAGTGAGTTCGAAGTGTTCCAATTCAAATTATGGAATATGCGCTACATATATACGATATATTTGACCGCATTTTTGTTTTATTTACGAATTAAACAAAAGGAGAGAATCTAAGATATTTAAATAAGATTTAAATATCTTAATCAATTATGTGTTGGAATTGATTGGAATTGGCATTTGAATTAATATTAAATATTAATTAATTATTTAATATTACTTTAATTTAAAATTAATTATTCAAATTAATTGTTGAATTAAAATGAAAAAAAGTCAAAATGTTGACTTCATTTAATGGAAAAAATCCATTTTAGTGGAATTTTGAGGTGTCAAAATTTAGTTTAACCAAACTTGCATGCTTGCCAAATAAACTCCACAAGTTTGAGGGAAATTTAGTGGAGAAGACACTAGTAGTGGTTCGAAACCGGTTCGTGAGGAAAAAGAAATTTAAACTACAAAATGTTAGTATTCAAACTCATTAAGTTTTAATACTTATGAACATGCTAGTTATTTTGATGTTCTAAGAGTGCCTAAGATCCAAATTACTTCCACATGTGTTATGAGGTGGCTATGTGTTCACCGTCAAGCATTCAAACCCAGAACCATCAAAGATTCCTCAAGCAATCAAATGCATTGAGTTGTGGGGTTTGCCGAATGGGACTCGAGTAAGAGCGTGACAAAGGAACGGAAGACTGAGAGCATGGGATGGAGGAGATTGGAGCCATCGTTTGAGGTAAGCTCGGTTGCTTTCCTTAATAACTTTTGATGCTCATATATCTCTCAAATCTCAACCAAATCATGCAAATCTTAGCTCATTGAACTCAGCTTTAATAAGGCATCATCTTTGCTAAAGAGGGTAGGAGTTTTCGAGGATCGAACGCGATTTGGACGGGAGTATGAGCTGATGGATGCGCGGGTAAGTTTGAAAGAAACCCCATGAACTTTGAACACTCACAACTTACACATTTCTTAATGAAATAACGCAATCTTAGTGTCTATGGATTTAGCTGGAAGTGTACTACAACTTTGTTCAAGAACAAAAATTCATCCAAGGCCTAGAACGAGAGATACGAGGAGCAAAAGTAAACAGTAAGGAAAAAAAGAGGAAGTAAAAAGGAGGGTGGCATCAATGCATGTCAGCAGATGACGTCAGTGGGTGCAGCAAGATAAAATAAACATGTAGAAATTTTAGCCTAAATTGAGTTAATTTGGTGTACTAAAAAGTATGTTACATTTTAAGCTTTAATTTGAATGAAACTAAAAACATGTCTTTAGTATGATCATTAGCATGTTATAGATCAATAGCATGTTATAGGAAACATATTATCAAGATTTGAGCATGGAAGGAGTGGATTTGTTATATGTAAGAGCACGTTACATGTTATGATGCACGTTTTTCTAGAAAGACATGAGTTGCTCCAATAAGAGCAAAACTGAAATCATGACTAGGGGTTCACCAATAAGAGCACGTTAAATGTTATGCTTAGGTCACTATGTTGCGTCTCTGTTATATATGTATATGATTTTAGCGGTTATAAGAGAACGATTAGGGGTTCACCAACTAACCCTTAATCATAAACTTGACTCGATTGTGAGGGATCTAGATAACTATAAAACTGACTTATGATATTTTATGATTTCTGAATGTACCCTGTGGGGATTACTGGGAAGTTTGTCCGTTAGCTTTCTTGTAGTGAACATGTCACGAGCAGTAAAGGTCGATAGTTGTACCCAGAGTTGGTTGTCCTTAAGACTTATGATTATTGTTCATGCATGCAAGTTTAGCAATTATATGAAGACAGTTAGGAATTCGCCAACTAGCTTCTAATCGTAAATCTAACTCGATTATCAAGGGTCCGGATAACTATAGAACTGGTGTATGATATTTTATGACATGATTTGTGCTCTATAGAGATTATTAGGAAATTTGTCAGTTAGTTTTCCTTTAGTGATCTTATCACGAGGGACAAGGGTCCATAGGTGTACCTTAGAGTTGATTGAGCCTTAGCATACATGAATCCTATGAGGCTAATATCGGGGTCGTGCCTCAAGGGCCTAAAGTAAGATGATGAAAGAGACTAGCAAAAACGATTAACCAAGAGACCTACAAAACTTAAGAATATTTCGAGGGTTGGAGGTCCATATAGGACAAAGAACCAAGAAAATAAAATAAGTAAACCTAGGGGTAACCTAGGAAAAGCCTATACTTGGGAACGAAACCCAAACGAGAATAAGACACCAAACGAACTAAGATCAATCAAACTTAAGAACGAACTATGAACTACCAACAAGCTACTTATTGAGTATATTTTATATACTCGTTCATGCTTCTTCAATTTCCTTTTTATGTGGAGCTTGATGTAGCAGTCGAGGCGAAGGTGCATGTGGGATTTGGCTATAGGGAGTCCCGTCACACTTGAGTCTAGATTTCCTTTAGTACTTATCTTTAAATCTTGTATTTCATGTATTTTAAATAGTTTGATTTTGCAGTAGTGTATTTTAGTGGTCTTGGTTTATTTATTTATTTTGGTACAAAAAAAAATTATTGCTACTTTAATTGAATTTCAAAGTGGATGCACGTAGGTAAGTGTTTTGAATTTTTCACATTTTTACTTATTTCTACACCATTGTATATCAGTCCATGGCTTGAGTCCCTCAAAAAGTGAGTTGTAACATGGTGGTTAAGTCTGGCGCCATAAATCTGTTGAGTGACAAATTCCATCTCTGAGGTGAATTATTGTTCTGTTCTTTGACTTTAATATCTGGCTTTGCTTACGTAGTAAATGTCAAGTATCTTGGGTTGAGACACTATTTTATAAAAATGTTGGGGGCGCAGTATGGCGTGAGCTAATCTAAACATCAACCAAGAAAGGTTAGCTAGTAGACCTTCCCACAGGACCATAAAGACCAAAGTTTAGGGAATGTAATCCCCACGTGCTAGGCAGCTATTGGGTCAACCTATATGCTCCCACGACTCCCTTTTCAAGAATAGGTTCATCTCTAGCCATTTTCTCAAGGTTGAGGCACACACTACCCTAATCTTGAAGTAGATAGGGTAGTGAAGAGATTGATGACATCTTTCATACTAACTATAGTCTGGTGAGCTACCTTGGTTGTCATTGATGATCGTGGAGATTTACTAAGTTCTTACTAACATTTAGACGATTTAATTCTCAACTATCATTTCTAAGATGTTTAAGATTAACCTCCCGACTAATCCATACTCTAGGTGCATACAAATCCTTCGACTGAGGTATACATAATCCTTTGGTAGTCGTATAGTGAACAATTTTTTTTACAATGACCAATTCTTCACACAGCTCATAAGTTGAAGAAAAACACACACTCCCATTGGCTGCCTAACTGAGGGATGGTCGAGGCAAGTTCAATAATGCGCCTTTTCCAAATGATTAAAATTTTCCAACTTTCACTTATTAGTAGCAAAATTTAAAAAAAAAAAAAAAATCATTTATGAATATGAATGAACCTTATAAATCACTTCTAATGTTATGGTACTTTAGTCGATTCGAATCTGTGTTTCTGTAAAGTAGGTCAAGTGTTCATTTTAAGACAATCACAACCAAATATTATACTAGAATAATTCTTATACTTATAGTGTTTAGTTACCATCATTTTGGTCAAGTACATTATTAACCGTTTTAATTAGCCTTCCGTAGATTTTGACTCATCATTTTAGAGTTAGTAATTTTATCCCAACAAATGTGTGTTTAGTAGATTGAGTATTAGAAATAAAATTACAATCCTATCCATATCAAGAGTTCATCCCGATATTGATCCATGAAAGCAACTTGGGAAGGGGACGATCCAAAAGTGATCGTGAAGCCCCATATGAATCTCACGTTGTGAACCAATGATGAAAGTTGTAGGATATGTTGACATATTTTTTCCATTTATTATTTTGAAGATACTTTCTCTAATACATCTTCCAATAGAATGATCTAAAAGTTGCCATGACAAACATCTTCGATAAGGAGGATGATCTAAAAGCTGCCACGAGGCTCTTGCATGACTCTAAAGTTGTGATCAATGGTAAAAATTATAGAACATCTTTGTCGGATAATGAAAGTCCCACATCAACTAATTTAGGAAATGATATGTGTTTATAATCAAATAATATTCTCCCCATTGGCACGAGGCCTTTTGGGGAATCCCAAAGCAAAGTCACGAGGACTTATGCTCAAAGTGAACAATATCATATCATTCTGGAGAGTTGTGTTCGTTTAACTTGGTATCAGAGCCTAATTTAGAGAATGATCATAGATTTATAATCAAAGTGGTCTCATACCATTGTGGAGAGTCGTGTTCAATCTTGACCTAGGATCATAATTTCATGGTACGGTGGAAGAGATGAGTTCCTAGAATGAACCCAAGGACTCAATAAATATATACATTTTAAATGGATCCTATCATCCGAACTACCATGACCCTGTAACGAAGGGTGCTGCTTATGACGCGTACCCAACACGACACTCCAATGTCTGATTCCGAGCGCAAGGAAGCTCCTAATTCTTCAAGCACTGACACAAAGAAGACGCCCAGAGGTTCCATCAGTGGCGGAGACGTCAAGGATACGCCGGAGTATGAGAAACAGAGGCTTTCTAGAATCGCCGAGAACAGGAAGAGAATGGAAGCCCTTGGATTGGCCAAATTGGCGACCTCATTTATGGATTCTTCCAAGACTCTGAGGAAGATTGATAGAAAGGGGAAGCGTAAGTTCGATGAAGATTATAATCCTGGCGAGGGTTCTTCGAATTCTGAAGATGATGACTCGGAGGAAGGGGATGAAGGTTTTGGAAGTGGGAAAGTTTCTAGGTCTCGTGGAATGAAGGTAATCTCTCTCCATTTTCTGTCATTGTGTACTTCTACCATTGTACAAAAATTAATTTGGTGGTCGCTGCATTGTTCATGATTCAGCAATGGTCCTTAGGTTGATTCACTGGTAATTTCCTGTTGGGATCCTTAATTTTGGTTGTGTATATTATCTTAATTAAGTCGAATATTTAACAATTTGCCTGTTTCTATGTCTGTAATATCCATCAAAGATGGAGATAAATGCTGAGAGTATATATGTTTTTAAAAAGAAGACATTATTCATTGGTATGATGAAAAGATGAACTCAGTGTCACCTTTTATCTCAGTAATTAAGTCTGAGTGGAGAGTTGGCTTCATTGTTTCATTTTAGTGAAGTGGAAAATATAAGTCTTGGCCAAGGAGTTGAGGGAGCCTTTCTCCCTTCAGAATTGGGGAAGAACCTATTGATGTCAGAAGCTTTGGAAAAGAATTAGAGCTTGAAGGAGTTTTTTAGTTGTTTTGTTTTTTCTTTGAAAGAAAAAAAGTCGAACAAATTTTGGTTCAATTTTAAATGAAAAGAATGAGAAATAGATCAAAGGAGCGGGAGGGGGGATTGAAGAAGTAGATAAGAGGGCTTTCTGGGTTTGTGGAGGATACACATCTAGGTTTTTGGGAGTCTTCCATTGGCCTTTGTATTCTTTCTTTTGAGGTTTTTGGTGGATTACCAAATCAAGTATGCCAAAAACATTGTTCAGACCCACCAGCATGATTGTAACAAAGAAGTCTGGTTTGGTCTCTGTATTTAGATCAAAGAGTTTCTTTCTTTGGTTGGAAGGGATTGATGGAGAAGTACTAGCTCTCGTTCCCTTCCTACAAAGGAAAGTCGTATATCAAGTAGAGAAATGATGACTAGCGCTTTTTGTTTTCTCAAGATGGAACCAAGATTCTGTTTGTACCTCATTTGCATCCAATTTGGTAATCTCGGCCTACGAATGCCTCTTGTTTGAAAGCTTTTCAACCCATAATAGCTTGCAATAGTCAACTAACCAGGACACGGTTCCCCAGTGGAGGGTTAAGGAAAAATCATATTATCTTGTCCATATTTGATAATCCATGCTTAACTTTCTTCGTAATTTTCATCACCTCAATGGAGTAAGATTTCCTGTCAACAGAGATCGTGTGTTTTGAGTAGTTTCCAACCCATTGGAAAGAGGAGGGATCAGAAAGTAAGGAGGGAGCTTGCATTTTTGTGCAGGAAATTTCCTCGGTTATAGCTTATATGCTATTGCCTTTTTCTTTTTCTTTTTGATAAGAAACCAGAGGATAACATTAATAGCAAAAAAGGAAAAAACAACCTAAGGGTTGTAGAAAGAGAACCCCCTCATGAAGAGCTAATCACAAGAACACCTTCCAGTCATGGAGAAATATGTCACTGTCAATTGTATGCTGTATTATAACTTGAGTTGCTGAAATGGGGAACAATTTGATCTGAACTTATATTCTATCAAGAAATTGTGGTGTGGGCTAGTCTTGATGATTATCGCTTTTGCTGAAGAGTTCTGGCTCATGTACAGTCAAGTTCTTGCAATTTGACTCCAGATTCCTCAGTCTCAGGTAATTGACAGAGAACTAGCTGGCTGTGTTAAAAATTCCTAAAACAGTCGGGAGTGTTCTTTTGGGATTCAAGTCTTAACAGCATCAGCATTATGAAATGAATATAGCACAAAGGAGGAATGTCTTGTTTCATGCACCTTTTTTTCTTCTTTATGTCAATTATAAGGCAGAATGTTGAGGATGTTAACCATTTATGTTTACAATCTGAGTGGGCCTGTAGTTGTTAAAATAATTTATTTGGCTCTTATATGTGAATCAGGCGTCTCCTAGGGATATGGAGGCAACCTCTCAGGTACTTGGAGGCTTAAAGTTGGGAACGACAGGTCTTATTTTGTCACTTATTGAGTGTAAAGCTTTCCGTCGGTGTTTTTTCCTGGTGTAAAACAGTAGGATTTCTAAAAATTCCTTCAGTGAATGGATTGGTCAAATGGTTTGTTTCTAGCTCGACGCCTTCATACTACACTGTTCCCTTGGGTAAAAACGTGTGTTACTCATAGATAGATTATGAAGTCGAAGGGGAATTATTTTTGTACTTCTTTGACTAAACCATGGGCTATAGCTTATCTCCTTCCATTTTTTGCGTACTTTTTCTTTCATTTTATAGATGAAAGCCTTCTTCGTTTCCCAAAAAAAAAAAACCTACTTGTCGTTGGAAAACCACGTATTGTTTCTAGCTTCATTTCCAAGCAAAACCTTTTTTTTTTTAGTTAAATGGGGATATATATTATATTGGGGGCACTAAAAGAAGGTCAACTGTAGTCCAAACATGTATACTTTCTCTCATGGAGTTAATTGGTGGTATGAAACAAGGGCACAAATCTCTGTTTTTATTTATGTTATTGCATTTTGGTGTGTTTCATGCCTACAAGGAAGTTGTCCTGGCCAAAATATATTAAAAAGGAAAATATATCCTGCACGTTTTTTACGTACAAAGGTCCATCTATTTCAGCACATTCTAATTGGTGCAGTCTGAAAATTGTTCAAATTTTATTTCAGGGAAAGAACAGAGGTTCAAAAGCAAAAAGGAAATCTTCTGTCGAAAAATCAAATAACTTAAATGATGAAGATGATGATGCATTACAACAGGTAGATTCATAATATTCCATCGGTACTTTGTAATTCAAGACAGCACAAACAGGCTAACAATATCATATGCTTCCCAAGCAGGCGATCAAACTTTCACTACAGGATTCTGGTGAAACCTCTGATGCACAGATGCAAGGTCCTTTTGAAAATGTTAGAAGGAAAAATGTGAAGAATCAGGAAATGGGAGGAGGGATGAAGAGAAAAGGATTGGTAGCCTTTTTACTCATAACGTAGTATTATAGCCTTAGTGATCCTTTATTCATCTTTTCTCTTAATTCTTTTTCTTCACATCTGAACTGCAGTTCACTAGTCGGATGCAGATGAACGAGGATGAACTTATCATGAACTTCTATTGTTTTGATGGTATTTTATATATCTGGTATGATATTAATGCACTTTAAAGTAAGTTTTACTACTGACCTGGTGAACTTGGCTAATAGAATCATGGAAAGGGAGCATTACTGTAAGTGACCTGAAAAGAGTGGCAGCTGTTCATGATTTTACTTGGTCTGTCAAAGAATTAGAGGATATGATTAATTGCTTTGACAGTGATGGAGATGCCAAGGTTAGTTTCTTGGATTCACGCTCTCTTTTCATATTTCAATTCCATTCTCTCTTTATAAGATGAATTGTAATCTTCGTATAGTTTTCGAGTCTGAGATATATGTTCTCGATTGTTTCGTTCAAGATTCAAAATTTTTAACAATACCATCAAACTCAGCGGGGATAGGACATGACACATATTTAGTTGACTTGCTTAGAAAAAGACATCTTGACGTCAAAGACAATGATGGACATGAGAACCTTTGTATGTTTATATCTCAAACTACTGAAATATTTTTCTGAAGGAAAATTTTGTTACCAGTTGTGAATATTTGTGGCTTGTTTCCGCCGGTAAATATAGCTACTTTTATCTACCATCATGTCCAACCTATCTTGTTTGAATTAAGCTTTGTTTGATCATCCTTTCCGAGAATACGTGTCCATTTTCGTTTCCATCACAGTTAAGTATGGATGACTTTCGAAGAATTGCTAGTCGATGTAACATGATAAAGGAGTCCATTACATGACCGACGCAGATGACGACCAATGTGCGGAGGAGGATGGATATAGGAAGAATGGAAGAGGATGGCAATATCGATTGTCTCCCCCTCTGCTTTTTTCTAGAACAATCAAATGGAAGCATGCTCTTTATCCAATCATTCATCAGAAAATTATGAGGTTTGTTGCACAGAGCATCAAAACATTCTTTTTGGAAGACAAAGCTCAAACGATCATCATAAGACGAGGGAGCATAATGGCTCCGATCGATAACGATGACCAATCTTCATGATTTTGTTGAAATCCCAGGTATTGTAGAGCATTTAAACTTGTTGTCGTAATTGTGAAATTCTGATCCCATGTGTTTCAATCTTCGAGATCTGTCTTTCAATTTTGATACCCAGGTAAAAGATGTATGATTGCATTTGGCATTGTCATGGTTCCTAGATTGTGATATCCCTGCTATACTGGTTTCTTGGTTCATGTGGTTTACTAGTATTTCGGTTAATATGGTTAGAGGGCACTTATTTATGATTGAATGTTTTGGAATGCTGAATCTGCAAGATCTTTCATTCTTGTGTCGGTTTTGAAGGTTTATTACTGTAACAGCCCAAGCCTATCGCTAACAGGTTTTGTCTGTTTTGGTTTGTTACGTATCGCCGTCAGCCTCAAAGTTTTAAAACGCGTCTACTAGGGAGAGGTTTCTTCACCCTTATAAAGAATATTTCGTTAGATCTCACAATTACGTTCTTTTTTCGGTTGAATGAGATATAAAATACAAATTTGGACTCATCTTCTCTAAACGATCTCTCTGCTTTTTCGATACCGTAACGATCATTTGGCTTATAGTGGTTAGCTTTGACCATACTTTAGACATGGATTTATAGGAATTGTGGATACTTTCGAAACTGTAGCATTGAGTCTTCTGTGGAACCATATTTGACTATTTACGCAGGATTGCACCATTTAGAGGAAACTGGAAATGCCATCAGGAACTGGTTTTGCTAGAACTGCATTATTACGTTTAACATTCATTTTTCACTTTAAAACCTTAAATTTAAATATTTTTTTACAAGTTCATATTAATTAAACTTAGACCCTCTATTACAATTTTGTTTTAAAATTGTTAAACGCACAACTTTTCTACACGCGTGTGAGATTTCTTTAAATATAAAAATCGATATAAATCTTTCCCTATTACTTTCTACTTGTTTAGAAATAATTACGTTAATCGGAATAGCTATAAAATTTCGATCAATTCACATATGAAATTTTAGGAATTTTAAGGTTCTGAGTTGAACATAGTTATTAGTTTCGAATTTTAATTGATCAGGCAAAAAATTAGTTCTACCCTCTTCAAATCACTGACCAAAGCTAAACAATCTAACTCAATCCAAAGCTAGGTGAAGATCAACTTCAATGACATCCACATTTCCTCCGGTAATATTTCTTTGCCAAACAACCCTATTTTTCAAATACAATAAAGTCTCTCCATGCCCGACGGATAAGGTGAAAACATTCATTTAAAATAATTCATAAAAGGTGTCATGGATTATATAACGTTTGTAGTAGAATTTTCGAAAAAAAACAATAAAGCAAAAAAACCATAACGTGAAATTTTAAATAAATAAGAAAATTAAACAATGTCTTGAGCTAACTTAAGGACTATAAAATAGACATAAATATGACTACCCTAATACCGATTTTATGACTTTCATTGTGACACTGTCATTGTACATTAATGTCTTACCTTTACTTGGTAAATAAAAGTGGCATGTGATTTGAGTATTTTAAGAAATAGTCACTGAGTAGCCCCATTTTTGGAGTTGGAAAATACAAACATATGCAATACGGTGGGATCTATCATTTTAAAAACATCATAGCATGCCCTCAGGCGGCTTTCCGATTAGAGACAGTGTTAGATGTATAGTATTTCTTTATAACACGGTTCACGTATGCGTACATAGAAAATTGACTTACCGAAATGGCCTCGAAACGATAACATTACTTCTTGTGTGGCTTAAGTCTGTGCAATACTGGGGACGAACAATGTACATGCCCTTTTTCTTTTCTTTTTATAATTATTATATTTTTAATCTTTGTTGATTGTTACATGTAGGGTCGTTCTATTCTTGCTCGTTAACAACATTCAATTAAATATCTACAATTTTTCCCGTATGATATTCTAATATGTTCGAAGGCGTCTGGTGTGACTTATTGTAAGCGACACTCATCCCAAAAAAATTTCTCGTATGGTATCTCAATCATGGTGTGACCTATCATTTCATAAAAATATCATAGCCTTAAACTCTACTTTTTAGTCCATACAAAATTGGATGTGTAATACTTCTATACACACAGCACACGCATGCACACGTAGACCCACCAAGCGGGTTTGTATACGTATCCTTGGGACTAGCCTCCAACTAACGCACACTCACATTGTCAAAGCCACCGAGGGAAAGGAGCCCACATAGTATCATGACACACATAAATATTGTATTGTCACGTCCATACTCATCATAACGGAGAAATATCCCAATGCACATAATATACATAATGCTTGAGGTCCTATAATATCAAATCATGGCATATACTAATGATGCAAATCATATCTTCATTCTTTTCATGACATAGCATTTCTACGATACATGCATACGTATAATGAACAATCTTTCATGGTTAACATACATGACATATTGTTAGCATGACTTATCAATGTCCCTTTTCAATCTCCATTCCCACTAAATTTTTCATTTATTTTTGTCAAGATCGAGGTTGAGATTCCCCATGAAAAACTTGTAGGGATCCGATTTCCACCGAGAATTTTCTCCATCTTTTTGTATATTTTTCAAATATATATATATATATATATTTTAATTCCTATTTTTCAATATAATTTCTATTAAAAAAAATAAACCACCCTTATAAACTCAATAATATTTCTTAATTAAAAATATAATATAATATTCAATATAATTTCTAAAAACTCAAATTTTAATTTTATACACGTAAATATATATATTTGGTGAGGTTGGAACATAGATCGAGATAGGGAATAAGTCTCTCTTTAATCATGTACCATAGGATAACTTTCACACCATTTAGGTGCGGTGGATTAAGCAAACATTCTCACATACAAGCGATCGCTAAGCAATAATCGTATTGAATATCTAGAAACAAATATCTCAGATCTACCCTCCACCCATTATACAAATCATAATCTTAAACAAAATCAAGTATAAACAGCTGGTTTCTTCGAATCCTTCAAACAGAAGTGAGAAGACGAGCATCGAATTTACCTCGGCAGCATTCTTGCAAGATCAAGCTGCCTAAATCATCACATAAACTGAGGTCAGCCATAGCCATGAGCTCCTTCAGCTGGTTTCGAGTCATCACTACTTTGATCCTTAAAGGCCTCGAACAGCTTCTCAGTCCTTCGTGGCCTTCAATTGGGTGTATCACTCTTCTCTTTCCAATCCAATTCCCCATCTTCTTTGCCTCTCTCTCTCTGCTTCTCTTCTTAATTGGCGTTTGGAAACTCTCTCATAGAACACCAAAAGCTGAAGGGGATATTATCTCCATTATTTTCAGCATTAAAGATGGCAGTTGAAACTTAATTGTTCTAAGCTTTAAATTGGAGTCCCCATGACATTCAATGCATTTAATTCATTGGGTTTGTAGTTAGCAACTTAATCATCTTATGTAATTCAATTTGGGTCGGAAAAGTCCGGATGAGTTTCAACGATTACAAATGATACCAGAGTCAGGTTCCAACTGATGTGCCAATGAGGAAGCTGAGTCTCAAAGGGGGTGGACACGAAGTCGTGTGCAAGCAAACACGTTAGTCCATGAATGGGGTGAATTAGGGGGTCCCACATCAATTGGAGAATGGGACGAGTGTCAGCGAAGAGGATATTTATGAGTGAGTGTGGAAACCTCTACCTAAGAAGAGAAAAGTCCTAATAGGGTATTTATATCCATTCATGTCCATTTATCTTCAATTTAGTTTCCAACCCCTATGTAATATTCAACCTATCCGCTTCTCCCGAGTCTCGTTGATTCGATCTGATCTTAAATGTTTCAATTTAGTCATGGATCCAATTTTATTATGGTCTTAATTATAGCGGTAAACATTTTAATTCAGTCTCAATTGAACACATTTTCTATTTTTTCGACCAAGGGGTCTATATAGTTGTAGATGCTAAGTACTATCTCTAGCAATTTGCAAGATTAGTAAAGATTGTGGAAGGTTTAATTTATGCTTGGTAGCGGCGTTCATTGGTTGGGTTGGGACATTTTTCAGACCCAATCTAATTGTTTAAGTTGTAAAGTTTTTCAACTTAAATAACTCTGGTTAAATAATAAACCTAACTCGACCCAACTATAATTTTTTTTAGTTGAGTTGCTTTTGTTCAAACATTTAATTAAATTTTGTAATTCAATTTTAAAATATATTTTGAAAAATTATCTTCTAAATCGTTAAAAAAAATAATTTTTAAAAATAATTAGAAAATAAATAACAAAAAAAATATGAAATTAAATAAATAATGTATTATTGTATAACAAGCAAAAATATATATATATATATATTTCATAATTAACAATAAATTCGGGTCGGTTTAATTCAAGCAGGGAATTCATGAACAACTCATTCATAAAATTTTCATTTATTTATTTGAGCTAAACTCCCTTCTCTTTTGATTATTTTTTTCTTTTAGTGTATTTATTTAATTTAATCGTGCAACGTTAATGATCTTGACACGCTTATAACAAATTTTAAGGAAAACTCAAGTTCTATATACATTTTTTCATTCTCCACTTCACTTTGTAGCTTCGTTGGATCTTAGACGAGATTTATTTTTGTCAACAAAACATAATTCATTTGAAATTTAAGTTTGTTCGGCCACACACGCTGCTCGTGCATGCATCTTCAATTGTCTGCAACCTTAATCGACTTTGCTGTATACTAGGCTAAATCATTTGACTCGACCTTACTCCTGTAAAGTCACACATGGACTAATTTAAGGAATATTCATGAGTTTATAATCAAGAAAGAAATAGTATCTACATTTGATACGAGACCTTTTGAGAAATCACAAAGTGTTGGATGAAGGCCTCACAGACTAATTTAGGATATGACAGTAGGTTTATAGTTAAGAATATCATTTCCTTATAAATTGAGTTAATAATATTTTTTTCTTTTTTTTAAAAAAAAACCCTATCCCCTCTTTTCTTCTGCCCTTAGGTTTATCTTCAGTCGCTACCCATTTTCGCAGAAATCCATCACCAGCCCGTCTCCTTCTTCGACGTTAGCAGCTGGTCCTCCGACCAGTGATCCAGCCGCCGGCGACGAACTCGAGAAGTTTTCTTCTCTGGCGCGAGCACCTATCACGAGCCGCGACGCACAGGTCAGCAGTTGGTCCTTCGACGAACGCACGTCCACTGATTTCTCTTCCCAGGTGACATTCGGAAGCAACCCACAACCCGAATGCCTCAAATCGGATTCCCCATAACCTGTAAAAGTGAGATTTAGTTCGAACCTGTTCGAACACATTCCAGCAAAGACTAAAGCCTTGGATAGTGGGTGGGCTCTTTACGAGTTTACTAAGTGTATTAATTCTGATTCTAACTATTGGAAGTTTTTTGTATATAGGTTCGGACTGCTCGATTCAAGTTTAAGGTTGACATTGGGTAAGAAATAGCTGTCGATTAAGGTTTAAAACGGAACTTTAACCTTGAAATCTTGTCTACAATTTCTTATAGTAGCGCTTTATAACGTAAGGTAGTTCTTACTTGTGAAGTCTGTTCCTTGTTATTTTTATGATCTATAAAATTTAATTTATATGCGATTATAAACTGTTTTGGGTTCTGGTAAGTATAATTATGCTGTGTTGTTGAGTTACATCCTTGTGATGATGGATATGTTGGATGTTGAAATTTTCTGAAATTATATGATAGTATGATGCTTATGTCGGAATCTGGTTCATGTTGTTAATTTTCAGAAATATGGCTCCGAAAGCATGTTAGAATGTGCATACATGGGAATTTGTGAGACTGATTGGTGAGGGAGGGTTAGAAGACCTTAAAAGTGAGGACAGTGTCTGGGCTTTGGATATAAATGGTGGACGGTTGGTATTGTGTTATGGAAAGTAAGTGAATATCAGGCCTCAAGTATGAATGGTTAAGGATTGGTGTGTCACTATTGGGTGTCAAGGCCTGTAGTATATATGGTCGGGAGTCAACATGCCAATATTGGATAAGAGAAGTATCAAGGCCTTGGGTATAAATGCTCAAGAGCCGGTGTGATGAGCTTTTATACAAGCATTGGGGCCTTGGGTGTAAATGGTTGAGGGTTGAACGTTGCGTTTTGTAGAGAAGGGTTGAGGATTTTGGTATAAATGATCAGGAGTCAATGTGTCTTGCAAGAGTAAATCTCAAAGATGTGGAAAAGATTGAATGGAGTTAGAAAGAGCTAGAAAGAGCTATGAGAACTCAGTGATGTTCGAGAGTTTGTTAGAACTTGAGTTCGAGGATAGGCGTGCACGACATGAATATTGTGGATGATATGATTATGATTCATGAGCTGAATATGTCACATATATTTACTTGTTTTCATATTTGTTGTGAGAGCATGATGTGATGTATGTTGTATGCTGTTGGTAAAAATTGATACAACTTGCATTATAAATAGACCAATATAAATAAACCATGGGTGAAAGTATTTAAAAGTTCTTTCTCACTGAGTCAAGTATTACTATTATCAAGTTTGTTCAAGAAAGTAGAGCCATTTGTTAGATAAGAGAGTTACTAAGATGAGAATTGGGGATAAGAACTTTTCTAATCAGAACGATCCCTAGTTCATTTTTACAATGAATGTTTTCAATATCGATGTTGATGAAAATACCAAAAAAAATTGTAAATAAAGAATTCAAAAAAGAAAATTAAATTGGACTTAAGAACATAGGCATTGTTCCCTTTGTTTTTCATGCGGCTTTGTTCCTTACACTCTGCAATGATGTTGCTTAAACAGGTAACTTCGATATGATTCTCAATGGATGCACCACACCCACTGGCTTCTTCTTCTCAAATTCCAGGTTGTCTATCCCTAACCGTTCAGCGATCTCACGTAGTTCTGATTGCAGTATGCATGCTGCTGCTAGCATTAGAAGTTCAAGGGAACCTCATTTAGAGCATCAAACATGTCGCTATAGAGGTGCATACGAAGCCTTTCACAATCTTTATTCATCTTTTATTTGATCTTTTTATTGAAACAACTATAACTGGTGGAGACGTAAATGTAAAGAAATTACTGTCTGACTTTTGTGACAATTGCTTCTTGAAGTAATCCATTATTTTTCAAATGTAGGTGTCTTTCCCTTAAAACTAGGTGCTGGATCTTCCCATTTCTTAAGCGGGGATCTAGGTGGCTTGCTACATACAATCCCAAGGTTACCAAGGAAAAGAAATGTTAGCATGACACCACGGGCAGCCAAAGATATCCCTACGAGTTATCGTTTCCCTCCGATGACCACTAAACCAAAATGGTGGTGGAGGACATTGGCATGCTTACCCTATCTAATGCCCTTTCACGAAACTTGGATGTACTCTGAAACCGCGTACCACCTACACCCGTTCCTGGAGGACTTCGAATTCTTGACATATCCATTTCTCGAAGCCCTTGGACAACTACCAACTTGGTTCTTGATTGCATATTTCTTTATTGCCTATCTAGGAATTGTAAGACGTAAGGAATGGCCACACTTCTTTAGATTTCACGTAGTCATGGGCATGTTGTTGGAGATTGCCCTGCAAGTGATTGGTACAGTGAGCCGTTGGATGCCCCTTGCAGTCTATTGGGGTAAAGTAGGGATGCACTTTTGGACAGCCGTATCGTTTGCTTACCTATTCACGGTTTTGGAAGCCGTTCGCTGTGCCCTTGCAGGCATGTATGCTGATATCCCTTTCTTCTGTGATGCAGCCTACATCCAAATTCCATACGATTAAGAACTCTTCGGTTTATAGTCTCGGTGCGAGTAGACTGTGATATGGACATGTACTTTTGTTACTGCCCTTGTAAAGTGCAGTCGGAAATGAACTTCAAACATTCTGAACTCTATTTGCATTTTGTTGATGAGCTTGTGGGAGAAGTAAAGATGGAAATTTATCCTTGCCGCCTTTTGAGGGTAAGTCTCTTCACTGCTTTATTGTTTGTTTCTTCTCTTAGACTCGTTGCCTTTGCTCTTTAACATTCACCTTATACATTTTTTGGTTCTTTTTCCAGCTTAGTTTTTCATGTTCGTTACAGTATTGCTATATTCAGTGACACATCTTTTAGTTGAGGTGTAGTTTGGTGTAGATTGGTCGGGTTCGTCTAGTCGTAGTGACACTCGGATTGATTATGCTAGTTCGAATACAATAATGTTGGTCAAAGAATTGCCGAGATATTGAAATGATCAACCTTCGTAAATTGGTTATGCTGAAACGTCCATTCAAATAAAAAAAAACAAGCAGCCAAGGTGATGGGATTGGTTTGAGTTTATATTGAATAAAATTAGTTTGATCTTTTCATTTCATAAGCAACCTTCGGGTCGATTCCGTTATTTGAATTTTTGTTTGGCTCAAGAGTTTTTTTCTTTTTTTTCGTGTTTTCTTAGTTTAATGAGTGAGCGATCGAACCATGAACGTTATAGATACCATTGGTGTCTTATCAATTGAGTTAGGTTGTCGTTTGAAAAATTACTCTTTTTAAGAAATTTTTTGGGTGCATTTTACAGTATAATTTTATTAAAAATTTTAAATAAAAATAAAAATTTAATATAGTGTTTGCAAACAAAAATAATATTTTGCTAATATAATTTCTAAAAAAATTAAAATTAAATTTTAATATTATAATATATTCTTCCCACAAAAAAAATTCTACATGGTTTTAATTTGAATTTGACTATCATCATCTAAAAACTTTAAATTTTGTAATATAGTAACATATAAGCAGTAATATTACACAAACTTTAAAGTATAATAACTTGAAATAAAATGATTGCCGGGAAGAAGATAATATAAAAAATAAAAATAAAAAATACTTTTTCTTATACGTAAAAAAGCGGGGATGATGTGGGTCAGGGAATTGGATAATCTTCGGTCCCATTTATTTAATGGGGAGAAATCTCTCCTCACTCCCTCCCTATTCTCAATTTAAATTAAGATTTTCGACCACATTTGAAGATAGAGCCTATAACATCCCAAGTTCACTAGTGACAAATTTTGTTCTCTTTTTTGCATTTCCATTTCAGGCTTCCCGTTTTAAAACATGTCGGGAGGTTTCTACACCCTTGTAAGGAAATCTTAATTTTCCAACGAAAACATTTTTGTTAACATGTTTGTTGAATTCTTTACCCCTTCTATCTTCTCCAAACACATATTACCTTCTTCAACGGATTTGCGAGAGTGAAATGATATTGTTTTTTTTTATGTGCTTTGACTTTGAATAATAGATTGAGTTTTTCACCAACTATATGACACTCAGATTGTCTGTATAAAGAATCTTTTCGCATCGTGTCTAGATCTTCTAGATAATCTGTTGTCTATATCATTTTCTTTTCGGGTTCAACCATTGCCAGATACTCACCCTCAATAGATGAAAGATAGTCTCAATAGATGAAAGAACAAAATAATTTTGAAGCATAGACATCTAACTCATTGTTATTTCATTTATAGTATAGATGTATCGGGATGTGCTCTTGCAAAAATATACATCTCCACTAAGATCAACATCCACAAAACTTTGCGTAACTATTTTTGTCATTTTTATAACAAAGTGAAGTACAAGATGTGTCTCTCAGATATCTCTGAAGTCAGTTCACAGCTTCCCAATTTTCTTTCCCGAGTTTTCCATGTACCTGCAAACAATTCTCACTACATATGTTATATCAAGTCTAGTGTAGACCATAACATACATCAAACTCCTAATTGCATAAACATATGGAACTAATGTCATGTGGTCACGTTCTCAACTATCTTGGGATGACAAAGAGCCGCCTTGGATTGAGCATCATTCATCATGAATTTAGACAACATCTTATTTATGTACTACTTTTGAGATAGATTTAATGTATCAAGACATCTTTGCCTTCAGATAGTTTGTCTCCCTCGTACTGGATACTACAATTAATATATCATCTGCATACAAGAATAGAAACACATAAAATCAATGTATTTATTGAAGTAGAAACACTGATCCTTTTCACTCCAGTGAAAACCACTATTGCTCGTGAAGAAGTCAAACTTCTTGTACTACTATCTTGGTTCTTTTTTCATTCCATATAAGCTCCTATTTGAATTTGCACATCAGGTATTCCTATCTGGAACTACAAACTCTTTCGATTGATGCATATAAATCTCCTTTATCTGTATCTCCATGTAAAAGCAGCTGCTCAAGGTGTAAATTCTCTAATGCAACAATATTTCATAGAATGAAAATAATTTAACTATTAATCGAGCCTTGAACCTCTTTTTGTTTTTGTCGTTGGCTTCAACCTTGATTCTAAGCGTGCACTCATTCAACAAAACTCTCTTTCGTGTATGTAACTCAATCAACACCCACATGTTATTCAGTTCAAGTGAATTCATCTCATCATATAGACTTTGTTAAATTCTCTACTTGTAGGGCCTTTTAAAAAAAAAAAAAACTCTAGTTTCTCTTCATCAGTCAGCAACAGATAATATAATGAAGGCGAATACCTATTTAGTACTTGATGGTTCTGGATGATTTTCTCAACACCTGCTTAGGTGTTATTTGCTAAACTTCTAGTTCCTCAGCTAGAAATGCCACATATATCCAACTCACCGAAGTTTCATAGTCGAACTTCCTTTCTTTGCTACCTCGTCCCTGAAAAATGGTCATCCTCTTCCACACCATGAGGCAACATGATCTAGTATCCATACAAACGGAGTTTATGGTTCTCAACATGGAATTTCAAACATTCACAACACAACATAATTTATTATCTTCTACTAGACATATCTAATGGTGACGAGGTGCTTCCCGTAAAGAATATATAAATACTTCAAGTTTGTACGAGGTGCTTCCCGTAAAGAATATATAAATACTTCAAGTTTGTATGGTAAGTTAGTCTACAATTGAAACATAACTAAAGGCACACTAAACAATCTATGGGTTTTTCAGTGGAAGCCATAATTTGTACTTGTGTCTCTTGCCTGTATTTAATCTGTAATTAACCTCGCTATTAAGGTTAAAAAATACAAACACATAAAACCATGGTTTCTTTTTTAAAATGACCTAAAATCATGTCTATTATCCTAACTTCTATTTCATTTTCGAATGGACATGGATGCATAGTACATCTCGACACGTGGTCCACGCACATAACGTAAACTTATTAGGTGAATACCCAATTTTTTGTAGACCCTAGGTTTCCAAATAGGCTTGTGAACTCTCTGTGAGATCCCACATCAGTTGGAAAGGAGAATGAAACACGTTTTATAAGGATGTGAAAACCTTTTCCTAGCAGACGTGTTTTAAAACCCTTGAAAGAAAGTCTGAAAAGGAAAATATTTGCTAGTAGTGGGCTTGGGTCGTTACACTCTGACATAGTTGAACTAAAGGACGAAATAGAACATGAAATCATTTTATAAGTACTCGTCCTTACCAAAACTAATCTATGTTCAGTGTACACATAGTGTCACGATCATGCTCGTCCAAGGCGTGTTGCCCATGGCCGCATGCCCATGACAAGCCAAACCCTTTATGTCTTTTCATGTTGTAGTATTTTAGTTTTGTATTTCTCGGAAGTATGATGTTTTGGAAAAATTATGTCTAGGCTTGCCAGACATAAAATGCCTCAAAATGTACTATAGGGGATATGACTAGTTGTCAACTTCTCTCTACCCGATAGTTATGATAGCCATTGTTGTTGCCTTTTGCTTACATTTCCATATAACACCACAAATCTTGCTTTCAAAACTCTCTTTCAAAATCTCTCTGCCCCTGTTTTCTAAAACCTTCTTCTTGAACTGGGGCCAGAGGCTTGAATAAACGTCGCTTGGTTGTAGATGACGCCATAACGAATAGATTTAACTCACTTGTTACTGAGAAATGAGTGTCGTACAATCGCAAGTCCACTGCCATCAAAAATGCGATTGTGACACATAACATGCATGAAGGATTTCATAGCAGAGTGCATACAATAATTCCATAATATCATGACATATATTCTCTACACGACTAACATGTATACTCATAGCATTTAAGTCATATACATTTTAATTCCTCTCATCTCAATAGTCATAAAAATTTCATATATGGAAGCGGTTAGGATTAGGTTTGATTCAGTTATTTGGATTAGATTTGATTTAGTTATACCAGATTTGGTTGGATTTGATTGTGCAAAGATATATATAATAGCCAATTTCATTCTTTAATTAGATGAGAGATTTCTGTCTCCATTCCTAACATTTGGTATCAGAGCCACAAGTTGAACCTGAAAAAGAAATACACGAGTGTTTGAGAGGAAAAACACTGGAAAAAATTAGGAAGCTTTGCTACACATGTGTTCCTAAATTCGATGGAGACTACAAGCATTGGAGTTTAATCATGGAAAATCTCTTATGAGCATTAGAGTTTGGCCATGGAAAATCTCTTGCGTTCCAAGGAATATTGGAGTGCTACTCAATCTGGTTTCGAGGAACCAAAAGAAAACGAAGCACTAAGCGTAGTCCAACAAAAGGAAATAAATGAAGCAAGGCTCAAAGATCTCAGAGCAAAGAATTATCTCTTTCAATCCATTGATAAGAGTATTTGAAAACTATCCTTCCAAAGGATACTTCCAAGCAATTGTGGGATTCAATGAAACTCAAGTATCAAGAAAATGCTAAAGTGAAGTGAGCCCAGCTACAACGACTTCGCAGAACATTCGAAACTTTAGAGATGAAGGCAAGAGAAGGCATTTGGTTTCTCGATTTCGGGTGCTCAAATCATATGACAAGGGACAAAACATGTGATATGAACAAAGAGACATCATTCATACAATATACTTCAATGAAGATGTGAAAAAAATGTTGTCAAAATTATCAAAAGAGGTTGCAATTCATGTCACATTGAAGAGGAATGAAGTTTGATGGTTATAAATTTTGAGTGGGTTACAATTTAGAGTAATTTAGAGTTATTGTATTTTAAGACGTTTTATTTACTTTAGGTTACATTTACATAATGGCTAATTATGGTCATTAAGTATGAATGTTACAACTTTTGGAATGCCTTTCTTGAGGCTATATAAAGCCATGTATGTTGTATTTGTAAAGTAAACTTGGAAAATATATTAAAAGAAGCATTTGTGTTTTTCTTTAGCCAACGGCTAAGTTTCTTTGCAATTCTATGTAGTTTAGGTTGCATGTAGAATCATTCAAGCTCGAGATCCGAATCTCAAACAAGTGTTTGAGATATTTGATCAACAAGAATCATTCAAACTAGACATAATCAATCTTGCTTGTGGAGTGATTCGAATCTCAATCAAGCGTTCTTCCTGCCTTGAGATATTCGATCAACAAGGTAATCCAAATCTTATTCCCCTTGTATTGATTCCTTATCTTATCATTTTGGTATCAGAGCTTCAGGCTCAAGATCAGATATATGTTTCATTGCGCTTATCTCTTTTAATTCTCTTATAATTTTTTTTTTCTCAGTTTACGTAGAATGTTCATGTTCTATCACAAAAATTTATAACCATCAAACTTCATTCCTCTTCAATGTGACATGAATTGCAACCTCTTTTGATAATTTTGACAACATTTTCTTCACATCTTCATTGAAGTATAGTGTATGAATGATGTCTCTTGGTTCATATCAACATGGTTCGTTGAGCTTGACGAAAGTTTCAAACACACTGTCAAGTTGGGAAATAGCTCAAAATTGGCAGTTGAAGGAAGAGGCAGTGTCAGATTTGAAGTTAAAGGTATCACACAAACCGTGACAAATGTCTACTATGTCCCCAATCTCACCAGCAATTTGCTAAGCATAGGGTGCTACAGGAGAAGCGCTTGGTGATCTTAATCAAAGAAGGAACCTGCAGAATCTATCATCAACAAAGGGGCCTGATAATAAACACACAAATGATGGTGAATCGCATGTTCTCAGTTCATGCAAAGATGAAACCATTGGTTGATAAATGTGAAAATAGAAGATGAAGACTTGGAGGTTCAGAACGTGGCGACAGAGGTAGCAAAAGCAGAGGGGATAAAAGAGAAGGAGCGGAGGTAGCAAAAGCAAAGGGGATAAAAGAGAAGGAGGTCACCTGTGACGACGAAAATAAGTTAGAAGAAGATGCAGCTAGGAGGATGGAAGAAAAGCTAAACTCTAAAGAGACTAAATTAGAAATACAGAGGCGAATAGAGAAAGGTCGCAAGAAGTTGTTTAATGATGTTGATGTGCAGCTTGAGAAAGAGAAGGAAGCCGCTCTTACTGCTACAAGACAAAAAGAAGAACAAGCACGGAAAGAGAGAGAAAAGCTAGATAAAATGTTGGAAGAGAATAGGAGAAGGGTAGAAAAAGTTAATAAAATGCTAGAAAAGAATAGGAGAAGGGTAGAAAAGGCTAAGCAACGATTAGCTCTAGAGCTGCAGCGGAAGGAAGAACAATGATGTGAGCTCGAGTTGATTCAGAGACAAAAAGAGGAGGCAGCTCGGAGAACTAAGCTAGATGATAAGAGTTTGAGTTATGTTTTGCTGGGAGTTAGTGAAGAGTCAAAAGCTTACCGACTCTATGATATAAAAGCTGCATATGAAAATACTGCAGAGAAAATATTTCCTCTGGCTCTTTGGTTAAACAAGCTCTCCTAGCTCGAATAAGGCGAGGAATAAGAGACCACCGATCTGGATGAGAGACTATGCAATAGGATAAGTATTTTGTAAAGAAGATGATGAAGCTCACTCGGCCATATTTACCACTACTGAACCTGTAAACTTTGAAGATGATTTGAAGACACATTGAAAAGTGAGAAATGGAGGCAAGCCATGTATTTTGAACAATAAACAGAAATGGCACATGGGAATTGAAGAAGTTACCTCAAAGTGGGAGTCTGTTATGAGTTAGCATACATAAACATAAACTTATTACTATTCGTGTTTAGTTTAAGAGAGGAAGGATTAGGATTAGATTTGATTTAGTTATTTAAGTTGAATTTGATTAGGTAACGCTGTATAATAGCCAATTTCATTCTTACAATAGATTTCTCCTTCCATTCCTAACATAAGCACGGTACATCAAATAACAACATAGTCACATGAATATACTAAATTTTTTTGAATCCTTTTCCAATAAATGAATCTTTAAATCACAACCAGCGGCCTCCAATCCAAAAGTAGCCAAACCCACCAAAGAATTGTTTAAACTTAGAGAAACCAAAATCCAAGAACCCCAAGAACCCAATAACCCAAGAATCATGTTCTTCTTCATACTAGACCAAACCCATGAGCTAGCCGAAGCACTGTACGTAATCGCCAGCGTTACTGACATAGCCTATCTCAAATTCTCAATGGAAAACATGTCCATAATGGGCAGTGCCTCACCAGAAACTGCTTGCATCATAGCAATACAACTCTGCCCTCCATACTTCCAAACATATACCTGCGACCATCTTCATTATTCATGGATTAACATCCACAAAATCTTCCCTCTCATGTCCGATCTGAACCGAGCCGGCTTCTCTTCCTTGTCCTTCTCTTTTACAGCCCCGAATCTTGCCAACCTCGTATTCATGGGCCCATCCCGTTTACGGGAAGCCGATTTCGGGTTAAATCCGAGCAATGGTTCGAGAGATATCGGGCCATATGACTACTCAACTTTTGTCACCTTGGAATCAAAAGAGTTCATAAACATAATCACAGACTTTGAATTTTATCGTTATGGTAATACCCTTTAATCAAAAGATACACATTTTATGTTGCTTACATGTTCTTGAGTTTCTTGATGTTTGTGGCAGTTCTTGTTACTCTCACGAGCTCGCAAGTCAAGTTCTCGTACACGAGGTTTCAGACTATTATTACTCGTGAGGTATTATTTGTTGAGGATTGTTAGGAAATGATCATGGGTTTACAAGTCGTTATTAAAATTTAGAATTTATTGCATGTAGAGTGGACGATGCGTTATTGGAGGTATCGAAGAATCGTGTTTTATTAAATATATAATCACTGTTCATCCAATGCATACTTTCTGCAATTTGGTTCGTCAAACTGAAAGGGTATGGCTATTCAAGTCCGATGAAGCTGCCAAAGGTGTAATATCTGCCCCTCTAGGACTGCATGCTCGATTTGTGACCTACTTTCCTGATGATTGGAAAGAATAAAATGGGAAAGTTTGTGTAGCCTTACAAAACTATGATCAAATGCCATTTCTTGACATTTTTTTTTTTTTTAATTGTTCTACTCTTGAATTTGTTATAATCACGTGTTTCAACGTTGATCAATTCGAAAAATGAATCATCGAATGGAGATAGTATTACTTCGATGATCTTTCGCTTGATATGGGACTACTCTTAATAATTCTGAACCGTCAGTGTCATGTAGCCACTACTCTTAAGTGCCTTCATCCTCACCCGCCATCAAGATTGAGTTTTCTTTCTAAAAATTTGACATGAACACGTTGATTCTCTAAGTAAATTGGTTTTGAGTTATTGTTTCAGTACCCTAGTTCTCTTGTTCCGATCAAGATAATTGAGAAAGATCAAACCAATTTGAACTTAAAAACAAAGTCTCCCATTAAGACCTTAAGAACTTAATAGACCACTTTATAGCTTTATGGTTTATTTATAGATGATTCAAGTAGTTACAGATAAATTTAACTAATAAGTAAACATCAGACTCAATCCAAAAATTCATTCTCAAAGGATTCTCCTCATCATCAATATCTTCACCGCACTGCATTATCTGTGGAAGCTACAAAAGACTTAACCAAGGTTTGCTCAACATCAACACATTTTTGTTAACATTTCCGTTAGATGCACCTTCTATCTTCTCAAAACATATCAACTTTATCCACGGAGATCTGCGAGTGAAAGGGTATTATATATCTTTTGATATGTTTTGTCTTTAAATGATAGATTGGGTTCTTCACCAACTATATGACACTTGTCTTGTCTCGTCCCTCACTTGATCGTTTGGGAGTTACTTTTGTGTCACTGCTTATTTGTTTGCATGTGGGAGTCATAACCTATTGTCTTCATAGTCTGGTTATGAAACTCTCTCCTACTTAAACTAGTCATCGTTCACAATAGAATAGCATCGTGGATTGTGACATTTTCTCCATTAATCTCGGTATTGTCTCAATGATGACTCGAACATCAAAATGTCTGATAATTGACTTGCTGGAAATAAACATGTCTCAAAATGAATGCGAAAGCTATGCACCACTTATGGACTATCCCACTGACAGACAATATGTCGATCTTCGAGACTTGCAGCAAAGTGATAAGGAATCACTGCAAGAGAAAGTAAAATTTGAATTACCTTGTTGATCAAATATCTCAAGGCAATAACACTTGATTGAGATTCGAATCACTCCACAAGTAAATTTGATCATGTCAAGCTTGAATGATTGTATACAATCTAAACTATATAGAACAGCGAAAAAAAAATCCTAGCCCTATTGATAAGGAATCACTAAAAGAGAAAGTAAAATTCATATTAAGTTGTTGATCAAATATCTGAAGGCAAGAAAATTTCTTTGAGATTTGAATCGCTGCATCAGCAAGGTTGATAATGTCAAGCTTGATGATTCTAAACATGCCATCTAAACAACTTAAAATTGCAAAGAAACGTAGTCCTCGGCTAAAAATAACACAAATGCTATTTTTACTATATTTTCCAAATCTACTTTACAGAGACAATATACATGGCTTTATATAGGCTCAAAATAAAAATCATTAACCTTATTATGCATTACAAGAGTTATAACTCTCATCATTTATGGAAATGTCTTGGTTCATATCAATAAGTATGTCAAACTGTCCAATGACTGTGAACTATCCTACTAGGGACCTACCTCGTCCTTCTCTTGGACTCGCCCGACTCACTAAACAAACCATGTTAAATTTAGCATTAGCATATTCTCACCTCAGTTAGGAGGAGCATGTCCCAAGGGTGCCCATTTTGGCCTCAATACACATATTCTCTAAGTCGTATAGATTAACCTAAATATTTCTTCTTTTGGCCAGATCCCTTACTAAAGCAAAGTCTAGAAGCTTTTAAAGAGTCTCTTCAACGAACTCTTTACTTAGCTACCTTCATGTGGCAACTGTTGCACTGAAGCTCCTCTTAATCTTGCTACAACTTACATTCTTCTATGCCTTTTACATCCAGCTTGGGTGTTTTTTTTTTTTTTTTAGCAAATGTTGGTCTTAACATTTTATTGTGGAATCATCCCTCTAAGTTTGAGGCGATGGCTTAAAGAATACATGTGTGCTCACTATTTGGAGCACTTCTACGAGTGTCACTTGTCTTTTTCATGCTCACTCCATTTGGAGCACTTCCACCGGTGTAGCTTACTAGTCTCATGCTTACTCCTCCCAAAGCACTTCTATCTTCTTGCTTCATTGATGGTAAGACTTCTCCCACTCAAGGAGTCTGGCTTTGACCCCAAAGCTATCCTGATTTTTACTCACAACTGCTCTTTCAAATATGATATTCATGACGTACAATTGAAGTCTTCATTGAGCCCTCAGGTTTAATTTTTCTGGCTATCTTGTCTTATAGTTTGCCATACATATTTGACAATGCCTTCAACAGATCCAACATTGTCTTCTCCTTGACAATATTGAACACCACGTTTCTTAAACTGTCCACTGGATAAATCGTGAGTCTACTGATCATTGAGTTTCCACTAGGTTTCTAGACAGCATCAACTGGATCAACCTTAGAGCCTACCTTTTCTTGAGCTTCCACTACGTTTCTAGGCAACATCAACTAGATCAACCCTAGAGCCTACCAATCCTTAAGCTTCCACTCCATCTCTAAAAAGCGTCAACTAGATCAACCTTAAAGCTTACTAATTCTTGAGCTTCCACTACACTTTTGAACAACGTCAACTAGATCAACTCGAGAGCCCTTCAATCCTTTAGGTTCCAATGCTCTTCCCGATAGTATCAACTAGGTCAACCATAGAGCCTACCAATCCTTAAGCTTCCACTGCGCTTCTACAAGTGTCAACTAGATCAACCATATAGCTTAGCAATACTCAAGCTTCCATTATGCTTTTGGATAATGTCAACTAGATCAACCAGAGTATGCTAATCCTCGAGCTTCCCCTATGTTTCTAGATAGCATCAAACTCGATCAAACCTAAAGCCTACCCATTCTTGAGCTTCCACTATGTTTTCAGAGAGTGCCAACTAGATAGCATCTTCACTTGTATAAGGGTTCGTGAAGATTTTTTTAGTAAGATAACTTTCAATCTGCATCTACTAATGTTGGATCCATCCATCTTCTTTATCCCAATTTTTAAACTTGTTAACTTCACAAATCGTGGTGAATTGAAGTACATTACTTGATCTTTGACTTAAACAAAGACCTATAGCCTCCAAGGGATTAAGCCAAAAGATTGGAACTTAATTTCTCAATAATAGACATTATATGAATATATTTCGAAAATTTATGAGTAAAAAAAAAGGTAAAATTTCCAAACTAATACAAAATGGTATTATTATGATCCAATTCTTGAAGTGGGGCACTAGTATATAAGGAGCAAAAGGCAAAAGAATTGTTCAAACTCGAAAGAAACCAAAACCCAAGAAACCAAGAAAACCAGCGAGTTTAGCAATGGCGGCCCCAATAATATTCAAATTCGTTCTTAACCAAATGCAGGACCTGGTGGACGCGGCGTCGGTGGTGGCCAGCGCTGACGACATGGCGGACATGAAATTCTGCCGGGAAATGTTTGCCATAATGGCGGACTCATACCCTGCCCTCGGCGGCGTGATAGCCCTCCATTTGTGGCCTCAATTCTTCGACGAATATGTGTGCAATGAACTTCTGAAGTCATGGACTTTCGTCAAGAACCTTTTCCCTCTTATGATCGACATGGAAGAATCTGGGTTTAATTCTTTGACTTTCACTGTCACATACCCTGAAAGCGCCGAACTCAAATTTCAAGCCCCAAATGGTTACTTACTTATTTACTTCTTTCACTTTATTTACCTTTACATTCCATTTCTTATGGTGTTATTGCCTTTTATTTTCTTTAGGTCTTTCTAATGACGTTGAGTTCGAATTGATTCCTTCGCTTGACCCGTTGGAGGTCGGCGACTTTGATTTCTCGTCGTTTGTGAGCTTGGAATCAGAAGAGTTCGTAAACATTGTTACTGAGTATCACATGTTCGATTACGGTATCAACCCCACTTTCCTTCCTTCTTGATTTATAACGAGTTTACCCTAAACATTGTCTCAAAGTAATGCACGTTTCGATTCTGGTATGAACCCTTTCTTCCTTCTCTCTTGACTTGTATTCCCACTAAGTATCAGATGTTCAATTGCGGTATCAACCCTTTCTTCATTTCTTCTCAATTTAAACTCGTTTACTCTAAACCCTTCAAATTATTATCACCGAGTATCACATGTTCTATTACGGTATTAACCCATTTTCCCTTTCCTCTCCGTTTAAACTTGTTTACCCTAAACCTTAAACATTGTTGATTAGGGTATCGACCCCTTCTTCCTCCCTCCTCGATTTTAACAAGTTTGTTGCTTTTGTCGTAGTTCATGTGACTGTAACGAGTACCCGAGTCATATTCTCTTACGCGATCATGCTAGAGACGATTCTTACCCAAGAGGTATGGTTAAATCTTAGTTATAAGAGTTGAAGAAAGGTAAGAAAATGAATTGGTTGGGTCGATGCTATGCAGGATGGAGAGTGTCTTATTGGAGGCATTACAGCACCAAATCATATGGAATTTATAATCACTCTCAGTCCCATTGAAGCTTTCTATAGTATGGCACATCGATCCAAGAGGGTATGGCTATATAAGTCAATGCATACCACTAAAGGTGTAATTATTTTCCCTCTTGGATTGTATTATCGATTTGTGGCTTATTTCTATAATCCGGGGGAATGATTTATATGGGAAAACCCTCTCTACTTTCTGCCAAAATGTTGATGCCATTTCATACTCATTTCCTCTCAATCAAGTATTCAAAAAAAAGTTGTTACACACACTTATTCAAATTTCTCAATGGATCATTTCAATATTGTTTAATCAACTTATTTGGGCACATGGACACGTCACTTAAGTACGAGAAAAATTAGACCTCTCCTTCAATGTAATTACGAGAAAAATTAGACCTCTCCTTCAATATAATTACGAGAAAAATTAGACCTCTCCTTCAATGTAATTACGAGAAAAATTAGACCTCTCCTTCAATATAATTACGAGAAAAATTAGACCTCTCCTTCAATATAATTACGAGAAAAATTAGACCTCTCCTTCAATATAATACGCTCATGCAATCACATAACTTTAGTTAGTTCTATTAACATGTTAGTGATTTTTTCTTATAACACAAAAAAAAAAAAGAGGTGATCGTTGCTCTGCTGAAACCAGCCTCACGCATTGCCCTCCGCTAGCCCCATGGCTCAACTCTGTGCTTGCAATGGGCGAGCCATACAAGTCAATATCGGATCCGGCACAGCGGGAGAAGTACACCATTCCATCACAATATCGCCCCCACATGGGTCACAAGCTCGCGCAACCAAACTCGGCGATGGCTTATCGCTTCAAGTATTATCATAAAGAAAAGCAGCGCTTAACACTCTTCCGATGTGGGAGAAATAGTAATCTAATCCAATTAAATAAACATTACCTAATTTAAACAAATAATGACTTTTGGGGCGTAAACATAATTTAGCGTTTAAGAGTGTAATCGCTTAAAAATTACAAGTTTATTCTTAAATTTTAAATTTTGTATGTACCTAGTTTTCGAAATTTTAAAAGTTTCTAATATATCTTTAAACTTTCAATCTTGTATTTAATAGATCTATAACAAATTTAAAATTTTAATTCAATTAATTTATTAGTATAATTTTGAATGGCACGTGGTTGATATATGGGAGGATCTTGTTTAATAAATAACTTAAAAGAGTTTATAATATATGGAAAAAGTTGAGTGCACTGTCTTACTGATACTGTTGATACAGTCTACTTAGTAATTCATAAATGATTGGATCCAAAATTTTCACATAAAAATCTATGAGCGAAGGTATCGTAGACAATAAATTTATAAATAGTTATTAACGAAAATATTAATATTTTACAGGATAATGAGAGGTGAGTCTCTTCTTGGTTTTTGTGCGATTAATCTGGTGGGTCCCATACCTCTTCCACTCTTCTATAGAGCAAACACGTATTTTAGTGCTCCCACACAGGGCCTTGCCCTTTTAATAGCTTTTGAGGATTGCTTTATATATTACGCTATTAAAAAAAACGGAAAAGAACACAGAAAAGAAACTTCATAATTTGAAATCTTCCTTAGGTTAGGATAGCAATCTTCTCTTCTTCTTCTCAAATCAGGCCTCCCATGACCCTTCTTCCTTTCACCCGTCTTGGAATAAAGATGATTCTCCCTGTCCCTGGGAGTTCGTCAAATGCAACCCCATCAATGGAGTTTCCGAGCTTTCCCTCGATGGGTTGGGGCTAGCAGAGAGAACCGGAAGAGGGTCTGAGAAATTGCAGCATCTCAAGGTACTCTCGCTTTCTGGCAATCTTAGTCATGAGCTTGTTCTACCTCCCGGTCTTCATAGGGTTAATTCCAGTCGTAATGGTTTATCTGGACGGATACCCACTTAGATTTCTTGATTTTTCTGATAATCTCTTCTGTGGGCCTCTTCTGGATGAAATGTTTATTAATTACTTTCGCTTCATTATCTTTCTCTTGCATCTAATATGCTTCGGCCTTGTCCCCAACACATTGCCCACAAGGTGTTTGTATTTAAACATTCTGAATCTTTCAGCCAATCAATTTTCTGGTACCTTGGATTTTTGGTGTTCGACAAGGCTCACGACATTGGATCTTCCAAAAATGTTCTATCTAGATATTTACCACAAGGGATTTAAGCTATCCATAACCTGAAACAGCTCAAGCTGCAGAGCAATCAATTCAGCCATTCATGACCTGGGTTTGGAGGAGATTAATTTGTCTCAGAACGGGCTGATTGGTTTAGTCCCAGTAGGATCAAACAAGCTATATGAGAAACTCACAAGGATGGACCTGTCAAGGAATCGATTAGAAGGTATCTCAGCAGAAATGAGATTCTACGGACACTTGAGATACTTGAATCCCTCATGGAGCAGCTTTAAAGCAAAGATTCCACCAGAAATGAGTTTGTTTCAGAACTTGAATATGTTCAATTGAACAAATCATCTTTAGGTCATACTTTGCTCCAAATCCCTAATTCAGGTACGAATTTTTCTATTACAATTTTTCTGTTACAGTATCTCTACTACATTCTTAGTTGTTTATCATAATTAACTAATACATTTCTTGATTATGTTGGTTTTGCCTAAACAAAAGCACGAGAGAGTATTATTTGTCTTAGCTATATTCTTGGTTGTTTACCAACTTGAGCCCCCATACATAAGTTTGGTTTGGTTGGTGCAAGATGGAACAAATGGGAAATCATGTAGGACTCATGTAGGACTGTGGAGTTGAAGTAAAATTTATATATGGATGTTATATATAGTTTTAGTTTTTTTTTTTTTTTTTTTTTTTTACTTAACTAGTCTTTCGAACTTGATAGTTTCTGCACACCATATTTGTTATGAGCTTGTTTAGATCATTTGAGTTGTACCCTGTGTATTGTTACCTTTTGTAGTAGCAACAAAGAAGAACCTTCATACTGTGATAAATGTTTTAAAAGAGTTTTATGTTCTTTTCCTTTTGTGTACTTTTAAAACAAGAACATTAATGAAACCCTGTCAAATTTTATTTTTCTATAAGCAAGTTACAACATACCATTTATATGAAGTTTAAGCAACATTTCTGTATACGATGTTACATCAACATGGTCGTACAAATGGTTGTTAGAAAATCAAGGAGGAAAACTGTTTAGATTACTTTTACTCTGGCATCGTTGAAGGCCATGCTCTGTTGTTTTACTTTGACCTTCTCGAGTTGATCTCAATCCGTTAAGAATGAGAAATAGAAATAGAATTGGGATCGAAAGTATGATCTTCATTCAGGTTTACCACGTTTAAATAGGATACAAACTATCAACTAATACCTAAAAATAGAAAAATATATATCTAATTAAATCCGGTAAATAAATAAAATATACTGTTAATCAAATCTATACTAACAACTTCCTAAATATCTAAGATATATTCTAACTAATTATCACGGCAAAATATCCTCTTAATACTCCCCCTCAAGTTGGAGAGTGTATGTCGATCACACCCAACTTGTCCTTCAAAAAGTCAAATTGCTGTCTTCCCAAAGCTTTAGTAAAACATCTGCCAATTGCATTTTGGTCGAAACATAACACGGTTTGATGATTCCAGCTTGTAATTTTTCTCGAACTATATGACAATCTATTTCAATGTGTTTCGTACGTTCATGAAAAACTGGATTGGCTGCTATATGTAATGCTGCTTGATTATCACAATATAATAATGCTGGTTCGGACAGTGGAACATTCAAGTCTTGAAGAATGTATCTTAACCAAGTTAACTCTAAACAAGTATTTGCCATAGCTCGATACTCGGCTTCTGCTGATGATCTGGACACATTAGTCTGCTTTTTAGACTTCCAAGAAATAATTGAATTTCCGAGGAAAATGCAGAACCCAGAAATAGATCGTCTGGAAGTTCGACAACCACCCCAGTCAGAATCGCAATATGCCTGTAATCTTAAATTGTTTTCAGATGGCAGTAGAAGTCCTTGACCAGGAGTGCCTTTAATGTACCTCAGAACTCGAAGAGCTGCCTCCCAATGTGGTTTTCTTGGTTCATGCATAAATTGGCTAAGCATACGAACTGAATAAGCTATGTCAGGCCTAGTGACGGTCAAATATATTAATCTGCCAATCAATTCAACTTTTCTCCTTCGGTTAAAGAAAGTTTCAGATTTTGCTCCATAGGAAATTTGTCTGGACGTGCTCCTGTAAGATCTGTGTCTTGAAGGATGTCTAGAGCATACTTCCTTTGAGACATAAAAATTCCTTTTCTAGATCGAGAAAATTCAATGCCTAGAAAATATTTCAAATTTCCTAAATCTTTGATAAGAAATTTCTGGAGTAAACTAGTCTTGAGATATTGAATTTCTTCGAGATCATTGCCTGTCAACAGAATATCATCAACATAGATTAGAACTGCAGTGAAAGAAGTACCTTTACTCTTAGTAAACAAAGAGTAATCTGCTTTGGACTGAGTGTAGCCTGCATTTTGTATAGTTGTAGAAAATATGGAGAACCAATTGCGAGAAGCTTGTTTTAATCCATAAAGAGATTTATGGAGCCGACATACTGTATTCTCCCCCTGTCGGCGAAGACCTGGTGGTAAAGACATATAAACTTCCTCGTCTAGATTACCATGGAGAAAGGCATTTTGAACATCCAACTGATGGGTGAACCATTTTCGAGCAGCAGCAACAGTGAGTAAGCAACGAAGTGTAGTAAGTTTCGCTGTAGGGGAAAATGTTTCTGTGTAATCAATACCTTCAACCTGAGTGTACCCCTTTGCTACTAGTCGAGCTTTATAACGTTCAACAGAACCATCAGAGTTGTATTTAATTTTGTACACCCAACGACAACCAATAGCTTTATGACCAAGTGGTAGAGGAACGAGAGACCATGTATGATTACGTTCCAAAGCTGCAATTTCATCATTCATAGCCTGCTGCCATAACGGGTCGCCAACTGCCTCGTCATAGGTTTTAGGTTCTGTCTGGGATGTAATAAGAGCTAGAAAAGCACGTTGAGTAGGAGAAAAACGAGAGAATGAAAGGTAATGATGAAGGGGATACCTGGTGCCAGTGCCGGGACTTGAGCTAGAGGTTAAATGATTGGCTCCAGAAGACATCTCATAATCCTTATGCCAAGCTGGAGGCTGTTTAGTACGAGTAGAACGTCGAAGTGGAGCTGATGTATCAGGTGGGATAGGATTGGAATTAGTGGGCGAATCTGGAGAAGGTGGAGGAGACGACGGAGTAGTAGGTGAAGGGATAGGAGGTGAAGGAGGAGTAGGAGGTGAAGGAAGAGGTACAACAGGAGTCGAAGGAGCTAATGTCGAAGTTTGTGAAGCTGATGAAAAAGGAAAATCATCTTCACAAAATTTGACATCACGGCTGATAAAGAATGTGTGAGATTGCATGTCATACAACTTGTAACCTTTNAACAAACCTGCAACATTGATGTGATTGTCAGAATTACCAGAAGGGTGATTATTGATTGCAGATAAGGCTTGTGCGATCTGTCGTAATTGCTCAGAAGAAAAATTTGGAATGGAATTAGGTGACTGTTCTTCTGTATTCAACTGTGAAACATCGGCCATATTTGCAGATGATCGATATCCACGGTTATTGTGTTGATTGTCTTGTC
>NW_019268539.1:654274-654850 GCF_002738365.1 Cucurbita moschata
CGTTCTACGACTCCATTTTGTTGTGGAGTATAGACACAAGTGCGCTGAAATTCAATACCACAAGAAGTAAAGAATGATTGCAAAGATAGGAACTCAGTCCCATTGTCTGATCGAACTATCTTGATAGTAGTATGAAATTGAGTTTGAACGAATTTAACAAAGTTCATCAACAAATGATGTACTTCTGACTTATGTTGCATTAAAAAAACCCAAGTACATCGAGTAAAATCATCAACAATAGTGAGAAAAAAACGCAAACCAGAATGGGTAGGAATTTTATGTGGTCCCCAAACATCACAATGTATCAGATCAAAAGCAGAATGGGTTGTTATTGAACTTCTTGGGAAAGACAACCTAGTTTGTTTTGCTAACGGGCAGATACTGCAATTATGAGAATAACTCGTATTATTAAGATGCAATTGATCAGCTAGAAATTTAAAACGAGAAAAGGAAGGATGACCTAGGCGTAAATGCCACAAATCAGATGACTGAGATACTTGATGAGCTGAAGACTTGATTGGAGATGAAGAAATATGATAGAGACCTCCAAATTGTTTACCCGAGCCAATCATCTTC
>NW_019268539.1:654860-670095 GCF_002738365.1 Cucurbita moschata
GCTGATCAGAGTGATGAATATAGTACGGATGTGTTAAATCAACATCCGAAATTTTGAAGCTAGATTTGGCTGATTCCGCCATAAAGGAAATTTTGATATTTAAGAACACCAAGATCGGTGCTCTGATACCATGTTAAGAATGAGAAATAGAAATAGAATTGGGATCGAAAGTATGATCTTCATTCAGGTTTACCACGTTTAAATAGGATACAAACTATCAACTAATACCTAAAAATAGAAAAATATATATCTAATTAAATCCGGTAAATAAATAAAATATACTGTTAATCAAATCTATACTAACAACTTCCTAAATATCTAAGATATATTCTAACTAATTATCACGGCAAAATATCCTCTTAATACAATCAAGAGGGAAGGATTGACATCTAAAGGTGATTGTATGAGATGCTACAATTCAAGATGTTATTTCATTGGAAAAATCTAACTAATACTCCATATTGGTTTGGACATTGCCAGAAAATTCAATTTTCAATTTTCATTTTTTTGTTATAGTTTTTAACTATTTATCTGTCTTACTCCTCTTGATTAAGAAAATGTAGGTGTTAAGTCCAAGAGGTACATGAAAGCAATGTTGATATCTTCATTATTGATTGTGTACAGAGGATGCAGGAGGAACAAAGCGATAAAAGAGAGTGAACGTGCTGCTGGAAACAATATTTTTGATGGCAAAGTTGGGATATTATGCCTACTCAAATAACACACTTAAGAAAGGTAGCTTGCTCCTAAGAAGATAATGCACTAGTAAGGAATCGGCTGCTCAACGTGTTAAAAGAGTTGGATGAACAACGTGTTAAGGAATCGGCTGCTCAACGTGTTAAAAGAGTTGGATGAACAGAGCTTGGACACTGTTATTGTCTCTATTCTTTTGTAGATTTTAGTAATGTGTTTCCGTTTCTTAAAACTTATGTACATCTAATTGAATACACTGTAAATACATTATAATATCTCTTGAGTTAGATTATATTAAAGAAAATATTGTTGAGCCTAAAGATTAAATAGTATTATTATAACATACGATTAAAGTTTTAAATATTATATTATAATATTAAAAAAAATGTTATTATAAATTAAAAGACAGCATAATATTTTTGTTATCTTAAACCTATTATAGCTCTAAAAAAAAAGTGCTATAAAAGGTTTTCATAACAACTTATATAAGGTATAGCTTCATAATTTATTATAGTATCCATTATAGTTATAAAAAAATGCTAGCTATAAAAAGTCTTAGACTTTTAATAATATGGACTGTCACGACATACGAATAACATGGGCTGTCACGACGTACGAAAAACACTATAAAAAGTCTGTCACGACGTACGAAAAACACTATAAAAAGTCTATAATAGCATTTTTCAATAGCTATCGTATCTATTATTTGTTGTAGTGGGGTGTTCAACATTCTCAATTAACGGTATTTCTATTTCTGACTTCTGAATTCAATGTCGCCTTCTGTGAGCGTTCAGGTTCGAATATATTTATAATGTTTAAATATAATTTATATATATATATATATAAAAGATATTTAAGAAAAAAACCCTAAAAAGTTTCCAAATAAGTTTTGTTATTGTGGTGGCAGATAAAACGATTTTAGTAAAATCGTGTTTTGAAAAATACCATTTTTTGACAGAGAAATATAAAAGGTTATTTTGGTAAAAAAAAAAGGCTTATTATAATCACGTACCTCCATTTCTTCTTTTACACTTCTCAATCGAACCCGAAAACAAAAAGTCCCTGGTTTTGTTCTTCTTTCTTCAAGGATCATCAACTAAACGAATTCATTCTTCTGCCATCGTTATTCGAATCAAAATGAGCTCCCACCCGTTGCAGAAGACCATGTCCCGCGCGAGATCCAGGCGAATTGTGTTGCCTCCGGTTCAAGAGGTAATGAATGCTCCAAACTTGTTGTTACAGATCTTTTCCCTCCCTCTTCTTCATTGTTTACGTTGTTCAAGAACTATTTTGAGCCTTGAGTGGGAAATTGTAGTGGTATAAAAATTTTATGACTCTATTTTTGTTATCGCGATTCATTTTGTTACCGTTTCTCATGATTTGTTTGAAATGAAGAAATTGCATGACGTTTTGTTTTTGCGATTACTATCAATTTCTGACCGAAAGCGAAGATAAGCGATACACTAATCATTGAGGATGTCGTGTTTGGATCAAAAGAATTTGAGTTTCATGGATTATTTTAATTTTAACTTTGTAATATACTCGTGGCATCATTTATTTAAATCACCCTTTTAGTTCATTCAGCAGAAGCCTTGTCCTCCAGTCAGTATGTTCATTGTGTTTGTGTGTTTTTCTTGCTTTATAGCTGGTTTTAACCTCTCCCTCGTTGAGAATCGATTAGTTTCTTTAGGCTAATGCATTGTTTTTTAACTGAGTCGAGGAATGTTTAGACTGCATTAACTTCTTTGAAACTGTGATTACAGCATATTATGAAAATAGAAGACGTTGTCGACAGTGGTGACTACTACGGTGCTCAACAGATGTACAAATCTGTCAGTGCAAGGTACAGTAATACCTTCTTCATTTGGTTTTGATCTTAAAAAAATAAATCCTTCCAAATTATTATGCAAAATGGGCACTTAGAAAGTGATTCTTACTAGTAGATAATTAATGGTGATTAGTTGATAACCAGTACTCCCAATGTCTCTGCTGCACTCCTAGTTAAACTGTTTATAACTGGCAATTTCTATCAATCACAAATAGTAACAGACTTATACTTTTTCAATTATTGTTAAAACCACTGTCTTCACCCAAATGATTATGCAAAAAATGGTGAATCGAGAGGCATGTTATTGAACATGTGTTTGTCTCATTTCAGATACGTGGCTGCAGAAAGGTACTCAGAAGCCTTGGATATTCTTCAGTCAGGGGCTTGTACCCAGTTGAAACATGAGCAGGTCAAAGCTAGTTGCATCTTTTCTGCGTATGTAATTGCTGGATTGAATGTTATTTTAGCATTTGTAGCACAGTGTATCCTTATTTTAAAATTCTGAATGGCGCTATTACTTAGGCTTTGAAATTGAAATTGAAATTGAAATTTCGTAGCCATATTTGAAGTCCTCAACTCTTGAGAACTGGTAAAACTTGAAAGTATATTGGTTTAAATATTATTCATGAATGTAGACATGACACATTGATAATAAACCAAATTTCATCGATACTGTGAAATTGAAAGGGGTAAAAGCAACGAAAGAGTTAAGAAAACAATAGCTGAGGGGGAGTAATTGCAAGAAAGAAGGGAAAAAAAAAACAAGAAAATATTAAAGCTTTCGAGAGCTGAAAAACTAACGCTTCCATCCTTAGGATCCTTGTTTTCTTCTCCCCTTTTCTTTTTTTCTTTTTTCTTTTTAAACAAGAAACATAATTTTCATTGTAAAAAGCGAGAATACAAAAGGAGAGGGATATGAGATATCTCCACAAACCAACGGGTTACAAAAAAGAAACCCAGCTGGTGTAAATATGAGTTAGGCTATAATGAAAAAAAAAAATCCTTTTGAAGTAGAAGACCAGGTAGAAGCAAAAAGAGTAACCAAATCCCAAAAAACGCCCTTGTTAGTTTCTTAACCATGAAAAATCTGGAATTTTGTTCGGACCACAGTCTCCAAGGGAGAGCAAATACACCATTGAACTATAGGATTTTAGTCTGAGCCTTAAACTGAGGGCTATCAATAAGTCGAAGGAGGGCATCCGATGCTTTGTTGGGCCAACACCACTGCATATTGACCAATTTAAACAACATTTCCCAGCAATCAGCAGTAAACGGGCATGAAAGAAGAGATGCATCAAAGTTTCCTCACTTCTTTTATAAAGATAGCATTAGCTGGGGGAAGGGAAATGTACTCTTTGGATTTTTCAGCAAGTATTCAGCCTCTCAAAAAAGAAAATCCACCAGAAAATCTTGGCCTTCTTAGGACACTAGGCTTGCCACGTAATATCAGATTTTTGTTTGTCCAAAGCCTCTTGATGCAAAATAAACTTGTGAAAAAGAAAAAAAAGGAGATTTAACCTTCCTTTTCCAGCATCTGCACTTTCAAATCTTCCCTGTTATTCGGTCTAAAAGCAAGTAAATGGTTCAAGAGAGTTGCCCACTCTTCAATCTCCACATCAGTAAGATTCCTTCTAAATTTTTGATCCCATACACAATGAGAATCCTTGTTTTCTAAAATAGTCATTTAAATAAAAACTTTAAAATTGGAAGAAAAAAACTAAGCTTATATGCTGATGTACTATTCTCCCTTAAAAATAAAATAAAATGAAATAAAATATCTAACAAAAACAAGCCTTTCAAAAGGAAAGTAGTCATATCTTACAGATTTTTGCTCATATCATCTCAATCCTTGTCAACTCCAGCACCATAAGTTTGATGAGTATGGTCTGGAGAACTATTAACCTTGTATTTAGTTTCTCCTTGGTTACCCTCCGATTTATTATTAGGGATACATTTTCATCTTGGATCTCGTAGGGATGTTTGTTCTTAAAGCTCCAATCCTTTGGTTGGGTTTTCTTTTCGTTCTTTTCCATTTATGTGGTTTCCCCCTCCAAATCCCTCTTTGTTTTCTTCCTTGTGGAATGTTAAGAGTCCTAAGGATGGTTAGATTCTTTGTCTAGTAGGCCTTGCATTGGTGGATTAGCACTATTGAATCTATTCAAATAGCTTTTTCCATGTTGTTGGGTCCGTAGTGGTGTGTTTTGTGTAAGTGTTTTTAAGAGTTTAGACAGTGTGCTGTGGAGTTCGTGTTTATGCCACCTTGATATGGGACACATTTTTTTTTGGAGACTTTTGGTCTTCTTTTGGTTTGTAGTTGTGCTTGTTGATTGATGTCAGAAGAGATGCTATTCCATCCTTCATTCAGAGGGGCATGGGAGGAGCCCTGTGGAGAACCTTCTATTTTGTAGAACACTTGGTTCAAGAGAAATAGGACTTTTAGGGGTTGAAGATGTATAGGTGTAGGTGTGGACTATGACTAGGTTCAAAGGCTTTGTGTACTGATCCTTTGTCTATTATCATCATTTATCAACATTGGAGCGTCTTTTGTGATAGTGTTTTTTTTTTTCTTTTTTTCTGGCTTCTTTTGTGATTGACTGTATTTTGTAGCCTGCTTGTGTATATTCTTTCATTTGCCATGTGAACGTAGGGCTTTTTATTCATTTATTTTAAAGAGAGAAAAAAGAAAAAATAGCCTCCAACTTTTGTGCATAAGAGATAAACATAAAGGTTTTATAATGTCGTTTTAGGGGGGGTCAAATAAGTCTTTAGCAATGTTTCTAGCATCGTCATCGGCGAATATTTCTTTATACACTAGATTAGTAGTGAGTCCAATGCCGGCAAAGAAGCTATACTCCATTTAACTAGATTATTTCCTCCCTTCTTTGGAGGCCCTTTCCATGTGAAGTTTTGTATGCATTTTTCAAGGTCCTTAGTGACTTTCTTAGGGAATTGGAGAAGAAAAAGGTAATAGAGATGGACACAAGGTAATACCAGTGTCAACATCCTGCCTTTTGAGTAATCAAGAAAGATTACTCATATAAAAACTCTAGCCAATTGGATCTAAGAATTCTGATGGATATGCAAACTCCTAGATGATTTCATCCCAAATGACTATAATTCTTAAACTATAACTCATGGTAATTTAATCTAACAACCTTATTGAAGAAACCCTTAGGTCCAAAACATCGAAGAAGGCTAAACTAATAAAAATACTCCTAAACTTTTTAATTTGTCTAAAAAATACTCAAATTTTCAAAAGTTTCAATAATACCTTAAACTTTCAAAAAGGTCTAAAAAAATATCCTTACCATTAGTTTTAGATGGAAACCGTTAGTACTTTGTTTCAAAAATACTTTTGAACTTTAAAAAGTTTTCTCAATACCCTTCAACTTTTTTAAAAAGTTCAAAAATACCCTTACCATTAGTACTGTGTTTAAAAAATACCCAAGAAATTTTAAAAGACACCATTTGCCTTTATAAGTTAAAAGAAATCGTATTGTCAATATAACGAAAACCTTCTATCAACATCTCATAGATTATCTTCAAATTTTTTAATGTTACTTTTGAAAGTTCATATTCATAAGTGTTTTTGAAACGCAGTACTAACTGGAAGGGTATTTTTAATTTTTTTAAAAAGTTAAAAGGTATTTTTTGTAGCTTTTAAAGAAGTTTTAGCGTATTAATCAAATTTATTTTTAAAACTCGTGTATTTTTTAAACACTTTTGAAAGTTAATGTGTATTTTCTAAACACTTTGAAAAGTTTAAGGGTATTTTTGAAATTCTTTTGAAAGTAAGAGGGTTTTTTTGAAACCTTTTTGAAAGTTAAAGTGTATTTTTGAAACAAAATATTAACGGTTTTCATCCAAAGCTAAATGTTAGGGTCTTTTTGAGATTTTCTGGAAGGTTTAAGGGTATTTTTGAGATTTTTTTAAAAAAAAGTTTAAGGGTATTGTTTGGACTATTTTTTAAAGTTTAAGAGTATTATTGAAAGTTTTGAAAGCTTTAGGGTAGGTTTGAGACAAAGTGCAAATTTCAAGGGTATATTAATTTAGCCCACCCAAGAACCCCAAAACGATAAGTAATCACCCTAAGGGAAAGTAAGATCCAGATTACTTTGTTGATCAAATATCTCAAGGTAAGAAAACTTGTTTAAGATTTGAATCGCTCTACAAGCAAGAAATCATGTCAATCTTAAATGCAACCTAAACTACATAGGATTGCAAAGAAACTTAGCCCTTGGTTAAAAGAAAGCACAAATGATATTTTTAAGTCTAGTTTACAAAAACAACATACATGCTTTATATAGCCTCAAAATGAAACCTTTGACCTTTCAAGAGTTTAACCTTTGACCTTCCATGAAATTAAGCCCATTTTCTCTGTGAAAAATCCTTGAACATGGGTTTTCCACTCTATTATTTCCTTGCTGAGAATACCAAATTTCTAAAGACCCTTTCTCGCCTTTTCTGGCCATCTCTATTTGAGATGATAAATCTGCTGCAAATCTTGGCAAAAAATTTCTTCCTTGAGAGAGACTTCTTTCTGACCCCTGGTTCAGCCTACAATGATAGTGATTCTCCCATCTTTTTTTTTTTTTTTTTTGTGGGTTTTTTAAATTTGTTTATTAAAATATCTGCATAAATGATCGATTTAACATAGGATTTGTGTGGAAACAAAACAATGCTTTTAGTGTTGAAAATGGGGAAAATGAAGTTCATATTTTTCATCAATTGAGTTGCAAATGGCTAACGGTTACTACTTTTCAGGTTACTTGTGGAGGAGAGCTTGCTGTGTTATTTGTGGAGACACTTATTAAAGGCAAAGTTCCTTATGGTGATAATACTCTTGGTGGGTTCCTTTGACATGCTTGATTGTATTTCTTTTATAAGAGTATAGGTAGATATTGAGGATGTAACTTGGATCTTAGTAGTGCCATAATTGTAATTACATAGGAAGTTCTCAAAACCAGAAAAAAAAATTCCTTGGAAGTTGGTTAGACTGGATGGTTAAATAGAGTGCGTTGGAGGTTTGAAAGTTAGGCAAAAATTTTGAATGGCCCATGGTGAGACTTGAGATTGAAATAGCCCTTTTGAAAGGATATTGTTATTGTAATTTCTCATATTCAATTCTCTTAAATCTTTGTTTTCTAATGATCTGAATCCTATCATTTTTCCATTGCAGTTTTAGTGTTTGTTATTCAGTATATGCATTTCAATTTTAGATTCAGTTTCTTTTTGTTAACTTCGTCATATGTTCCTTGTAGTTCTTTCTAAGACAAGTCTATTTGAGGATTAATTTGGTAACCGCAATATGGAAGATTTTTTTTCATATCTTTACTACCTTTTATTGTCTACTGTTGTTATGAAGTTCTGATGCCCATCTTTTTATGATTATGACGAACATTATGTTAGAGCGTGTCAGGAAAATTTACCAGAATTTCCCTCAGATTCCATTGCCTCAACATTTTGGGGAAGATGATGATGTGCAACAACTTTCTGAAGCACTTGGTGCTGCAAAAACACGTGTAGAGGGATGTTCCTCCTTTCTGAAAGCAGCTTTAAAGTGAGCCATTGCCCATTTTCTTCCCAGTTATAATTAGTCATTTATTTATTGGGAATAAGCAAAAAAAAAAAAAAAAAAAAAAAAAAAAAAAAAAAAAAAAAAAAAAAATAGANTAGATTATTTTTAAGTGCAACTTTTTGAATTATGTCATACATTCATAGGTATCAAGTTAGAATTTTTCTGTCTCGACGAATCATTTATATATAGTCCTTGTGTGCTAAAAAAGAGTTCATGCTTTCTACAAATCCTAAAATATATCAGGTGGTCTATGGAGTTTGGACCGCATAAGAGTGGATCTCCAGAAATTCATGTCATGCTTGCTACATACGTGTATTCTGAGTCACCAGAAGTGGTAGGTTTGACCGGGAATATCACTCTTTTAAGTACTTGTTTGTACTTGTTCTTTGTTTCTAAGAATTTGTGTTCTCTGTGTGTATCCACTTCATTTTAGAGGTAAATGACAGGTCTAATGTTACTTCAGTCCCTTTGGGGATAGAATAGTTGTGTTACTTCAGTGTCTAATGTCCATAATGTCTAGATTTTTTAGAATTGACTTATTGGACTTGTTAATAGAAACAAGATGTAGCATTTTGAGAAGGATTGTTGATTGATTTTTTAGCTAGCCTCTTAAACTATTTGGATAGTTTGCTTTATAGCCCAGCAAGACAGATCTTTTATGAGTATGTAATTTGGCAGTGCACGTTGTACTGCTGCTGTAATATCTTTTGCTAACAAGTTTATGAGAAGCATTTGCATGACCTTTCAATCGTTCATTCAATATGATTGTTGAAGCGTGGTCCAGTAACATGAATTGTGAAACTGTTGTTGCTTGTCCACTTTGAATGGTTTATTAGAATCTTCCAGTATTCTACTTGTTGCAGGACATGACCAGAGTAACATATCACTTGGTTCGAGGAAATAACCCCAAGAAGTTTGCATCTATGTTAGTGAATTTTATGGGCAAGGTTATAAGAGCTTTTCTTTATCTCTCATTTTTTAAGGATCAGTATGCAATCTTCATTAAGTCTCCATACTTATTTGGTTGAAGTAAGGTTTAAGTCGTGTATTATTCTAATTGCTCCTGAAATTATTATTTTCCTTAAGTGGACCTATTTTCTTTCACATAATTTGTGGCCCTTGCATCTTTCGACAGTCATTTAGTTAGTACTTATGCAGCTATTAATCTATATTTTTCAAAGATAGTTTGATTTGATCTCTTATTTTCTAACGGTATGAAAAGATCTAATGATGATGACTATGGCAATGTCGGTGTCAATTTCATGGAACAGAAAACATTTATAAAATATAATGTTAATTGATATCTTTTTAACAAATCATTAAAAATATTTGTAACAAAATTTGTAAATTAATAAGATAGACATTTTTAAACAAGTTAAAGCTTTTTTTTTTTAATTAGTTTTTATCTTTGATATTTTGTTAATAGTACTTTATTTTGTCGATGGTTTCACTGTAGAATGAAAATATTGACATCATTGGTTATTTAAACCTTAAGTCTTGATTGTAGATAGTGGGAGTACAGGCTTTCTAGTGTTTGCTATGTTCATGAGTAGAAATAAGATTTTTTTATTCTTTGGAGACAGAAACAACAATAATATAATTTCTTGATATGATTAAATTACATACAACACTGGACTTCCCAAGCCATCGGAATTACAATAAAAGTTTCCGATGGGATGTAAGATAAGAGGCAGCAAAATTCTTAAAGAATACGTATTTTTTACACCAGGACAACCAAAAAAACTAATGAATCAAGATTATTTTTGTTGTTTATCTACTCGAGGTATTGTATTCTGTTTAGCGGATCATTTTGTCATCTGTTTTCTTGTTCTGTTTTCATTATTCAACTGAGCCAATGCTTTTTCCTTCCCTGCAGTGTTATCCAGGTGAAGATGATATGGCTATTGCACGGGCAGTTTTAATGTAAGACTATCAAAAAGTCACTTATAAACCACCATTTGAAAATTCTCGAATCAAGGAAATTCTCTTGGGTTAGTGTAAATTGGAGTGATAATGAACTAATTTTATGGAAAAATATTGACACATAGAAAATCTGTTGAAAATGATGGAATTTTTGTATTATGGTATAGTTGCCAATAGTTTTAGTGGGTACATACTAAGCAATCAATTTTTAACTTTAATGAGTCAATTTTAAAAGTCAAGCTTTGGGGATTTTTATAATTATTGCAAATATTGAAATTTTATTATCAAATTTTCTTTGAAAATTGAATATGAGTAAATAACCTGCATTATGATCTTGCAAACCCTGGAACTATCAATTGATTCATGGTCCATGTGTTTTACTTTCATTAATACGGGTGTATAGAGTGAAGAATTGGAATTTTTGAGTTGTAAGGGTTAGATGGTCATTTCGACAATTTCAAAGCCACTAAAATGGAACATGATTTCACTTGTGACTGTACTTATATAAGATTAGAACTACTGTTTCATAGAGCAATGAGTACAGTTTTGTTCTACTAAGAGGTTTCCTTTTAAAGTGTCGAATAGTGTGTAGTTTGCACAAAAGAATTTGAGGATATTAGCCGTAGGTATAGTGGTGTATTGCCAAATCACTTCGCTTGGGTGTTGTATTTTGAGATATTATGGACCAAGCTATGAAACAATTGATAGACAGCAATTGGTTCATTACATGTAGCCTCATAGTAGCCTTTGAGCGATGGTCCTTCTTGACATATATTTTTTTCTCTGTGCTTTGGACGGCTAAAATTATATTTTTGGAGGTATTTGTTTGGTTAGGTGCTTGAAGAAATATTTGAAGATAGGATGTTATATATGTTCGTGCTTACTTATTGGAAACTTCAGAGATTTCCCCCTTTCTGTAAATGATAGACAGCAATTGGTTCATTACATGTAGCCCTCTCGAGTTTTCAATCTCATCCCAAATCCGAGAAATTAGGGAATAGGGTGAAGACAAAAGTTAAAATCCCTTGCGGGATCGGGAATTGGGAGGGATGTCATTGCAATTAAGCATGTCATTTCATGTCTTTGAACTTTTGTGATGACTGTAATGTCCGAGCTAATTTTCCTCTAGACCCATCTATCCTTCTTCTAACCTCTAAACACTGTGTTCCCCCAGTTTGAACTAGGAAACCGTTCCTACGAAGATTGAATGGAAGTCTTCCATGGAGGTTGACAAAAATCATAGAGGATGCAAAGTAAGAATAGTTGAGTTCCATAAAGATAACATTTACTTCATCTCCATCCATTGGCTTTGTGAAACCTTCCAGCCACTTTTCTCAATTCTTCTCAACTTGTTCAAGGAGCTCAAACTTGAAAGTTTTATCTTCTAGGTTGAAAGGCTGATGACAAGCGAGTAAGTCTTGGGCTGCATAAATTGTATTATCTCTTCTTCGAAGAATAAGATAGATTGGCCTTCTTTCTTCAAACTTCTTGTACCATTATCCAGAGTGGTGGATGCCCGCTCCCTAGTCCACCCTTCATCACTCACTGAGCCTTTGTCCTATTTTGATTCCAATGACCTCTTTTCGGGTTGCATATGTTGCTTAGAACTGCCTTTTTCATAATGATCGGCTCAAAATTCAATGCTTTGGAAAAAGTTAGTCTCCTACTGCATCCTTAACCCTTTCCACCCTTACAAGGACCTTTTAAGATATGAAATGCAGACCAAGTTTGACTGTGAGCAAAAAGGTAGGAAAGTGGTTGATGTATTTGAATTTTCTTTGGAGTTTTGGAGTGTGAACGAGCACTCGAACCAGTTGACATGCTGTCTTATTGAAATTGGATAAAAGTAAGGAAAATCTGTCTTCATCCGTTGAACTTGGAGATTTTTTAAACACATAGGCCTGGCACATTTAAGCTTTATGGATTGCCCCAAAAAGAATTCTTAGAAAACTCAACATTTTGGAAGCCTTGATCAAGGTTATACACTTGGCATGAGCTTTGGTTTCATAAGAGATTGTTCTCCTTTCCTCTAATGATTCATCAAGCTCTGTTGCGTTTGTTGCCCCTTTTGTTGATGCATGCTTGCTATCATTGTCACTCAAAATTGTACTGTTCCTTCCGAGCCAAAGGGACCAAGAAAATGCTCTAGTTAAGTGGATCCACATTATTCTTTTAACATTCTTGAACAGATGCCCTGTAGTGCAAATGAGCAGTTTTTTGGATCCGTTGGTTGTTCCATATTTCAATGGAAAGTGGAGGGGATAAATGCTCAGGAATCTCTGGCCTTACGGGCAATTGATTTGTGTTTCAGCATTCACCTTGCGAAGAGGGCACCATCAGGGTGAAAGAGAGAATTTTGTACCCTCCATTATATGTGTGTGTGTACACACACACACACACAGAGGTATAACTGCGATAGCCTCTACTCCATGTCCTAGCTCGTATGAGAGCTAAATTTGCCTCTATTATTTGTCTCTTACCCTCAGCTTTCATCGAGCTAGCTTTTGATATTTCAAGAGTTTGCACCTTGAGCTCAAAGGCCCACTTGCCTGTTCCTTTTTTTCCTCAACAATGGAAGAAAAGTTCTAATTAATTGATAAAAATGGAAAGAGAGGGATTTGAACCCTTATCATTTGGGGAAAAAAAATGTCTGAATTCTGTATCCTCTATCGTCCTTGGATGTAATATATATTAGAATTATTGCTGCATCTAAAATGTTTGGGCAGTTTATTTGGATCTTTTCAGTTATTGTGATTTAAATGATTACATTCAAGGATGTAGACTTGTAGTTACCTTATCATGAAGTGTTCAAACAATTTTTCATCTCGCTGGTTAAGGGTAATTGACCACCTAGTTTAACTCCAACAATGCCCTCCAAATTGAAACAAAGCTCAAAGATTTTATACCTTAGAAAAGTATTATGGAATAGAAAACAGGATCGAAAACATATTAAATATTAAGAAAGAAGCCTTTTTTTCCCATGACTTAAAATTATTTAATGTTCAATGAGAGTTCAGAGCTTCATCTCCGTTGGTGCATCCATATGGAATTTATTTCAGATTTTTATGGTTCTAAACTGAAAAGAAAGCATTTTTTCTTGTGTAGGTACTTGTCTCTTGGTAACCTAAGGGATGCTAATTGCCTCATTGATGAGTTAAAGAAGCAAGAAGAATGTGGTGAACTTGAGTTTCCTGATTCAGAATTGATTGAGTTTATCATCTATCTTTTGCTAACGTAAGATCCATTTTCTTTGTCTTGAATTAACTAGGCAACAATATGTCTACTACAGCAGATGTAATGTGTGAAGTGGGAATAATGATGGCAATAAAATCAAATTAGCGAACAAAGATTAGCTCTTATATGGTTAAAGAACCATCAAATAGTGTATGATGTAAGAAGGCAACTCACAATCTGCCGATCCCCAAGACGTCTTTGGTTGAATCTTCACACCTGATTGATCAATCCTAGTAAATATGTAATTATAGTGTGGCGGTTTGTGATTTTTCAATATTACCAAAACTTTCTTTGATATCTTTCAAAATTTAAAAAATACTTAAAACGCACCCTTTCTCTTGAAGGAAGTGGTAAGCAATTTTGTTTCTTTTTCTTTTCTTTTCTTTTCTTTTCTTTCCTTAATATGTTTCTGAAATAGTGTTTCAATTAAATAACAACGCTTAGAAGAACTCCCAGACACACTTAGTCTGGCTTGCTGGTTAAATTTTTAGTGTCAGTTCTTCTAGTTCTGTTCCCAGTATTGCAGTTGCCGGTAGATGCTTCTAGGATGGAATTTCGGCAGAACTTAAAATATGCATTTGCAGGTTGCAGAGAGATGCTTTGCCTCTTTTCAATATGCTGAGGGCAAATTACAAGCCGAGTATCGAGAGAGAACCTTCCCTGAATGAGGTGCAACTCCTGTTACCGAAACTTCGATAAATCAACACTTTTTTTGGTTGGAGTTATATAATCGGATTTTAACTTCAGCATTTTGCTTCAGTTTCTTGATGAAATTGCAGAGAAATTCTATGGAGTAAGGCGCAGAAATCCCTTGCAAGGGATCTTCGGAGATTTCTTGAAGGTGATTTTCTGTCTCATAGTCTTTGTCCTATGGATTTAAATCTTCCTCAACTCTTATGCTTCTTCTATTTTGGTTTCTAAACTTTGGTGATATACTTTTGATAAAAAGTTGAGAGACAAATAAAACATTTGCATGTTTAGAGACAAATAAAGCATTTGCATGTTGAGAGACTAAAATAGCTCGTTTGGAAGTCAAAACAAAAATTAATATGAAAAATCAAGAACCATAATGGAGTTTAAACCTAAGCGTTAGACATTTGTAAAAATAATAATATAGAATGTAGCCATGGAAAGCTTTCTTGAGTGGTTTGTGTAACGATTTAGGTAGTCTCAATGGATGTAGTGCAATGGCTAAAGCTCTGCCAGCTTCTTGTTGACTGAACTCTCTTCTCTTTAGTTTAGACTCCGAGTTGTGTTTGGGTGGGGGATGGTCGAAATTAGCTTCTAACTATCAATGAAAAATTTGTGCAGATGATGGGGTGATGACGAGCGGCGAATAGCGAGGTCCAGTCAGCTTCCTACTACTGTTGGCTGGTAAAGCTTCTGTGCTTCCATGGTTCATTACAAAGATGGAATTGGATAAGCACATTTTGGATTGTTTTCCAAATATAGAAGGTCACACTTTCCCTTTCTTGCATGCACTGTTTGTTAATTCTTTTATAAGTGACCTTTTTCCTTGAACATTGTTGATGAATGACTTGAAAACTCTGCATTATTTAGCTTTATCCTTTCAAAACCTCTCTCTCTCTCTCTCTCTCTCTCTCTCTCTCTCACATGTGGAATCAAGTAATTTGGTTTGACTGGGTTTTGGGGGTAATCTATTACAGCTTCTCCTTTTCACTTGCCCGTCCAAAACTTTGCTCATGTGATGGGGTAAGTGCATGAATACTTTTTCCCTTTGTGCAAGCCACTTTGAGATTAAGTACAAAGAACCAAATATCACTAATTTATGCAATGAAGTTGATAATGCAGGGATTAGTTGGTGATATTTGGTTTGATGAGTTTATTTTTAACAGCTTTTAGGATTATATTCAGATTCTCCCACTCAGAAGGTGAAAATTTTGAAAACAAGTATTATACATTTTTAATTTTTTTAATTTTTAATTTTTTTTTTTTTTTTTTTTTTTTTTTTTTTTTTT
>NW_019268539.1:670737-675921 GCF_002738365.1 Cucurbita moschata
TTTTTTTTTTTTTTTTTTTTTTTTTTTTTTTTTTTTTTTTTTTTTTTTTTTTTTGAGATCACAAACCACACACATGATCTTTGCTTTGCTTATGAGTTTGATGTTGAATAAGTAGCTAGTTTCTAAAAATTCAAACAATTAGTAGTGAGTTTTGTGGTATAAATACTGATTAGGTTTAGGTTAAATATCAATTTTTGAATTATGTCTAATTGGTGCTTTAAAATATGTCTTATTTCTAGCTTTCAATTTTTCGTTTAATAGATTTTAGAATGTATTTTAGATCTGCTTAACATTTTCTAAAATTCAGTAGATAAAATAAAAGGTTATGTTTTATTTAATATAAGAGTGAAATGTTAGGGTTTTATTATATACAAAAATTATGGTAAACGTCTAACTAAATATTATCATTTAAGTTTAAAAACTTCTTGCATATGTTTTTAAAGTATAGGAATGTCGTGTGTACATATACTTTAAAAAGTTTTTAATAATGTTTTGAACTTTTAATGTTGCATTTAATATAGATTTATTATCAACTTTCTCAAATTAATGTTTGTTACTTTGATTTGATTTGAAACATTATATGATGTATTAATTCTAGATAGAATTAGGCTCAGACCTAAAGTTGAATAGTTTTACTAAAAAAATTAATTTGACACAAACTTAAAAGTTTAGGCATTTGTTATGAACATCTTTTAATGAGTATTTTTTTTTCTAATGGTTAAGGACATGGCTTGAAATATATCTAGTTCTTAAAATGAAGAACGGATGAATAGATTATCGACCATATTTTATCAATTAATCATCGAAAGATTGGTGTACGTGTACTTTGTTTAATGATAATGAAGGGGCGTTTTTGTGTTCGAACTTTAAAGTTAGATATTACCAATACATATCCTAATGAGCGCTATTCTTTTGAATAGTTAAGAAAAAAATGAATAGTTAAAAGGAAAATCTGACTGGTAATTCTTTTGAAAGCATAATCTGGGGCAGCAATGGAAATGAACGATTTTAAAGTTCCATCTTAAAAATTCAACGTGTTATGTCAATGTCCAATCTTATACCTTTATACCCCCTTGTAGTCTTGAATGATGTTCACGTCGAGTATATAAACTAAAGCAGGAGAGTGTATCGTAATTGACTCATAAAAGTATTTTTAAGTACGGTATAATTTTTAGTCCAACTATATTAAAAGCATGTGAAAAGTAAAAAAAAAAATGTTCTTCATAATGTCATAAATCCATAAATGATCTATTAACGATAGATTTTTATCATGTTCTGTCATGATACCGTAAATACTTTCAACAATTTTATTACCTTAATTTTAGACAATTAGTGGTCCAAATGAAATTATTAAAATAATTTTAACAAATTTAGTTATTATTCATTACTAAATATATTAGGTGCAATCTATCTCAAGACAAAATTATTTTTTTTAACTAATGATACGTGATATTTTTTTTAAAGATTATTAAGATAAATTGACAACTGAGTAAACCATACAAATACAAGATAATTATATTATGTCGATATTTTTATCATAATTATATTATGTCGATATTTTTATCATAGATTCATGCACGTAGTAAACCATACAAATACAAGATATAGTGACATGTTAATTCCAAATGAAATTTTATAACTAGACAAAACATATATAATGGTCTTCCATAGCCAACCAAGGACGTGCTAACTCAAAATACAAATACTACATCATCTAATAGTTGCACAACAAAATATAGAAAAACTCTAGATATATTAAAGAGTCGACACTTTGAGATCCTACATTGGTTGAGAAGAAGAACGAATATTTGCCATGGTGGACTTAAGTTGTTACAAATAGTATCAGAGCTAGACACTGAGCAATGTGCCAGCAAAGAGGTTGAGCCTCAAACGGGGGGTGGACACGAGGTGGTGTGCCAACAAGGACGTTGGGCCTCGAAGGAGGGTGGATTGGGAGGTCCCACAACAAATGGTATCAGAGTCAGACACGGGACGATGTACCAGTGAAGAGACTGAGCCCCAAAGGGGGGTGGACATAAGGTGGTGTGCCAACAAGGACACTGGGCTTCGAGGGAGGGTGGATTGGGAAGTCCCACAACAAATGGTATCAGAGTCAGACACGGGACGATGTGCCAGTGAAGGGGGTGGACACGAGGGGTTGGACTTGGGCTGTTACAGACACTATTGATGCCCAAAGTTTATCGCAGACAAATATTTGCTAGCAGTGGACATGGACTATTAATAACATCATCCATATCTATGATTCTCTGATCTCTCTCATAAAACATCTCAATTGCTAAATTATCACTTCAGCTTGTAAACTCATTTGAAATTTCAACCGGTGTTATTTAATCACAGTTTACAACTTCATATTTTCATAAGATGATGAATGAGAGAGTAAGTTGTGGTCACGTGCTCGTTCTATTACATTTTTTTTTTGGTTGAGAAATGCGGTTGGTATCCTTGCATCTAGTCATTTAAAATGACATCGATATCCTTTGTAAGGTGCCAAAAATCCTTTAGTATTTGTACACGTTACTATTGCACACATGAGTCCGTCAAACCGACTATTACAAAAAATTCCATTTAGAATTCAAATGAATGAAAAATAAAAAAAATATAATAACAATATCATATTATATTTATTATACTGTGTAAAAAAAAAAAAACAATATTAATAAATTACCAGTAATGTAAACAATAGGCATATTATTAAAATTAGAAGTAAAAAAAAAATGAATATTTGTTAATTTAAATATATGTTTTTTTTTAATGATTTTTTTGCACATGAGAAAGGGTATGTTGACAAATACTGAAAAAATTGAAATTATTTAATAAATAAGATTTCCGCCAAAACCCCCTAAAACCCTCACTTCACAGTCTGTGCCGCCGGAGATCGATCCATCGGCGTTCAATCAACATGTCGGGTTTCTCGTTTGGTTCTTCCTCCTCCCAAGCTTCTTCTTCTTCTTCTCCGTTTTCGTCAACCACTGGTTTCTCCTTCGGATCCACCTCCGCCTTCTCGTTCGGATCATCCCCTTTATCTCTTTCATCTTCCTCCTCCTCAAACCCTAGTTCCTCTTCCTCTGCATTTTCCAATCAAACCTCCAATCCTCCCTCTTCCACTCCCTTTGGCTTTGCCTCTTCTTCTTTTCCCTCTTCCGCTTCCTCTCCTTTCTCTTTCTCCCTTCCCGCCGCTTCCACTGGGGCCTCTTCTGGAAGTTCAGGTTCTTCATTGTTTGCGGCTTCTTCATCCTCAGGAGGGTTGAGTTCTTTCGGGTTTGGGGTTTCATCTTCATCAGGAGGCTCGTCTGCTCCTTCATTTGGGGCTGCTCCGACCTCTGGGAGCTCACCTGTGCCCTCATTTGGGGCTGCTTCGGCCTCTGGGACCTCATTTGCGCCCTTGTTTGGGTCTGCTCCGTCATCTGGGAGCTCACCTGTGCCCTCATTTGGGGCTGCTCCGGGCTCTGGGAGTTCAGTTGCGCCCTTGTTTGGGTCTGCTCCGTCCTCTGGAAGCTCCCCTTTGCCCTCGTTTGGGGCTGCTCCGTCCGCTGGGAGCTCATCTTCGCCCTTTTTTGGGGCTGCTCCATCTGCAGGGACCTCGGCTCCGTCCTTGTTCGGAGGGGTGTCTTCTGCTGCAACTACTTCCAGTGCACCATTGTTTGGCACTTCTGCACCCACTGCAAGTCCGGGGTCATCGATATTTGGAGCTTCTACCGCCGCTTCAGGTTCAAGCTCCTCCCTGTTTGGGTCTAATCCCTTTGCTTCATCTTCTTCGGTATCCACTTCGAACTTGTTTGGGTCATCTTCATCATCTGCATCGACTACTCCATTCCAGAACTCTTTTTCTTCGAGTTCTTCCCAGAATTTGAGTTCGTCTTCTCCATTTGCGGCTTCTTCTTCTGGGTTCTCATTTTCGACCACTTCTTTGTCCAAAACTACTAGTATTACCGCAGCATCTTCTTCTTCTTCTCTTACATCAGCTTCTACTAGTTCCTCGAGCTTCTCATTCGGAACACCTGCTTCATCGGCATCTCAATCTTCTTTCGGGTTCAGTATTAGCAATGCAGCATCGACGGGAGGGTCTTCTGCTCCGGGCACTACAGCTGCGAAGCCTACTTCTCTATCGTTTTCAACTTCTGTGGCACCTTTATTCTCTACGGTTACTACCACCAGTGCTTCCACTCCGGCTGCAACTAGCACAGCTCAGCCATCCTTCTCCATGCCAGCTTTTAGCTTGAGTTCTTCAGCTGCTACTACCTTATCCATAGCAGCATCCTCCGTTCCCTCAACTACTTCTTCAGGTGCTGCGAGTTCATTCACCGGTTTTGGCGTCACAAGCACGGCTGCTTCATCAAGTGCCATTGTTTCCTTGTCGTTGCCAACCAAATCATTGACTGCTGCTTCATCATCCCAAGCACCAGCCTCTTTCGGTAAGTTTTTCACTTTCTTCTTTTTACTTCGTGATACTTAACTTATTTTATTGGCTGTTCGGAATAGGTTTCTTGAGTCATCTTGGGCACCATTCAACAATCAATTATGAAAAAGTTTCCTCCACATTTAAGTTGATTGCCTTTTCCCTTACGATTATCTTGTCACGGAATGTAAGGCGTTTAGAATTTCGGGAAACAAGAGCTCTTATTAAGAATTTTGGGAAAAAAGAGCTCTTATTAAGAATTTCATCTTAAGACATAGTCCCTCTATTGTCATCCTCCAATAATCGTGCGTCTCTAAGATCCTTTAATAATCTTGAGTCTTTGTTATCGACAGGCTTTTGATAAAATCTATCTGGAGTTCTAATCACATTGATTGGACTGCCCTTGATGCTTGAGGTCCTGAGGAGGTATTATTATCCTTCGGAACGATCGTCATTTTTGGGCTATAGTCAATTGGTGCTTTAGAAGGTTCTTGGGTCTCTAGAACAGACCTCTCTGCAGAAAAGAATTGTCATATAGGATTAGCTTCTTTTCCTTGCATCAAAAAGGGAAATGTTAGAGAGGCAAAGATTTCAAGGATGGCTGTTAGAGGTGGATGAAAACTTCATTTTTTCCACAGGGTCATGGCAACAAGGAAAGAAAAAGAAAGAGTTCTATTGTTGAAATCTTGTCCAGAGATGGAGCTAGCCTTTTGGAAAAAAAAAAAAAAAAAAAAAAAAAAAAAAAAAAAAAAAAAAAAAAAAAAAAA
>NW_019268539.1:676757-689022 GCF_002738365.1 Cucurbita moschata
AAAAAAAAAAAAAAAAAAAAAAAAAAAAAAAAAAAAAAAAAAAAAAAAAAAAAAAAAGAAAAGAAAAGAAAGAAAAGAAATTGAAACGGAGTTCATTATTTCTTTAAGAATCTTTATTTAAAAGCATAGTGGTTCTCGTTCTCCCCCAGCTGTCCCAAATTGGGATCAATGAGCATTACACAGAGCATTGATCTAGAAGGTCCCTTCACAAAACTTGAAATTTGGAAATTGATCAATGACTTAGACACTAATAAGTCTCTGGGACTGCATGGATTCATAGTGGAATTCCGTAAATAGTCTCAGAACACACTCAAAGGCAATATCAGTTTCAATTTTTTTTTTTTTTTGAGAAACATTATCAACCGAAGTTGGAATGAGACGTGTATTTTTCTTAACCCAAAGAAAATTGATGCATAATTGGTTGGAGATTGTAGATCCATCAGCCTTGCCACTTGTCTCTACAAAGTATTGCTCATGTTCTATTTCATAGTCTAAATAAAGTGCTATGCTTCACCATTTCTTAAATCCCGCTAGCCTATGTGGAAGGTAGACAGATTCTAGATGCTACTCTTGTAGCCCATGAATTGATTGATGTGTGGGAAAACAAGAAGAAAAAAGGAGTTTTGGAATTTGATCATGTTGACTGAAATTTGATAAAATTCTCCAAGCTAAGGCTTTTGGAAAAGGTGGAGGCGATGGATAAAGGATTTTGTCTCATCAACCAACTTCTCCATCATTATCAATGGTTGGCCTAGGGGGAAGGAATCCATGCTTTAGAGGACTTCGACAAGGGAATACTCTATCTCCATTTTTGTCCATTTAATATGGACACACTTCTCCAATTATTGGAAACTCAAGGCTTTATCAGAAATTCAAGGCTTGATTAGAGGTTTTCATGTGGGCATCCTTCCAATCCATATAGACCATCTCTTCTTTGTGGATGACAACATCTTATTCTCTTGGTGCAAGGAAGAAGTCTTAAAAGAAAAACCATTTCCATGTCATTAAATGGGAACTTCAAGCTCTGGGAAGCCATATTAGATGAATTTTTGTGTTCACTCCAGCTGGCTCGAGTGCATATGTTTCAAGGATATTTTTTCATAACGTTATGTAATCACCCATTCCTTCAAGAATATTGGGTCCACTAGCACATTCAATTCAAATGATTAGACTTTTTTCATGGAAACCAAACCTTTGGTCCGATTGGTATACTTTCTTGACATGATGATGGATTTAGAAAGCAATTTTTTGTTGGAGTGTTTTGCAACCGTTGATTGAGGTGCGTTTCTATTCCGACAGTTTGCTTGTTTCCACCTATCTTTGTTTCTTGTTTAAACTTGAGAACGAGTTCTTTTTGGACGGATAGAATGATGTGGTAGGATAGGGTTTACTTGTGGCTTTTAGTTTGCTTTTAATTCTCTATAAATAGGGAGTTCCTCTCACGTATTCTACAACGTTCATTTTGATAAAGATCCTTGATTTGATTTGGGGAGAATTTTCTCCTTAGTCACTCTAAGGCTATATCATCGCTATTCACAGAGGAGGCCTTGGCATTCTTGGTGTCAAATTGAAAAATAATACTTTCCTTGCAAAATGAAGTTGCCAGTTTCACTTGGAACTATGCAATATGATTGAAGAATTTGCTAGCATATTGAAAAAATAGAAAGAAAGCTATTAATATGGTCATCATGTTATACTTCAAAAGGCAGAAGACCCACCCTAATACAAGCCACATTATCCAACCTCTCCACTTACTACATGTCTCTATTCGAAATGCCTCAAAAAGTGGTTTCGAATATAGAAAGATTATTCAGAACTATTTGTGGAAAGATGACCCACACCTTGTTTGATGGAATATTGTAAACCTCCCAACAGAAAAGGGAGGCCTCGATCTTTTCTCGATAAAGAATAACAAATCTCTCCTTGCAAAATGGATATGAGGATATCATCACGAAGAAAATGCCTTATGGAGAAATCTTTTAAAGGCTAAATATACTCCTACCTTCAAACAAAAATCAACCCCCTTCATCATCTGTAAAAGGGCCTTGGAAGTACATAAAGAAACATCAAAGCCTCATCACCAACCGAATTCGCCATGGATGGGTGGAGGAAGCACATCATTATGAAATGATTCATGCATTGAAAACACCATGCTAGTCTTGCAGTATCCATTTTTGTATAGGCTCTCTCATAGCAAAAAAGTCACAATGAGCAAAAAAGTCACAATGAGCAAAAAAGCCACAATGAAAGAAACATTGAGCAAAAAAGCCACAATGAAAGAAACATTGAATGTTGTCAACAAATTCTGGGACCTGAGGCTTAGTAGGAATTTAAAGGATAACGAAGCAATGGAATGGGCCAAATTAAGTCTTGACCTTGCCCCAGTGGTATTGTTAAACGAAACAGACTCATTAGCTTGGCTCCTGCGCTGACGAGTCTTCTCAACAAAATCCTAGATGATGGACATGGGGGAAAAAGTAGAAGCAATAAATCCAACGCTAGCAAAGACAGTATGGAAATGACATCACCCTAATACGGTAAAGTTCTTCCTTTGGAAAATAGCGCATAAAGCCATTAGCACAAGCGAAAATCTTCAAAAAAAAAAAAAAAAAAGAAAGTCTTACATTACTCTTTCACCAAATTTGGTGTCTAATATGCAAGAAAGGAAATGAATCACATAGCCACTTATTCACATACGCTAAGAATTTCTGGACAACAATTCTTAATATATTCAGATGACATCTCACATTTTCAATGGAGGTAAAGGATCTATTAGACATGACCTTAACGTACCACTCATTCAAGAATGCAAAAGCCCTATTATGGAAGAACCTCATAATGGCTTTCCTTTGGAATTTGTGAAAAGAACAAAATCAAAGAATATTCGCGAAAAAGACACACTTGTACAAAATTCTTCGACAATGTTGTTTACCAAACTATATCTTGGTGTAAGCGGTCTAATATTTTTACTTTCTATAGTTATACCTCCCTCATTTTAAGTTGGGAAGGTCTTTTATAATCATCATGTATAATATTACATCCCTTTTTAAAATTTCAATCTTCAATGAAATTGTCTCTTATAAAAAAAAAAAAAAATCATGAATCGAAAGGACGTCCTTTATAGTCGATAGGTTCTATGTTTCTCTCTAAGGGTAAGTGAAGAAATCATTTTGGGTCATTGTACTTAACTGGAGTCCCTTCATTTAGTGGGACCACCTTTTTTGGCTTGTCCTTGTATTCTTTCATTCTTTTGAATAAAGATTCAGTTCTTTATTAAGAGAAGACATGTACTGTCAAGTAACCTGCAAAATTGGGAATGGGGCCTCCACTTACTTTTGGAGAGACACTTGGAGTGGACAGCAGCCTCCTATCATTTCCTCCTCTTTATGCAGGCTTCACTAAAGAAGAAGCCACAGTCAGAGAAGCATTGAACCAATCGAATCAGGTTTGGTGTTTATGTTTGAGAAGGAACTTAAAAGGATGCAGAAAATGAAGAGTGCTCCGCCTTAAATCATTAGTTAACAACATTCCATCTTGAGCGAACGAATATTTATGGATTTGGAGTTTAAACGATGTAGCCATCACAACTAAATAATTAACTCTAGATCCCATCACAAATAGTATTACTGAAGAGGATCCTATCTACAGCCACATTTGGAAAGGTACTTACTATAGGAAGGTTAACTTCTTTCTTTGTGAATGCAGCCACTCTAGTATAAATACCATTGACAAACTTCAGGTGAGATGTCCATGGGTTTCCATCTCCCCAGGCTTGTGTATTTTGTGCAAAGGAAGTTCAAAACTCAGAGGCACCTTTTCATAACTTGTCCTTCTGCGGCCAGATTGGATGTTTTGGTTGGACTCTGGTGACCTTTGTACTCTTCTGTCTCTTTGTTGGTTGAGCACCCTTTCAAAAAATTAAAAGGAGATTCTCTGGTGCAACCTTGTTCGCCTTTATTGTTTTTTTTTAAATTATTATTATTATTTTTTTTATCTTTTCAGGCTGTCTTGGTGAAAAGTACTCCTTTATGAATCTTGCTACATAACTTTGTAAACATACCTTCAGTACTTTGTTAATGTGTCTGTTTCTACATAAGTTGTGTTCATTCTTTGCAGGTTTCTCATCTCTTGCTCCTGCTTCCACTGCTGCTACCACCACGTCTGGTTCCAATGCTTCCAGTCAGAGTCAGACTTCATCAACTCTTGTTATAGCAAGCAGTAGTAGGTATGTATACGACCCTGCTGTTTTTCAAGTATTTCTACTATGTAAGAAAAAACGTGAGGAATGCTATGCATTTGAGCTATTAGCTATTATGTTTACTGTCTTTAAGGTTTTGTAAAATTTATTCTTCCTGTTTTATAGATACATCTTTCTCGGCATTGTTAAAATATATGATCTACCACAACACATTCTACTGTACATATACACATTTATACTGAGAAGCCATCTTAACTCAATTCACTATATATTAATACTTGCATGGAATGATTATTATTAGGAATTCTATGATTTATGTTTTCCATCTGCTTCATCCTTCATTTGTGCAGTGGTACAACTTCAACTGTGAGTACCACAGTGTCTGCTACACCAAAATTACCATCTGAGATAACAGGGAAGACTGTTGAAGAGGTATTTCTTTCTTCATGATCGGGTTCTGCACTGTGAATTTTAGTGGTCTTATTTTATCAGACAATTGTTTATGTTTTTGTAACAAAAGTTTAAATTGGGTCTATGAAAGGAATCAACACATGCTTCATTGCCAGAGATGGCATGTCTTTGTTTGATTATAGTGCTGGAAATCAATGTTCGAAAAGGCTTTTGAGCTTATGCCTTGAGGCTGACTGTAAGTCTTAGCCTCAAGATTTACCATGAGGCTTATGCCTCCATGAAAATGCATTGAGCCTTAAGTACCTGAGGCTTTAAAAACAATGAGAATTTTTTTATAGAATAAGTGAATCGCATCAGTGATAGTAGTATCTATGTTAAGGATGTCCTTTTAGAGCTTTTTTCCTTGTGGAAATTGATAGGGGTGATTGTTTTTTATACTTCTATATAAATATTATTTTTTACGCCTCACCTCTTCAAGTGTAAAGGCCTCAAAGTCACCCTGGAGACGGTCATAGACCAAAGGGAGTTTATAGCTGGTTCATCTGCTCTGCTTGTTCTGGTTGGAGACTGGAGTCTGTTTAACCGAAATTTGTAACTCTTATTTTTTCTTTCTTTTAGTTTTAGTTTTATTTTATTTTTGAATATGGAGATCCATTAAGAAGATTTGAGTACTTCGTAGTTGGTTGTGTATCCACCTTCTCTCTCTTTGCTTTTCTGTACTAGCATATTTTAATGCAAATCTTTATGCAACTGGAAGGAAAAAGATTGGAACAAATTATTGTTAGGGTATTGGGTTTGGTAAATGATATTAATTCTCTTGTCTACTGCAAAAATAGTAATGATATAGGAAATAAATTGATGGCTTAATTACGCATCTAGTAATGAAAATGTCTTCAAAGATTTGTGATGCCATTTGTTCCGTCCAAGAAGGTACTTCTCTTTCAGTTTAAGTTGTCCTTAGTTCAAGTAAAATTACTTGGTTCAAAATATTTGTGTAAATCATGTTCTTGCCTTCTTTGTCCATTGAATCTTAATACAACATATGTCTCCAACCTTGTTTAGTCTTTTATCTATTTTGCTAACTATTTGTTTTTATTTTATGGTTGCTTCTGTCTTCAATTTCTTTATAGATCATCAAGGAATGGAATGCGGAGCTTCAAGAGCGTACTGGAAAGTTTCGGAAGCAGGCCAATGCTATTGCTGAGTGGGATAGGAGGATTTTGCAAAATCGGGATATTCTTCTTAGACTTGAGGTGTTCTTTTACATAATTTCAAGATTTTCAATCTTCAACGAGTTACGAAATTTGGTTGGCCATTATATCTGTTCTAATGAAACATGGATTATCAAAAAAATTACAAAATAAAACAGGATTTAAAAAACATAATTCTAATTTGTGAATGAATTTTTGGATCATCTATTTGGGTTCGTAGGTGCTATTCACCCTGCCTCTTCCACAGGTTTCTAATTTGCACGGGTTGAGCTCTTAACATATTTGCTAGGAAGTTTTGAATCCAGTGTTCACATCCTTAGTTTATTTCTTTCTTCTCCGCTTTTTTTTGGACAATTCTTAGTTCAATTTTAGCTCGATGTTTCTTTCTCAACTGATTCTAATTTTTTATTTTTTAAATGGTCATTTAAAGAATTAAAAAGCTGTAACAGAGAAACTAGCCGAAGGAGCTAATGGAAAAGTAACCCAACCAGCACAAATGAGTTAAGGGAAATAATTACAAGAGACTTTTTTGATAGGATAGACCATACTAATGTAACATAATGACTGAAAAGAATATCAAACTCATCATCTCTCTTTCTAATTTCCTTTGCTTTTTTTTTTCAATCACCTTTGGATTCTTATTTTTTTGTATATATTTTTGCTGGGAACTTCTGTTCTTAGGCTTATAGTTTATCTTTTTTGTAAAAATAGAAAAAACCGATATAAAAGCAGTGGAATATTTCTCGAAATCTTAGATGTGAAAGAAAGCATCAGTCCACTGGACCTCTTTACATCTTATGGATTCTCTTTTCTTTTTTCTTTCTTCATAGATTAGTCGGTTATCTTGAACTCTCATTATATATTTATTTTTACGTATAAGTCTTGTCTCTCCTTCTTGATGAGAAACAAATATTTATTGATAAGATGAAATATACAAAAGAAAGTAAGAGCCCATAGTGGAAGAGGGTGCTCTCTATCCAAATGTTAGAAAACAGACATATAGGTATGGCTAGATTGCTTTATTGCCTTTATTTTTAATTTCTAGGTTGCTGTAATGGGTTTATTTTGAATTTAGATTGAAGTTGCAAAGGTTGTTGAGACCCAAACTGAGCTGGAGAAGAAATTGGAGCTGATAGAAACTCACCAACAAGAGGTATTCACCTGTGGCCTTGTGTGCCTTTCTCTTTCAATACTTGCTGTTGAGAAATTTTGAAGGTACGTATTTTCATCTATTTGTAACAAACCAATTGCATTTATCTGTTCTATTATTAGGTTGATAAGGCATTGCAAAGTGTGGAAGAAGATGCTGAGCGCATTTACAAGGATGAACGTGGTTTACTCCTTGACGATGAAGCTGCATCTACTAGGGATGCAATGTGAGTGATAAATTTTATGTAGTTACGACATTTACACATTATAGGTTCTATCTTTTATATAAAATACATTCATTCTGTTTTGATCTTTATGTTTATCTAATAAGAAACTTTTCATTGAAAAAATGAATAGAGACTAATGCTCAAAAAGATACTAATTCCACAAGGAAGTTTGTTAAAAGTGGCTATTGTTTAGATCTTAGAAGTTGGTTTTCCATTCATGAATCGTTTACATCTTGTCAAGTGATGATGGTTAAACACTAGTTTTTCTATCTATGAGGAAAAAAAAAAAAAAAAAAAAACCAGTATTTCGAACTTGGGGTTGGGCAGTCGTGTTTTTTCTTTCATTTTTTTGTGTGGAAATGTTTTTACAAAGAAGCAATCGCTTTAACAAATTCTCATCTTATTGGATAATTCTTTGCCTTCACTTATAGATAAAGCCAATTGGATAATAGAAACTCAAACGGAGGGATGATGATGGAACACACTTTCTATAAGGGCTACGAAGTACTAGATTTTCATCTTTCCGATAGTACTCATTTCCAATTTGGGTGTTCTTAGTAAAATGTTAATCATTGTCAACAAGGGTCTAAATATGGGTTTCCATGTATATCAAGAGAGACTTCATTTTTTTTGTTTGGCTTCAATTTGTGAATAGTAGGATCTTTTTTTCAGTTACGGAGGATTATTTGTTAATTTCAACTCCGTTATGGTAGGTTTGGGATTATTTTGGTAAGAGCCCCCATGATATTAGTTGTGAGGCTTCTAAGCTTCAAATGGGTTTCCTTCAACAGCATGGAAGGCTAGTACCATTGTTTATCAATTAGGGTTTGCCAGTAGGAAGTAGTCCTAATCGATCACTTTTGGTACCCGCTAATGGATTTGGTCTTGAGGTGCCTCTCCTCATGGGAGAAAGACTTGACTCTCTATGGTTTGTAGGTGGATACCTATCTAATCAACTCTTGGCGGGATTCAAATCTATTTCATAACTTTATTTAGTATTTCTTCTCTTGTGTGCCAAGGTAGAAATGTCCACTAGGAATCATTATGGGAAAGTGTGTCAAAGGGTGGGGGATCTCATCTGGTTAGGTGAGAGACTGTTTATTGGCTTTTTATTCATGGTGGGTTTGATATATTGAATTTGAGACTTTTTCATGAGGCCCTTTTTGCAAAATTGTTATAATGGTTTTCTTTGGATGTCAAAGCTTTATGGCATAGGATCATGGTTAACAAGTACCATCCCTACCCTAAAAAAGTGGGTTTAAAACTGTAGAGTTAAAGGCATTATCATTAACATATGGAAGCCCATGCTTTACGGTAAATGGCTTTCTCTAGCTTCTTGAGGTTCTCTATTGGAGATTGGTTGTTGATTCTGTGTATGGAAGGATTGTTGGATGGGGAAAGCACCATTTGTATTTTATTTTTCTTGTCTTTAGTTTACTATCGATCTTCTTTAAAGTTTTCTTTTTTAGATGAAAAAAATATATATAAATGGTTGAACGAATGACCTGATTTAAGGAATATTTCTGAAATTCCTAGCCTACCATTTGAAAATATTTGTGTAATTCCATTAAATAAGGGAAGTAGTTGACCTTTCTAGTTTATCCGTTAACTAGTGTCGTGGATTTATTCAAATTTTTTGTTACCTAGTATCTTAGATTTATTTAACCTTTCTCTGTACTTTTCTAAAAATTAATATGAAAATATACACTTGCAACACATACTTTTACCACAAAAAAAAAAAAAAAAAATGAAAAAGTTGTTTTTTTCCTTATAAAAACACATGTGAAGTATAAATGGAAAGTCAAAGATTAGAATTTGTGCCACGATAAGTTGTTTTTTTTTTTTTTTTTTTTCCGTTGGTAGTGAATACTTTGACTAAAATGAAAACTGCAAGGTCAGTTCTATACATTTGGGAGGATTAACTTACGGTGGTTGAACTGAAATTACAAGATTAAGTGGGCAGATTTCCTACTAACCCTTTTCAAATAGGAAACTTGATCAAGAATTGAGTTTGAACATTTTTATTTTTATTTTATGGATGAATTTGTATTTTCTAATAATTCCACAACAGATTAATTTTCCGGCATTGTACTGAAGGTTCAAATTTCAATCTCTTGTTTCCAATTGTAATCTTGTTGTAGGTATGAGCAAGCTGAATATATAGAACGAGAACTTGAGCAGATGACAGAACAGATCAAATCAATTATCCAGACCCTAAATGCGAGCCAGGTAAAGGATAATAGCTTAATGATTCCATTTTTGCCTTGGATTTTCCTCTACATGGTAATCGATGCATCATAACTACTTATTTTCTTTATCTAGGGAGGAGAACTTGATGTGATTGATGGGATGACGCCGTTAGATGCAGTTGTTCGAATTTTAAACAATCAATTAAGTTCATTAATGTGGATCGATGAAAAGGTTAGTGTTGCTTGTATACATATCTTTATCCATATGCAAAACCTCTTCTACCACGAGGACCATAGTATCTTAGCTTCCCAAGTATTAAAAACATTTCATTATTCTCTATGTTAGGCCTTCATCACACTGCATTACTCTTACTGAACTCTTTAAATTCATTTCTGAGATGCAATAATATATCTGAGTTGATTTTAATACTGTGGAATCATGATTGGAAGAACCATATTTAGTTTGTTTAAATTACTGAGCAAATATTTTTTGAGATTTGATTATTCTGTTAGCTATGCGTCAACTGATGTGTTGTGAACTTTTGATAAGATTATTTTTTGCATTATGTAATAAATTCATGTTTTTGGGGTGAGAGTTAGACATTTGTTACGTTATTACGATGTGGTTTAAATCTACTGATTGAAATTTATTTACTTGTATGAAATTTCATCAATTCTGATAATATATTATATTAGGATGTGCTTGGTATGGGTTTCAAAATCGTAAAAGGTGTTTTAAACTAATTTAAAGTAGTTTTCAAAATTACTATATTTGTAAATATGGTCAAGTATTTTTTGAAAATTCTAAATTACTTAAAACACTTGATCAATACTCATCTCATAGTTACTTGTTTCGTTCAAGAGCATCACTTTCAACCGTCATCCACTATAGAAATTATGATTCACAAAATGAGTTTCAATGATTCAGATAATTGAACCATTTTTTTTTTCAAAAAAAATATATAGATTCCACTTTCCATTTCCAAAGCTTTAAAAATTAAAAGGTCTTTAATGATCTGTGTCGGTTGGTTGGGTGGCGGGTTTTAATGTGAAGTTTAAAAGATGGCACGTCTCTAAAATACTCGAGGCTCTTGAAAATTTGGTAGGAATAGTAATCAGACTTGAGGATGAAAATGGATGAAGGTGACACTTTGGTCTCTCGGATTGCATATATATGCACTGGTCTATGTCTACTTTAGCGTGGGTGGAGTTTCATCTTAGGGATGTGGAAATTAAAGAAGTTGAGTTACAAAGTACAAGAGAGAATTTAGGGATGAGGATTCTGATCATGTCACTAGTGAGACTTTCTTTAGGTGAAATTTGGTCTGTCTCCATAAATAAGAAAAACTGTCCGTCTCCTTAAAGAAGTGAAGTTTGGGATGAGTGCGACTGAGCAGAGTCATGTTGTGGGTGCAAGACATGCCACACACTAACTGGTACTTATGCTGTGAAAATGAGCAACGTGAATGAATTGCTCTATGGAGTGTTTTTGAGGGGATAGGTGTTTCATTTGATTGAGGATCAGGGGCTTTAGGGACCACGCTTAATTGTGAGTATAAACAAGTTCAATAGCTCCACAGCGTCTTTTGGATTCTGGCAATTTTTTTTTTTTTTTTGAGATGCATATGAAATGTGTGTTAGAGTTTGGTCATCTCCGTCATCATTCTACCTCTCTGAATAGTCCTTATAGCATATAACCTACCATGAAAAATTAAAATCATAATTTTATTTTAGTTTTCATTATTATTATTTTGCATCTGCATTGAGCTCTGACATTAATCTTCGTCAGGCCGAAGAGTTTTCTTCACGTATACAGAAGCTTGCTGCTACCCAGGGTCCTGCTGCAGATCGTGAATTGTTGGGTCAGAAGTTCTGGATGTCTTAATTTGTAAGCTGGTTTCTGTTTTAACTGTTGCGAAGATGATTTGAAATTAGTGTTCACAGGCCTTAACACATTCACATTTGAGGTGTTTCCATTTCTGCTTTTTTAAAGGAATCATAAGTATAAGGCGGGCAATGGAATTTACGGCTTTTTAGATGAGATGGGGATATTTTAATTCACAAATTATTCTCAAGTTGATGCATATAAACTTTTAGTTCTCATATTTCTAACTTTCTTCTTTGTTCTTTTGGGTATATGAATTGTTGATTTGGTATATGAATTATTGATGTATTGAGACTGAAAAATAATAGGCGGAGGGGAGGATTTGAACCTGTAATTGCTTCGTTGAAAGTATATACTTTATGTCAATTGAGCTATGCTCGTAGTTGGCGAGTGAATATATTTCTTTAATAACGTAAAAGTTTATGTAAATACGTAACTTGTTCTAGGATTAAGGTGGCAAGCAAGATGTCATAAAGCCCTAATTTGTATGTTTGTGTAGGTAAAATTAACTTTATTGGAGCATATAATAAGAGTGTTTCATATTGCAGTCTTGACAGTTGTGGGACTCTTGACAGCTGTGTAGGTAAATACATAACTTGTTCTAGGATTAATGTGACCAACGCATGCAGTTTTATTGAAGGAAACTGATTGTTTTTGGGAAATTTTGTTTCCAAATCTGCTCCTATTCCCATTGGGAATTCTTTTATGATTTGATATTGCTGATAATGAATAGGAATGATGGTCACACCACCATGGTAATGTAATGGAAACTTTGTCGCTCCCATTCTATCTATTTCCAGGACTCAAAAACATGGGCAACATCATCATCCTGCCTTCAAAATCGTTGCTGGTTTAAATATGAATGGATATTTACTAATGAAGCTTTTATTTAATAACAATTTTGTCTTAGTTTTCTGTTTTCAAGAGAGTTTTTTTTTTTTTTTTTTTTTTTTTTTTTTTTTTTTTTTTTTTTTTTTTTTTTTTTTTTTTTTTTT
>NW_019268539.1:689494-694693 GCF_002738365.1 Cucurbita moschata
TTTTTTTTTTTTTTTTTTTTTTTTTTTTCTTTTTGGTTATGTTATTTACTTTTCTTATAATCACAATATCTATACTTTATTTCATAACAATTTTTAATATATACTTTATTTCCCAAAAACAATATCTATGACTTTGTCTTAGTTTTCTATACTTTATTAATAAAATGTTTACTTTAATAACTTTATTTTAACTAAGACAAAATAACAATTGTTATCTATGACTAAGACAAAATAACAATTGTTTTAAATGGTTTGAGGAGAATGAAAATATCTAACTTTTTTTTTTAAATGGGTTCTTTCCCAAATCAAGATAACTTAATAAATTGACTAGTTAGATTTAGATTTTGAACGTGTTGTGAAATGACAAATTGATTCTTTTCCAAGTTTTGATATTGAAAGAGGAAAAAAAAAAAAAAAGAGAAATTGGAGAAGTTTTAGAGATGGAGAATGAAATTAATGAAGTATTAAGAATGAAAAAAAATGAAGAATGAGAATGTTTATCTACACCTTATCTCTCCCTTCCATTTCTTCTCTCCTATGGTATCATTAATAATAATAATAATAATAATAAAAGAAATAGATAATTTTGGAGCGAGTTAGAAAAATACTACTCAACGTTTCAATGATTTTTCATATACTTATTTTTAATTAAAGTTATCAAAATAAACTAAATAGTTATGATAAATAAAAGCAATACTTTTTCTAATATAGGTATGAATATAAGGATTTGAACGTCGGACCTCAAAAGAAAAAGTATGTCAATTATCGTAGAATTATACTCGTAAGTAATAAGAAGTCTAAATAAGAAAAGGTTCATAATGAGTAAAGATAAGATAAAGCAATAAGAAGTCTAAGTAAGGAAAGGTTCACAATAAATAAAGATAAGACAAGACAATAAGAAATTTAAAGTAAAGAACTTTACAATGAATAAAGATAAAACGATATAAGTAATTTACCGAGAGTAAAGATAACACTACAAGAGTATAAACATATATGTTTAGGAACTAGACAAGTAAATATAGGTTAAAAGTAGAAGCAAAGAAGCTTTTCACAATTTAGGTTAAATAAAAGTTTGGGTAAAAGCGCGGAGCAGAAGGTGTTGAAGCCACGAAATTCATGCAATCTGAACCCGAGAGACAACCACAATCAACATGATGATCAAGGACAGAACAAATGAAGATTGGATTTTTTCATCTATCTCCTCTCTTTTCTCTGCCTTAAGTTTCTCTTTCCCAGGAAAAAGAAATGCATTGTTCAACAGGACCACAAAGTTTTGTATTAGCTCCCAGATTTTTGTTAGTGACATCTGCAAAATCCAGCTTAGAATGACACTACCAATGTCAGCTCCCCGTTTGGAGCTCCCAAGGTTTCCATTTCCACCTTCTGACATAAGAGAACAACAATAATAACAATAAGGAAGGCAATCCATGTCTTGAGGCAAAAGGGAGACAGAAAGGTGTCCAAGCCCACTGTTAACCGATATTGTCCTCTTTGAGCTTTCCCTTCCGAACTACCCCTCAAGATTTTAAAACGCGTCTTGCTAGGAAGAGGTTTCTACACTCTTATATAAAGAATACTTTGTTACAAATAGTATTACAATCAGACGTCAAGCGATGTGCCATCAAGGATGCTGGTCCCCAAGGGAGGTGGATTGTGAGATCCCACATCAGTTGAGAGGAGAATGAAGCATTATTTTTAAGGGTGGGAAAACCTCTCCCAAGCAGACGCATTTTAAAAATCTTGAGGGAAGTCTGGAAGGGAAAACCCAAAAAGGACAACATCTACTAGCAGTGGACTTGGGCTATTACAGACTGGCTAGACTATATTACAATTTCGTTATCTCAATAACACATAGTAACTAAATTTGTCAGACTACATTACAAACCTGAAGAAGGTAGCTCCTGGAGCTTCTCCACAATTCCATTGTTTTTAATAGCATCCCAAACATTTTTGTCCAAACACAATGAAACTACCAGACCCTGAATGAAACGGCGATCCTTGAAAAAAAGAACTCCCAAGAAAAAACATACAACAAAGAAAGATGATTGGGTTATATCCATTTATTTCAATAATATTTAAATTGTTCTGCTGGTCTTCTTGCCTTGAATGTATAAATACAGCTAAAATGTTGTGAAGGAGATCCAAATATGTCCTTACAGCTCAGTTGGTAGGTTTTACGCCGAAAATCAGGAGAAATTTGAACCCTTACTTCTGTTTTGTGATTATATAGCAAGTGATTTTGGAAACTTTCACGTTTTTTTGGATATTGATCAGCACAATGAAGAACAATATGATTCAAATGCCGAGTGGCCAAGGACTGAAAGGAAAAGCTACAATTATTGGGACGAATGCAGTCAAAACATGTTTGACAGTTTGGTTAGAAAGAAATAATAGGAATCATAATGAAAAGTTCAGAGATTAGAGAAAGTTCATGGACTTGGCCAAGTTTCATTGTTTGTGTTGATGTTTGTTTCTAAGTTATTCTATAACTCTTGACTATTTTGTTGAACTTTTGGGTTGCTTTTGAGATGTATCAAAATTTTGTTTATTAGATGCTATTTATGTTGTAAGCTTTCATTGTCAAAGGAAGTTTTGTTTCTGTGACCAAAAAAGATGAATAAAAGAACTTGTTGAGATAAACAAATAGTCATTATTAAAGAGGCAAGGCATCCCTGATTTGTACCTTCAAAGTAGGATCTGTTAGCAGCCATTGAAAACCTTTGCAAAGTAATTGATAGCCACGAGAATGCAAAATGCTTGAATCGTAGGAGTTCACCAGCGGCTGAAGCCATTTTGACAGCGATTCAGTTGAAAAATATTCCTGCAGCAAACTGATAAAGATTGCAACTCCATAACAACTTTTTATCGTGCCCATAATTTCTTATGAACAAATTTAATCAAGAAATTCTAAATTCAAGAATGAGGTAAAAATGGTAAACTGAAAGCTTCATATAACATCAAAAGGAAAAACAGTCTTGTGGGTGCGCTTTACTAGGGTGTTACTTTGAGTAACTTGGCAAGAAGGGAATCAAAGAATTTTCAAATATAAGTAACTCACTTTTGATTGGTTTTTTTGGTTGGGAAGGAGAACGAAACACCCTTTATGAGAGTGTGGAAACCTTCTCTTAACATACACGTTTTAAAGCCTTGAGGGTAAGCCCGAAAGGAAAAGCCCAAAGAGAACAATATCTGCTAGTGGTGAGCTTGGACCGTTACACAATTAGTGAATGTTCTCTCCCTTCGTTTATATAGTTTCTCATCTCTTTTATCCAAATTGAGAGATACTCATTTTACCCAATTGTAGAGTCTTTTTGTAACTCTTTGCAGTGGGGTTCTTTACCATCAATGAAATTGTTTCATAAAAGACTTTGCAAGCACATGAAAGACAGAGATATTGTCTTTTAGGCTTCCCTTCAAGATTTTTAAAACGCGCTGCTAGAGAGAGGTTTCCACACCCTTATAAAAAATGTTTTGTTCTCCTCCTCAACCGATGTGGGACCTCACAATCCACCTCCTTCAGGGCCCAGCGACCCCAACTGACTTGTTGGTTTCAAGAAGCATGGCACAGCCAGAAAGGGAGGAAGAAGGGTGTAATTTGCCCATTAGACTGATTTCAAATGAGCTTCATAAGAAAACCCCTTGATGTCTCCAAAGTTCGGGCTGTGGGGTTGGCATATGTGTGTGTGTGTGTGTGTATATATAAGAGTTGTAAAATTTTGGCTATCCCTAAAGCAAGAAAACATCAGGCTCTGCCTCTGTCAAAGGGAATATGAAGAGGAGTAACTAATTTGGAATCTTCCATCTTGCTTTTGATTAACTGAGGGATACAAATTGGCAGAGGAAAATTGAAGGAGCTTTATGCATCCATGTGTGTGCGAATATATCAAGAAATCAACGATTCTAGTCCAGATTTCATCTCTTCCTATAATATACACCAAATCCACAAGAAAAAAAGCCCTACACAATTCACACAACAGAAACCAAAAATACAAAATCAAGTGTTACGGAAACTCACCTCTGAAGCGCAGTAACTGCAGCATCGACTTCGGCACGCGATGGAACAGGTCCTAAATCAAATTTGTGAAGAGATTTCCCAGCTTTGGTATCTAAACTCTGGATTTCTCTTCCACAGAAGAAGCTCTTGCAAGTGTCGCAACCGCAGTTGTTGCAGGTGGATGAAACTACAGGACGCGATTTGAAAGCCATCGAAGAAGAAGACGAAGAAGAAGAAGAAGAAGACGAAGAAGAAGAAGTGTAAATGCTTGATAAGCCATCTGAATTCTAGTGGAAGGGGAATTTATCCGTACGTGAAGCTTCATTTTCAATCTTCTTCTTACGCAAATGAAACTTCGATCCATAGGTTGATATTTTTCACGGAAATTCCTTATTATATGCCCAAAATATACTTGGAAGGGAAGGGAGTCCACTCAGCTGTCGAGATTCATTTTACTCTCAACCGAGAGTGGTTAGATTATATTCTCCATCTCTATCTCATTTAATATAAATTATATTTTTATATTGATAAATAAATAAAAAAAAAAGTCATCTTGACCTTAATTGCTCTAAAAAAACGTAAAAAATAGCTCCATAATGGTCGAAGACATTAGGCGTAAGTTTTGGAATTCTGAATAACTCAAATCTAAGCCAAACATGGCACCTAAGTCGAGTCGGAGCTGCTGGAGTGCACCTAACTAACCTGAAGTTGAGTTGAGTTGAAGATTGTGGGCATGCGTGGGTCAAATTTGAAGAATAGATACCTATACATGGTGGTAATTGTGAGAAAAGAAAAGAAATGTCAAACCCTTTTATTTCAAATCTGTCTCGGGATAGAATAAGTGTAGAATGGTTTATCGTTTGTGTGCTCGAGAGGAAGTTGGAAGCAAGAATCTGCCAAAGAACGCCTTGAAAATTACCATAGGAGTTCGTTTCCGACCAAAATCTAAACGCAAGAGTCCTTTCTTAGAAAGAAGAAGATCAGAGAGACGTCTCATCCTTTTTCTAAGAATTGAGGATTAAACAAAAGTGTCTGACAAGTGTACTGACTTCCAATGCTCTTAACTCAATCTGTGGTTGATGATTAAATTCGAGAAAAAAAAATTAGGACGTAGTTGGGACTATGATGTGTAAGGTTGTAAGAGAAAACGTCTTGATTCGAGTTCTAAATCGAAAAATACAAAAAAAAAAAAAAAAAAAAAACAA
>NW_019268539.1:695760-773780 GCF_002738365.1 Cucurbita moschata
AAAAAAAAAAAAAAAAGAATCAAGAAAACCTAATCCAACTCTACGAGCTGCTAGGAGAAGAGAAGAATTTTCCAGCAAGCCATGTGTTGACAACGAGAGGAAGAGCACGTCTCAACCAAGCTAGGGACACGTGTTAGACACTGAGTGGAGTAACATGGCTCAATTGGATTTGTGACACACGACTTCTACAACCCGCATTTTGACCTGCGACCCATGGTCCAACCCGATCCAACCCACAACCCATCGGCTCAACTGACCACGGTCTAGTCCGAGCAAACCGAACCAGCTAATCCGCAATTCGAACTGACTCAAACTGGAACGCCTGACCTGCAACTGCAGAAAATTGGCCCACGCGTGGTACGCGCGTGAAACTTATGAATGGACACTCCTAGCACGTGGCTAGCGCATGTAAGGTACTTGTTTGCCCGTTCGACTTCTGTTTGCTCGATTTTCATCCTGATTCCAATTCTAACCATATTTTTATGTGAATTAGAACCAAATTGAAGAAAATCACTCTTTGTGAACACCTAATTCGTGTGAAAACGCTAAACGAAGGGCACACCTATCATGTAAGTCACCACACGGAATTTTAGGCAAAAATACTTGTAGGATTCGCTTGGTTTGCATGCATGCTAGAATATTTACCCTAAGTAGATAGTTTTCCCATGAAATGAACGTAGATGATTGCTACATTAAGAATATGGAAGCATGTAGTGAAGAATGCTATTATGTTTTACGTTTCCATTATATATCTGTTAACTGATGCTAAAAGGAGGATGGAAATTTGTGATCTGCACTCCGGGTGATTGATGGATGTTATCACCACGTTGAGCATGTGTGTTTATTTTGTATGAATTATGTATGAGGAATCTAGATAATTGTTATGTGCATATCTAGTTATTGTTATTGAGCCCGATTTTATGTTAAGACTAGAGAATTATGGTTGGGGGTAGCCCATTGCTAAATTTAGACCTAACATTTTTCGTAGGAGTCTAATATACCAACACAACCACCTTAAGAGTTGTCCATAGGCTGCAAGATGTTTGAACGGTGCCAACAGTTTCATGGGAAAACAGGAGTTTCTAATCAAAGCCAACTTAACCTAGTCGTTTGCATTGGGAAAGAGAGACCCATGTCATATAGCCCATTAGCTGGATTGGATAAGGGAGGGGTCGTGCTCCCAAGGAGGGTGACTTTATGGACTTAGGAGGTTTCAGCTCACTCCTTAGGTAAGATACCATAAAGTCTCATAGAGTCATGCATGAGGTAGGGTCTCACAGAGGGCCACCAGTCATTCACAGCTCGACAAAAGGAACTCTCAGGGTTTAAAATGAAGGGATGAAGAACCAAAATAGCCCCAAAAAGATAAGACTAGAACTAGACGTCTTAGAGCCAATGAGAAGCCCATGGGATTCTGTTAAGACTAGAACGCGATGAGAGTCTACAAGTAGGTGGCTTACTAAGTATAACTTTTATATTCATCTTGACTATATTTTTTCTTTTCAGGTCTGTGATGCCACAGGTCAAGAGAGTGCTTATTTGAGAGACGTGGATTGTCACAGAGGAAAACATGTCCGGGGGCGTCATTTTACTTTCACAAACATTCATATATCTTCAATGTCAAAACTGGTCTCTTCTTTTGAAATAAATGATTTTCCAATTGATATCTTTTCAAATATTTCTCGCATTCACACTACATCCACATTATCGTTTTGAGTCACGACTCATTGAAAAACTTGAGCCATTACACTACTAGGGAATCATCAACTAATCTCTAGTAGACAAACTGTCTCAATTGGCATGTCTATAATATGCTGAGCTACGAGTAAGAACCATGATGAAGTCACATCTCAAATACCTAGGTATATGTATTATTCGAAACCTATTGCAAAGACTAGTAAAAGGTATCCCGACAACGCCATCAATCTTTAGAAACGAATCCATTAAATAGACATAAAAAGGAAATAGTGCTTAAAATTCATTGGGGTTAGGCACATGACCCACTAAACTATTCATGTTAGGCATGAATTTAAGGCATGTGACTCATGTAGGGCCTAGTTTGGACAAGTGATGACCAATGTACCTCATGATTCATTCAAGTCCCAATAACTTTTTTAGCTACCTTCCCCTTTAGCTTCACTAAGTGATAAATTATTAAATACAATTGAATAATAATTCAATAAGGTCCTTTATATTACATGAGTATATATTAAGCAAGTGTCGGCAAATGAAACAATGATTCAAAAGAACCAAACACATTTTAATATATATTATCATATAAACTATACAAAAAAGGCAGCATCTTTGATCTTTACAATGTAATACGAGCCATTTGATTAAATGAGGCTTGTTGGCTTTGTTTAGACTTCAACTCTTCAGCACATCTTAATGTCCTCTCTATATGGTATCCTCCTCCAATGCTTACTTCTCTCTCCAAATGGCAACAATAACTCTCAAACACACTTAGATTTACATGGCATTTGAATCCCATCATGAACAAAAAATCCAGCTCCAGTTGATTCATCTCCTTTGTTGTCAATCCCCCGACTCTTGCATAGTACGAATTTCGATAGTTCCTGTTTTCAAAAGTAACGTTAAATCGAGATTGAGCTAGAAGAACACCTATCAACAAAAGGTAATAAACATTATCAACTTAATCAAAGGGAAGCCCGGGAATTTCTCCCCTGTCGATATGAAGTGATTTATCAGGTCGGTGGGATCCTTTGTTCGGTCAACTCAATATTAGAACGTGGAACAAGTTTATTCGAGGACTCGTTGGTTAAAGAAAAGGGAGAAATGGTCAAATATAGGTAAAAGCTTTGGTGGGTCTCAACTTGAATGGATTGACAATGTGTTTCGAAACTTGAGACTCAGTTGGAAAGTTGAACAGGTTTATTCGAGGACTCACTCGTTGAAGGAATGAGAGAAATGGTAAAATATAGGTAAAAGCTCTCGTGGGTCTCGACCCGAATGGAATGACAATGTATTTGGAAACTCGAGATCGTCACCGATACCTTAATCATCAAAGAAGTAACTTTTCGAGACTTGCTAACACAAAAACCTTTTACTTCTACAACCCAAAATCAATCCAAGGCTTTAAAAAGAGAGAGAGAAAAACAAAACTTACATATCCTCGACATATTTAGAAGCGACCATGACAGTAGTGATAAGAAGGCGATGAACATTCCTAAGATTGATCCGAAACCCAGGATTTTGTTGGCAAAACCGATCAATATAAACATAAGCAACAACGTAAACAGAAGGACCAACTTTAGTATACCGAAAAATCCTCTCCAAATAACACTGAATGGACATGTCGGGAGCCTCACGGCACTCAAAAACAAGGGCCCTGGACCTGGAATCTCTAGGCATGGACATGCAATTCTTGGCAATCCGATGGTTCCTGGCCATGCTCCTCTCGATCAAGGACGCAACAACGCCGATGACCAAAGGGGTACCCGAGCGCTCCTCGTAGGAGTAGGAGTACACATCGGAGCGAAGGCTTCGTGGGGAAATTGGAAGGGCCATTGGGGTTAATGGGTATTGGTTGGAAGGAAGAAATGGGGATTTTATATGGGGATTTTGGAAGGTGAGTGGAAGGTGAGGGAAAAGGACGAAGATCAAGAAATAAGATATGGGTGCCTGTTGTTTAGAGCGACAAAGTACAAAGGAAACAGCTAAGCTTGTAATGAATTGAATATTGCACAAAAGGATGATCTTTTTTTTTTTTTTTTTTCTTTTATAGATTAAATTATGGGTCGCCGACAGTGGTGAAAGGGGAGGGAGAAGGGGATATTAATGGGTTATTTGACCTTGTGGGACTCGAGATTTGAGCTGCGGAGGATTCTAAGTTTTTTTGTACGAAGGGTACCAGAGTCACACGTGCGGTGTTTTTTGTTTGAGTAATTTTTGGGTTTTCATACTCCATGTTGTTGGTTGTTTTTGAGGTGATGAGCAAGCCGGCGGGGAAGTTGCAGAAGATTACGATCCTTGTCTTTTTCTTATTGTTGTTTTTTATGGTAACTTTTCGTGGATTTTTATGTTGTATTGGAGTTTGATTCTTGTTGTAACATTTTTAATGTTTAGGGTAAAATATAATATTTTTTTTTTGGGTTCTTCTAAGTATCTTCTATTAGAGAATTTCGATTTCGGAAAGAATACGCGTCATGAGCAAGAGGAAATTTGTCATAACTGGATTCTTCAGAAAAGAGTCGCGACTATTTTAAAAACTCGAAAATAAAGTAAATTACGATAAATTAAAGTTTAAATATATTGGACCCCCGAGCAATTAAAATATGTTATCTAACCTTGCATCCAGACTTTATGTTAGGAATCACAAATCTTCTAATTTTTTCATGGTTCTACTTTGGGCTTCTCCAAAAGGCCTCCTACTAATGGAGATGTATTTCTTTACTTATAAACTCATGATCATTCCCTAAATTAGCCAATGCGGGACACACTCCCAACAATCCTCAACACTTCATGTGTTCCTTACGATAGAGTGTGAAACCTACACCCAATGCTTCTTAAGTTCCAAGCGACACAATATGAAAACATATACCCAAGGCTTCATACATTTCAATTAGCATAGTTTGAACACTTATGCCCAAGGCTTCATACGTTCTAATTAGCATAGCCTGAACATCTATACCCAAGGCTTCTTAAGTTCCAAGTGGTGTAGTTTGAAACCTGCATCTGAGGCTTCTTATATTTCAAATGATGGAGTCTGAAAAACCTACATTCAAAGCTTCTTATATTCCAAGCAATGTAGTTTAAGTCATAAACATGTTGAACCGTGGGAGGTCTAGGGTTTCTTGGGTTTCTGAGTCTTAGAACCTTGGTCCTTTATTCTTGAGTGACACCTAACATTCTTCTTGTGTTAAATGGAATTAGGATTTGTGTTGTACTCTTTATTTCTTATTCTTATAGAATTTTCTTGGTTTCTTAGGTTCTTGCTCCAGCCCCAAGTGTTATGGTTGAGGTATAAGTCTTAACTTACTTTCTTAAGTCCTATTCCAAGTTCATAAGTTGTGAGAATTTCATATTAACATGTATAAATCCATCAAAATATTATAACGTGTGCCTTGAAAATTTTAGAAGGGTCTTGAATCTTGATAAGGAGTCATGACTTCTTACGTTCCAAGGGATACAGCCTGAAAAACCTACATCCAAGTGTTCTTATGTTCAAAGCGATATAGTCTAAATGATGATCATGTTGTACCGTGGAAGATTTAGGAATTTCTTAGATTTCTAAGTCTTGGGACCTTGGTCCTTTATTCTTGAGTGTCACCCAACATTCTTCATGTTTTAATAGAATTAGGGTTTGTATTGCACTTCTCTTCATTTCTTGTTTTTGGAGCTTTTTCTTGGGTTCTTAGGTTCTTGCTTCAAGAGATACTCTTAATGCACAAGTCTTTACTTAATTTCTTAAGTCCTATTCCAAGCTCATAGGTTGTGACCATGCATAAGTCCGTCAAAATATTATAAAGTCATAATGTGTTTCTTGAAAATTTTAGAAGGATCTTGAATCTTAGTTAGGGTTATTGAGGGTAAATTTGTCCTTTCCTATAAGCCTCGGCTTATACCCCTAATGTGTATAATCCTTCTTGAGGTCATACTTCGGTCTCTTATAACCTTGAGAAATCCTTATGGTCTTGAAAACTTTTAAGGTCCCTTATAAGAGCATTTTGGTCGTAATCTCATATCCCTGGGTTAGTTCTTAATCTTAATCTCTCCCAAACTAGTTGAAATCTTTGAGTAAATCTTTATGTTCTTATAAATAAGTCTTCTTAAATTCTTGAGTCATATGGAGGGCGTTATCCTTGAAATATCATAAAGATCCCCAAGGGCATTTTGGTCATTTTATCCCTAATTCTTGGTTTAGTCCCTAAACGTGCTCCAATGACTTTGAAACTTTACATGATCTTTAAAAATCATAAAAATAAGGTCTCTTATAAAGTTTCATCACATTTGGGGGTCATGAAATGAAGGTAGTTTATAGTAAGGGCAATATGGTTATTTTGCATCATTACTTGGTTTAGCGGCTTATCCTTATCCAATGAATACCGAATTTCATGTATAACTTCAATATATCATATCATACCTAGCACTAAAATTTCATGGATGAGAGTTCGTTTAGTGAGTTATTTTAACGTTACTTGATTCTCGAGCAAAACACTCGATTTGGTCCTTAACTCAGGATTATTTGCTTATTCTTCCATATTCCTTTAAACTAACTTAAATTAAGGTTCAAATTGAATTCCATGCCATTTGTACAAGTATTTCTTCAAAAACTTCTAAAAATTCTATTTACCTCATTTTTCACGTTTAGATCCTTAGTTATCAAACTTTTGATATCTGAATTGCTCTAAGTTTTCTTCGATAGATCCATTAGGAACCATAAAAAATTTTATAAGAGTCTGGTTTGGTTTGAGTTTAGTTTGAGAAAAACTAAGGAGCATCATAGTTCTGGGCTGATGTGGCCAATTACCATCATCTTCTTCCCCAAAACAAGGGAAGAAGTGTGTGGCCCGTTGTGAGGTTTCTCTTAATGTCGCCTTCTACAGCTCAATATAGAGCATTTTGTCCCTCACTTTCATCATCAAACTTGACAACCATATAGCAAAGAAGGGCTAGGGACCAAAAACTCACCTTGTCGTGCATTATGTATGATGATGCGTGTCTTATGACCCAACACGTGTCGTATGTATGATTGGTAGGTTATGTTATGACAAGTTATGTTATGCTAAGTTATGTCATGGTATGCTTTGATATGACAATGCTGTTATGTGAAGTTAAGCCATGATATGCTATATTATGTTAGATTATAGAGCTATGTTATTTTGTGATCGTACCATGTTGTATAAAGTTGTTATAGAATTATTAATTTTGATGCATAAAGCTCCTTAGACTATACTATGTACTACGCAATATACAAGAATTATGTAAGCATAATTTACAAACTTATTATGATAGAGGTTTGTCTTGTATCATACATTAAGTCATTATGTTCACCATGATGTTATGTGACTCATTTCCTTTGTGAGTCATTTCCTTTCGTGGGGTTTGGCATAGAGCCCCTTAGCGAGTGTTAGCCTAATAAGCCAAGGCCAAGGGGTGTGCGAGCCTCCCTGGTGGGTCCATGCTCACACGCGTGGGTCATGTGTTGAGAAGTATCACACATCCAACTTTGCAGGACTAAAAAACTGTCTAAAGTCATGCTATGCTATGTTAAAAAGATTAGTCTCATCATATTGCATGTGTTTGCATTCCCAACCCCACTAGTGCAGTTACTTACAGAGTATTTCTTAAAATATTCAAACGATGTGCTACTCTTACATTTTAGGTAAAAGTAGAGCACCCTTATATGGATGACAATGGTGTCATGACGAAGACCATGGAACCAGTTTTAGGGAGATTGCATTTATGTTTATTTCATAGCTCTTAGGTTAGATCAATGCATTGTCTTATTTTTCTTTATATTATTTAAATTTTACATTATTTATTTTCCGTTATTTTATTTTAAGGATTTTATTTCGAACGTCTAAGTCTATGACATCATTTATAAACTATTTAAATGAAGATTTCCACACTTTACAATCATGTCATTACATGTGATGACCTTATTTTTTATATAAAAATTGGATCGTTACCGTTTGTATCATATAAATAATAAATATGTGGGATTGATCTTCAGTTGTGAGCTTAAAAAATGATTTTGAGAAACGTGAAATATACGGTAAAGCTAAGATTATAAAAGACTTCATATTGTGAATGCTAAGTTAGCTATTTACTGAGTAAATTAATTACTCATCAAGGTTAATTTAACTTTTCTTTCTAGATATAGAAGCAATAGGCTAACCGAGGACGAGACCAGCAGACTAGATACTATAGAAAATCCATTTCTGAGTCGGTTTTATGTACATGTGTTTTCGCTGTTGAAAACTTACCCTGGTTATTTGTATACAGTAAAAAATACTTGATTCACATGTTTTACTTGTTATATATGAAATGTTTTTGGTTTTACGACTTATTTTTAAAATAAATTATCTATGTCAGTGGTAACCCCGTGAATCGAGCTGACGATGAGCGGGTGTTAATTGATGTTGGGCTCTCAATAGCTTTGTTGATGATCCAATTGAGAGTGCCCTAAAGTTCGATAGCAAATTCATGAGGCCCACAGCCCATTAAAGACTATGACCTAAAGCAATCCCAACAAATGGGAGTCCAATTATTTTCTTTTATTATTTGCGATCATTGACATTAATCTAATAAATTAATATTAATTATTAAAGATCAATATATTATTTACACATTAAATTTTAACTAATACACTTATAATTAATCTTTTATATATAATTTTATTATTAGTTAATGTTTAATGTAAAAATATTTCTTCATTTTTATTCAAATTAATTAAAGTATATTATGAATTAATTAAATGTTAATAAAGTTTTAAAAAAGTTTAAAAGTATTTTTATTTAAATATTTTCTTAGACAAAATCTTATCCATTTTGATTTAAAAATAATCGTAAAAAGTATTTTAAAAAATTTTTAAATATTGAATTTCGAAGTATATTTTAATTAATTTAATCTAAATTTTTTTATATGGTTAGCACGTGAAATACAACCATCGGAAAAGGAAGAGAGACGGGCTTCGATGAAACCGACCAATGAAAAAATTCCACGACTGCAAGACGCAGTAGGAACAACACGTGGACGACACGTGGCAAAATAATAAGGAACGACCTGCTATATCAACCCTAATGTCCGTACACGTGTAACGATAAGAACAAACTTAAAAGTCTTAACTATATTATTTCATAATAATAATAATAATATATATTATATAAACTTGGGTTAAAATAAATAAAAATAACATAAAGCATTAAAAAATTATAAATATAAAAATTTATTACTTTTAAATTTTTGTCACATACCAACATTTCCGTATGTTTATGGAATCGATATAAGCACGAGGAATAAAATAACATTTATATTCTATCTTTAAAAAAAATTAATGCAATATAATTAAAATGTCAATAAAATATTATTAATATGAATAATTTACTTTAAAATGAAAAATATTCATTTCTTAATTTATTTTAAAATGATATGAAAATTTTATCCAAAATCATTTTCAGAAAATTAATTTTATAATTTATAAATACTTTAAAGTCATTAGAAATCAATATTCTATTTTTATTTATTGAATCATCTGTTTATAAATAACTATGACTTTATTATTAATTTATTATTTATTCAATTTAATAGAAGCATTACCTGGCTCCTTCTCCTCCAACGTGTCCCTTCTGCCACCATATGTCATCTGGATATTTAGGCAACACTCACTTCCACGTGTTTGACACGTGTTTCCACACACATTAAATTTATAATATAATGTTTTCATTTATGTTGTATTAAAATAATATATTTTTTTACAGGTGAAATAATATAAATTCACTTCATAACCTATAGTTACATAATTAATCATTTTTTTTAATAAATATCTTTTAAATAACTAATACTTGGTTCTCAAATTAAAGCTATAATGTAATTTTTTTTCATTTTTATTTTAAATTTAATATGGTCGGGTGAAGTTGAGATCGTAGAGTTCTTCAACCAAAGTAACTCTTATTAAATAATTAAACCAATCCAGTGAGTTGAATAGACATATTAAATGAAGAAGGTAGAGGTGGAAATAAGATAAAAAGGTGTTAGATTATCCAACCATTTAAGAAAACTTTTGTAAGGACTCGGTGGCCTTTAGACGTGTCATATGCTCACTAGCTCTTCGTTGAGACTAAAAGCTGTCCCCACAAATTAACTGGAGTCTTTTTCAACATGTTGTATATCAATTAAAAAAAAGCTGAAATAGTTATGAAATAAGTACAAGGTCCGACGTCTTAGACGTATGTCCTTCATATATCTCTACAATAATAAGTCAGTTCCTAAAAAAAAAAACTTTATACCAAATTTTAATAATGAATTATTTAATAAAAGTTATTAAAAAATATAAAACATAGAGGAGAGAGAATTGGAGAAAGAGCGTCGGGCAGGATCTAAAACAGAGCAGATGGTGTTTGTTCTTAATTATCTTCGTTCTTAAATCAAAAATACCACCGTCTCTCTTTTTTCTCCACCACCGAAAAAATGAGTCAGTGTGTTCCTAATTGGGACATCTCCGACCCGCCGCCCTCCGCCGCCGCCGCCGCCGACCGTCTCCCCTACCACTCCTCTTCCGCCGCAGACGACGTCGTTCCCATGTACTTTTCTCTCTCTCTCTCTCTCTCTGTTCTTTAAAGGGGTTTTTTGTTTTATTTTTGAATTTTTTGTTGGTAGGTTTGAGTATGAAGTCGCGGAGTTGACATGGGAAAATGGGCAATTGGCTATGCATGGGCTGGGGTTGCCGAGGGTAACCGGCAAGATTCACCACGGCGGCGGCGGCGGCGGTGGTGATGGGTCTAAGTACACGTGGGAAAATAAGCCGGCACGTGCGAGTGGCACGCTTGAGTATTTGGTGAACCAAGGAACTCGCCATGGTAAGATTGGTTTTGATGTTAACACCGACGACGCCGGTGGTGGCGGTAATGATTTGGTGCCGTGGTTTTCCGACCACCATAAGCAAACGCTGCAAACCCCGGCTGCTTCCGCCGCCACGACTATGGACGCGATGGTACCATGCGATGGCGACAAGTCGGCGGCAGGTGGCGCCGGCAAGGCAACGGTGGAGTCAAGCGATACTCCGGCGGTGGGGCTGGAGGACGAGGACGGTAGAGTTACCAAACGGGGGAGAGTGGTGGCGCGTGCAGTCCACGCAGAGAGGGAGTGGAGTGTCTGCCAGAATCAAATCAGCGTGAGTGGCAGCGACGCTACGTTGAACACCCATGATAGAAACTTCGCCGCCACCGCCTCCGCCACCACGTCTCATGGGTCGCTGGATAACACGAGCTCCGGCAAGCGGTGCGTTAATACGACCACCGACGACCATGATTCCGTGTGCCATAGCACATATCAGGCAAGATTTTTTTAACCAAATCAAAATCTAAAATCCCCCTTTGTGTTTTTTTCCCATAACAATTTTGAATTATAATATAAAATCTTTGGTTTTTGATTGGTTCAATGTCTGATTAATAAAGTTCATGTTTTTTTTTTTTTTTGGGCAATGATTTTGAACACGTGAAGGTGGAAGAAGAGGACGAGGGAGACAGAAATAAAGAGAATCCAAAATCCTCAATTTCCACTAAAAGAAGTCGAGCTGCAGCAATACATAACCAATCCGAACGTGTAAGTGTGTGTGTGTGTATATATATATATATATATTGATGGGAATTTCTTGTTGTTGAGTTAATTTTTGTTATTATTTGTTTATAGAAAAGGAGAGATAAGATCAACCAAAGGATGAAGACATTGCAAAAGTTGGTCCCAAATTCCAATAAGGTACTCATTCAGCCGTTTTTTTTTTTTTTCTTTTTTTTTTCTTTTACTAATCTATTAAATTTGGGCATAGAACTGACTTGTCTCTGATATCTTAATACTCCCCTTGGAAGTAGTGTTCGGACTTGAATGTCGAAGAAAAAGAGCCTGTAGTACTGTACGAACGGGATTAAAATCGAAATTCTAGTTGGGCCTGTTTGAGTCAAAGTCGATAATTTTTTTGAATTTTTTTTTAGGGAGGTTGAACGCTCACGATCGAACTCACTATTGGCAGATATTGTCTGTTTTGAGTTCTTGGGTTTTCTTTCAAGGTTTTTAAAACACTGTCGGCTAGGAAGAAGCTTTCACACCCTTATAAAGAATGTTTCATTCTCCTCTCCAATCGACGTGGGATCTCATATCGAAGGAGTGGAAAGGAGACCGAAGCATTTTTTGTAGGGTGTGGAAACGTCTCCCTAGCATACACGTTTTGAAAACCTTGAAGGAAAATCCAAAAGGACAATATCAACTAGGGGTGGATTTAGACTGTTACAGATAAAGTCTTCTGACAAGTTAGATAGGCATGCTCGGGAATTGTCCATGTTAATTACTACAAAAAGAACCTTGAGGTAAAGTCTGAAAGGGAAAAGTTAAAAGAGTAAATATCTACTAACGGTGGGCTTGGGCCGTTACAGATGGAGTATTTTGACAAGTCGGGTAGGCATGCTCGGAAATTGTCAACGTTAATTAATACCAAAACTTGTGAAATAGACAAGGGGAGGGGGTGGATTGTGAGGAAAAAGCAATGGGGTTTGATTGAACCATGACCACAAGGGGTACTTACAAAAAGATAAGAGAAAGAAGGTGAAGTTTGACAGAGAGTTGAAAGGAACACGACAGGAAACATTAAAAGCTTCTGCTGTCTTTGGTCCCATTGCCTTCATTTCTATACCTTTTCTTCTTTCCCTTTTCTTGATTTTACAACAATGTTTTTTTTTTTTTTTTTTGTGTTCATTTATAGACAGACAAAGCTTCAATGTTGGACGAAGTAATAGAATATTTGAAACAATTACAAGCTCAAATTCAAATGATGAGTAGAATCAACATGCCAATGATGCTCCCAATGGCAGCAATGCAACAACAGCTTCCAATGGCGTCGTTAATGGCGACGCCGATGGGGTTGGGAATGGGCATGGCCGGGATGGGGATGGGGATGGCATTAGGAATCGATCATTTGAATATGATGGCTACCCGATCCAGCCTTGCTGCCGGGATGTCTCCAATGCTTCACCCGACCGCCTTCATGCCCATGGCTGCATGGGATGGAGGCACTTACGACCAACGTCAACCTTCTCCGTCCACAATGATCGCAGACCCCGTCTCAGCATTTCTTGCCTGTCAATCGCAGGTTACTACGCTAAACCACTACTAAACTTAAAAGCTTTCGTGTTATTAACAATTACGTTTAACGTATGCAGCCGATGACGATGGAAGCATACAGCAGAATTGCGACTGTGTTTCAGCAAATGAATCAACAACAGCCCACGGTGGGTGGATCCAAGAACTAATTGAATTCATGTTTTAATGATCTCTTTGTGTTCAAATGAATTTTAGAAACAAAAATAATAAAAAGAAAAAGAAAAAGAGAGGAAAATGTGAAGTATAATAGCTGTGATGAACTTTAGAGTTTAGAGTATATCGTGTTGGAGTAATCTTAGCCGTTGGATTGTTTTTGCTTTTACCATTTTTTTTTATATAGAAAAGTACATATTGTATAAATATGGCTTTGTCAAGGACACAAGTACTTGGATTGTATTATGGTGTTGCCTTATTCAAAATTTTCCTTGGGTTTGGATTCTATAATTCCTTTGTACTTTTAAACAGTTTTTTTTTTTTTTTGGGAGCATATTCTTCGTCCAATAGAATTTTATTATGGATTTTCACTCTGATCTATTATGGATTTTCACTCTGAGATCAGTCCGTACGTGTTGCATTAATACATAAAATTTCACGAAGCTCAAGTATCAAATGTTTATAAGTAACAACATATTGCGTACGCTGGGTTAAGTTGTGACACTATTTGACTCGACCTTTAGGGCTGGCAGCTCTCGACTCTCAAAGAGAGAGAAATGAATGCACTAACCCTAATAAGCTCTTGCCACTTATCTTGCTTTCCCTGTAGATAGATGATCAATGGAGACGGGTGCTTTTGTTGTTGTCTCTGCCACAGCTGTTTCTACTGGTTCGTTTGGATGTTCCAGTTATTTGTTTCAACTGGCGTGTACAAAATCAATTTCAATGGACATGCGGCTTCTTTGACTATAGCTCTCCCGCCATCTCTGCTATTACTTATGAGACTAAATCAATAGGAAAAAATAAACAACTCGATCAAGTGTGTATACTCCTTCTGTAGGGTGAATTGGGTATTCAATGGGCTATGGATCTGGATATTTACTCTTATAAAACTAAAACGGAGAATCTAGGATTTTTGTTGATTCAGACCTGGGAACGAAGTTGGTGTATGAATCAGTTAGCACCCAATGCAAGAGTTTTTGAAACTGAGAATTTTTCTTCTCGAGCTACGTGCAGCTGCTCTATTAACAAGTTTTTATCTTGATATTTGCTACCAAAGAAGAACTTGTTAAGTCAATGTTTAAGCCGGGTTCTGAGTGTTAATGATTCAACTCGATTCAACTTATTTCAATACGATTTAATTCGGTTCAACTCGGTTGAACTTGGTTTGATTTTTAATTGATAGATTGAAATCATTTCAGGAATATTGTCATCGTTTCAGTTTGTGATTTTTCTTCGGGTTCAGCTTCATTTACTACATTTCAGGTTAGTTTCCTTATATTTTAGTCGATTCAATAGTCTTTTAGAGTAAGTTTAAAAAATATTTAAGCTTTCATAATATAATATATTAATTATAAGATGGATTTCTAATTGTTTTGAAACCTCTAAATATGAGTGAATGTGTTTGCTCTATAATTTATGACATGATATTTCTAAATGAAATTGTGACGATTACTAGAGTATTGATTATTTGTACCACAAAGACATATGCTAGTCGTCCCTGTTTTGGATCCTTATCATGAGCTGGTTGGCTAGGGTTTCAATTTTTAGGACCACGGGTTGGTTGGTAATATTTTGGGTATGGTTACAAGCTTGATGATTAATGCTTGTCGGTTTAAATAGAGACATTGGTTGGTTATCCTATCTCAAACTGGGTCACAAATTGGTTAACTATGTTCCGATTTAATTTATATTTTTCGAGGTTACTCACAATGACTCTGGTTTTGCTCTAGAATGCTCCTAGTTCGGTTTAGTTTTGTTGCAAACTTGAATTGGTTTTCTTTATGTGAATTTAGTTTATTAAAGGATTTGTTTGTATTATTTAATAAATGCACTCCAAAGGGTACCTTGCACAAAGATTATTTATTCCCTTAGAAACAAGGATGGAAATTTTGCGAAATATGCATTCCGGGTGATCGATGGACGTTATCTCCCCGTTGAACATGTATGATTGTCTATATGACTCTATGTATGTTAGCTACATGTGTTTGAATGAGTGTACACCTTGTAGAGTGAGTAACAGTCGCGAATTAAGAATAGGACGTTAGAGTTAGGTTGGCTAGATGACGACTTAGGTCCAAAAGCCTTTAGTACGTTGAGTGCCTTAGGATCGTGAGCGGCGATCATAGAAAATAGTCCATGTCAAGCCACCAAGACGCCCTAAGAGACTAGTAGACCTCCATGACCCAAGAATGACCAAGATATCTCTCAGGCTATAAGTTGTGTGAACAGTATCTTCAGGCTCTCCACTACCCTATACAATTTGGTAGTAGTACGGTCGAGTTAGACATAGGTCGGTAAGGTAGTGTGTGACCCAACTTAGTGGAAATGGTCGGGGTCTCTTGAACAAAGCCACTGTGCTATAAACCCGTTCTTAAGAGAGGACATGGTATCACATAGGATTACCTAATAGCTGGGACATGGGAGTTCACATCCCTCTTACTTATGTGACTCTATGATCATGTGAGAGGCGTCATCCAACCTTTCATATATGATGTTCAGACTAGATAATACCATACAACCTCATCAAAACTTTATGAGGTAGCGCTTTAACCCAGGTGATAAGGAATCAACACAAGGAAAAGATATGATACCAAGTGATTGACAAGAGAAGTAAGATTTAGATTACCTTGCTGATCAAATATCTCAAATCATTTCACAAACAAGATCGATCATGCCAAGCTTGAATGATTCTAAACTACATCGAATTTCAAAGAAACTTAGCCCTTGACGAAAAGAAAGATAAGAACACTTAGCTCTAGTGATAAAGAATTACTCTTAAGGAACTAAAATTCAGATTATTTTGTTGATCAAATATTTCAAGACAAGAACGCTTGATTGAGATTCAAATCACTCCACATGCAAAATCGATCATGTCAAGCTTGAATGATTCTAAACATGTAATCTAAACGGCATAGAATTGCAAAGAAATTTAGTATTTGGCTAAGAGAAAGCAAAAAAAAATGCTCTTCTTACTGCATTTTCCAAGTCTCATTTACAAAGATAACATACATGGGTTTGTATACTACATGAGTTTATATACCCTTGACTTCAATGAGCATTTTAAGAGTATGTAACTTTCATACTTTATGACCATAATTAGCCATTATGTAAATGTAACATTTAAAAATAAATAAAAAGTCGTAAAATGCATTAATGAAACATCGTAACTCTAAATTATGATCCATCCAAAATGTATAACAATGAAATTTGATTCTTCCTTAATGTGGCATGAATTGAAACATCTTTTTAATAATTTTCACAACATTTTCTTTACATTTTCCTTGAAGTTTTGGTTCATATCACCCAGCCACAGGTTGCAACAACAAAACAAGCTACCTTAGTCCAGGATAGAAAGGTTGAAGAATCTATATAGACCCCATCAAAACTTCGAGGCTCTCTAGATGCTCAAATAGCACTAGAGATTAGGCCCAAACATCCTACAACTCAAAGAAAAGTCTGTAGAAGCCTGTTAGGATAAAGGTGCAATGACAACCTATTGGTAGATTGCTTGCTAAATATTTTTAATACTCACCACTTTTTACATTTCCTTTTCAGGTGATTGATGCTACACGTCGAGCTTAGGGTGTGCTTTTTGTAGCCACAAAGGGGTGTTGACCCGAGATGTCCATGTTGTCCACATAGTCATGAGTAAATTTCATTAAACATCTTATAATTTGTAAACAAGTATATTAAATTTTTGTATTGACCCTGAATGGTTTATAATCGATTGAAATTTTATCGTATTTCCATTGTATTTTGTTTATGCATGATTTTAATTTGCATTGCCTATTAGTCTCGGTCTAGAGAAACACGATTCCATCTTTACAGACCAACACGATTCCTTATAACTTCTTCTAAGAGTGAAGACTATCTCTACAAGGCAACATGATTCTTTCAACATGCTTTGTCCTCTCTCACATGCATTCTAAGAAAATCTCTCTGGAAGTCTTTGAACATAGAATTGCTTAAAACAAAATATGCTTAACTTTGGATTTCTTATGGTTGAACCACCGTAAGGAAGGTACACATGGTTAGTATATATAGTCACTTTCATTTCATTTAAACATTTATTAGTCATTCTATTCTCGCTATCACTCTCATTCAAATGTGGCATTAGTTCAGTTATGTACCTCTCATTTATTCGAATGTCAATCGGGAGAGAAGACCAAAGCATGTGGTGAATGACTCAAAACTGATCGCTTTTTATCTTCAATGTCTAAATCAATAATCATAGGTTCCATACACAGCTGGTTCTCTTGTCCCTTTACCCAACAACCCTCCAAACAATCTTTTCACTCCCCACTAAACGTCAACTGCAACCAAACCTCATTTTTGTTCATACACTTTTGACTTGTATTCCTTATTTCTACGTACCTGTTCTATTGCTTCTTTTGAGCTACAGATTGTTCGGTTAGAAATTTTATTTAGGAGAATGTATGTGAATAAGATATCTGGAAATAAGATGCATGGAAATAAGATATCTGAAAATGAGATAACTGTATATGGTGTTGCATGAGAATACTATCTGAATTTAATAAATAAATAATATTTGTGTTTAGTTCCAATAATTACGGTCTTCACAAAAATCACATTTACCTTTGTCTTGCAATCTAATATTATCACTAGATTTCAATTGATTTTCGAGAGATATTTCAAAAATAACAAATATACTCTTTTTACCTAACATGTGATTACTACAACCATTGCCAAGATACTATGTACACTCTACACAATCAACTTGAGTACTACGTGTAAAAAATAGAACGTCGTTATCATTTTTCTCTCCCATATTTAATATGCTAGAATTACCATTTCACCGAATCCGACAATCGGTCTGAAATGACTGTACTTTTGGCATTAAAAAATTACCATGAACACTTTCTTTGTTTCAACCAAAATCTCTTTCTTTGTCGTTGAGTCTAAATGAAGTTTGCAAATGAAAAGGTTCTTTAGGAAGAGTAAAATTATTGGGGATTGTACCTTTTCAACCGGCGAGAAAGATGGGACCACCTTGTTAGAATTCAACAATCGATACTCGCTCTTGAGAACTGTTGATCAGTGATTTTTTTTTTGTTGTTGTTGTGGATTGTTGTGATGTGCTCGAGTCTATCATCATTTAGAGCATGTGAAGCAAAAAATGAGGCAATCACCATATTGCATAGCTTAACTTACTCTAGTGTAACGTGAGTTCTTAAGCTTGGTTCTTTCTTAGTATTTAAAGGAATTTAGTGACGTTTTCCTTCACCCTCGAACCACACTTTAATAACATCGAAATTAAAATTTTGTTCGAAATTGATTCGATATTTAATTTAGAGATGCTCGTGGGTTGGATTAAGTCGGACGACACATTTTTTAAACCAAATCTAAATGGGATATCATAAATTTTTTTGAGTTTACTTATTTATTTTTAAATATTTAATTAAAATTTGTAATTCAATAAAAAAAAAAAAAAGTTACCCACTAAATAGTTAAATATTAATTTAACGAATAAATAATAAAAAAATATTATAAAATAAAATAAAATAAAATAAATTTAATTGGAAGTAAAAATATATATTTAAAAATTATTAATCCCTCATTTAATTTAAATATTGGTATAAAAATTTATGTTTTCCCTAAAATAGAAGACGCGAGGAGAAAGACGGGGCTGAGTGAGGCCAACATTTGAGAATATCGTTTTGCGAAGGGCTCAGCACAAATACGCCAACGGTAGAACACTCTGTTGCAATGGCGATGGATGCTGGATCATCGTCCTCCCTAGAAAATCAATCATCGCTTTCCAATCACCATGAATCTTCTCTAGGAAAACCTCAAGCATTGGAAGACTTGGCCAAGTCTTGGGCCGGCTACGCTGCCCAACAGGCGATGCTATACCAGCTCGCTATCAACCACTCCTTGGAGTCTGCCGTTGAAGCCTCCAAATCTCGCCTTTCTCAGATTCGTTCCACCTCCTATCCTCATTTCCAGAAGGCTATTGTAATTTCTCCAATTCTTTTTTTCCTGTTGTTATTTGTTTAGTTTCCAATTGAGAATGGATGTTAGCTTAGGTGTCCAGGAGAAAGAGGTTCAAAGGTTTTGAATCGTTACTGAGCGTTTTTTGATTGGAGTCAATTCGTGGATGTTTTGGTTGACCGATGCTTGTTCTGTATAATTTGATTTCATGATTTCTAATGTTTGAAATTACCGAACTCCAGACCTTGCCTGTTGAGTGACAAATTAAGGCTCTCTTAAATTTTTTTGACCCGATTGTTGGGTTTGGAAATAAATGATCGCCTGCTTGCATTTCTTAGTTCTGGTTTTGTTCTTTCTAGGTTCGCTTATGAAAATGGTTTCCTTGCCTCTTGCTAGAATTTTACTTTCTTGTCAGTTAGCTTTGTAATAGGGAGCTTTTATACAGTTTCTTGCAGCAGTTCTTTCCCCCAAGTATAAGGGAGGGTGGTCGAGTTGCAGGCTGTCTAAAAGTTGAAGTTGGACTAAGAAAAAGACCTGTTGATCTGTTTTGATATTGGTTGCATGGGTAATGTTAGGATGCAAACGTTTCTTTGTTTAATTGGTAAAGTTATTTTCATCCAGTGGATAGATTTAGACGCATTAAACAAATTATGTCACAACTTTGGAGTCTGACTATGATTGGACAGTTAAGCTTTTCAACAAATCGCACTTGTTCTCTCTTGTGAAGATAGAATTTTATTGGACATGTCAAATGGTTTTAGCAACCCTCTTCTATGTTTGAAGTTTGCACATTTGGGGTTGCATTTTATCTATCTTCAACCCTCTGGCATGAACACTTTAATGAGGGCTAAGTTGGGTTGAACTATGGGGGAAGTGTTTGAAAGATAATGCATTGTACTTTTCCGGCAGCTATTAATGATAGATAAAGATTTTCCCCATCAAAGGATTCATCAAAAGGTTAAGTGCATACTGATCAAAATTCTAGTCTTGAGGAAATAGCAAGAACTCTTCTGCGAAGAAAACAAATAGAACACAACATTCGTAATTTTTTAGCTAACTGGATGTTGTTGGGTTTGATGTTTATTTTTTTCAAGGTTGGGCAGTAATATAGCATGCAAGATAGAATTGGTGGCAGATGAATGGACTGCTAGCTTTTGCATGTGGGATTGGTTAAAGCAGATAAACCACTTGCTAATTAACTCTTAGTTATATAGGAAAATTTCCAGTCCCATGAGCACTATTTTGTGATGTGGTGGGGTCCTTGTAAAAGAGAGTAATAACATTGCTAGATCTTTCTTGGGCTAGACGTATGACTTCATTGAAAGTTTTTGTTTCTCGGAATAAATAATTTCAAGTCATTTTATTTTCTTGCCAAAATAAATGATACACACTCTTTATAATGGTGACCTCAATTGATAGTACCTTGTTCATTCTCTGATTGCCTACTTTTGACTCTTCTGTTTTTGTTTTTCTTTTCTTTAACATTATTTTCTAAACTTATCATTTTATGCATTGAAAATATGCCTCTAGGATTCATTTCAAGATGTGAAGTCAGAGGTTGCTGATTTTGAGAATTTATTCTTTGGAAAAGTTAGAGGTTTGTTCCTCAGCTATCATTTTGATGGAAAATTGATTCTTAACTTACCTTACTTCTTTCTTTCTTTTTCTTTTTCTTTCTCATCAATTATGTAAATTACTGAGAAGTGTTATTTTTAATTTTTTCTGCAGATGGCATTCTTGTCGCTGCATCACATCCGCTGATCAGTTGTGGAGTTGCAACTGGCATGGGTTTGTTAGTCTTTAAAAGTATGACCTCATTTATTGATTAATTTTAATTATATGATAAGAGACTTTAAAAGTGAATTATAATTTCATAAATTTGTTTTTTTACTTCAAATACTTACTTTGTCCAATCATTTTCCCATATTTCGTATCTCTCCCAGAATTAATTGCTTTCTAATGACACCAAATTATTCAAACATATTAGTAGTGATTTTGAATTCTATCTACTTAAATCTTCAAAGAAAAAAAAAAAAAAACGCGCTCAATATTCCACTACAATAAATTCACAGTTTACCTAGATTTGGAGGCTACTCATGTGGTCAGCACATGAAACTTGTAACAATCTGAATCTTGAGCATTTATTTTTCAACCTTAGTTCTAATTTTCTGTTTGATCCTGCAGAGCCCAGAAATTTCTTATACTACAAAACCGTTCGACTTTTCGTGAATGAAGAGGTGAGCAAATTTTTACTTATCATAATTACACAAAAAAAAAAAAAAAAAAAGCTTAATAATTTGACCTCCAGGTAGAGGTTTTATGGTGGCTTACTTTTATTCAGATATGTACTAGAGTTGTTGAAAATCCTTAGTTACTGGTCCCTTCTAAGTTTCCTAAAAGATGTTTTTAATTTGGCCGCACATTCTCATAACAATTTTGATGCTGAAAAGGTTATCTGAGATCTCCTTTTGTAATAAATTTCCACCGTCTCTTTGGATTTTCCCATGGTTATTTGTGATTTAATGCTGGTTATCAACCCATATTTACTACCAATTATCGATTACTACATGGGGTTCTATTGTTGTGGAAATCTCCAAACCTGCTTCCTCGTAATGTAATGTTCTTGTCTCTGAGGTTGCAAATGACAAGTCCTCTTTTTTTTAATCGTTAAAAGCTTATTCCAGCCAATTCGATGGTGGACCATCAGTAGCTCTTACCTAACCATTCCATTTTTGTTGAAGGCTTTGAACCAGAAACAAACTTTTCATTGAATAAACGAAAAGAGACTAATGCTCGTAGGATACAAACTCCACAAGGGAGTGAACAAATAAACAGAAAAGATATATAAACAGTACAAAGAAGCACCTTGAAAAGAAAGAATAAAAAAGGAACAAACTTTGCGACAATCTTGAGACATGAACTAAACTGGGAACTTCGGAAAACCACCTAACGAAAGAGAGGAAGCTGAAAGATCCGGTGAGAATCTTACAAAGAAAAAGCCATTGAGCCCGAACACAAAAGAAGCCCATTGAAATTGCAGGAAAGACACCAAAAAACATAATAAAAACCTCCTTGAAAACACCCTGAGATGAAAATTACAGCAATCACAGAACAAGAAACAGCAAAAAAGACCATCTGGAGATAAGCTTGACTGAAGCCACCAAAGAAATCAATTGACAACGAAGCTGAACTTTTCGCAAAAATAGCAGGAAAAACAAAAATCATGGAAACTTGAAAGAAAACCACCAAAACAGGTCAGAAGAATTTAAAGGGGCAAGGCTTTTCACTGTTTCCTTCTTTAACCAATAGGGGAAATTCACACATCCTGAGACCACAAACTAATAAGAGATGCAAGTTTAATAGGTATTGAGGATGAAGGAGGAAGATGATTATCTTTGTCACCGTCTTGAAATATAGAAGAAAAATCTTCCAAATAAGAATCTTCAAAAACATCATCTTGTAAGTTGCTATTCGAAGGATGCAAAGTCACTCCATACACCTGCTCAAGTTTATGTCAGAATCAAATTCACGAAAGCGGAAAAGTATGGTCTTTTGTCGAACGGATCACTCCTCTTGATAATGAAGAAACTGGATTCAAGGGGAGAAAATAACTTGGCTGCAAGGAATGGGGGAAGAAAAGTGAAGGGTCAGAAATTAAGAGGGCAACCTATTTCACTGAGTGGGCTAAAAAACTTGAACAATTTTCTTCCATAAAATCTGGAGATATTGTTTTCCTTAAGAATTGGATGGCATGAAGAAATAGATCTTTTTTTTCTCTCGAGATTATGACAAGGATAGGCAGCAATCAAAATACTTGTTCACTTCATGAACCTAGTCTTATTTGATATTTAAAAACTAACGTGAAATATTGGGGATTAGATAGGAAAGGTTGCATAATAGTTAACGTCCCTGCCTTTGGGAATATGATGTTTTTCATTTCTCTGATATTCTAGAGAATCTTTCCACTAAAAGGTTTCAAAAAGGGAAATACTTGCTTACAAGGGGCATGCCAAGATAATTGAGTTGAAAGCTTCCAGGTTTTCCTGAACTGTTTTGTGATGGTCAATAATAAAGTCTGGGAGAATAATTTTGGGTAACGCTGATCTTCATACCAGGAGCTAACTTGGAAATTATCACAATGCTAACGATCTCGTGATGCTCATCATCATTTTAGTCATCAAAAAGTAAGATAGCTACGGTGGAATTTGTTTGATGGGAATTTGGAAATTTTAAATACCCTGTTTCTCAGGGTGTGAAATGTCTCTTTAGAAACCAGGCAGCAGCCTGCAGGTGTTCATTCACTAACATTAAGACAGAGGCTACATCATAGCGACTACATCCAACAGACTTGGACAAGATCACAAACTTTGGTCCACACCTTCCGAGTAAGCTAATATCTGAACTGAGTTGATTCCTTAAGGCTAACCACTCTCTTATGCTTGGAACCACACGAACATGTTTTAGATTGTCTCCAAGGTCATCACGCATGGGCTGGAAATTATTCTTTTCCACCAGTTAGGCCAAAACAGAGGAAGTTTTGTGCTCAAGTGCAACTTGATCAACAGGAAGGCCCAATGCCCGGCTAATTGGTGCTAGGTTCATCACATAGGTGAAGAAGTACCTAGATTGGCGGCAAACATGGTAGTAGTTAAGAAGAAGAACAAGAAATAGAGGCATACAGAGACTGACTCAAAGGTTAAGGTTATGAACAACGCATGCCCCAAGGATTATTTTCCACTCTCATGGACACCTTAGGCTACCACTAGGTTTAATGCTTCCAATTGACCAAGAAAATATTGTATTTTGTCACGAAGACACTGAGTATTATTAATAAGTAATGCTCTTTGACCTGAAGAGTGGGAGGGCAACCTAGACTACCTAACCAAATCTCAAGGACCAATTTGACAAGACAATGGAGGTTCACTGATGACATGCTTGTCAAATTCTGTTAGTCAAGGACTGCATTTAACATTTGAAATAGGCTGTTGACATTTTGAACACATGACCGAAGCTCAATTTGAGAAACTGTACATTAGGATTGTCTTCTGGCAGGTTCTTTGGATACATGGTCACCTAGATGAATACTGAAGCAAGCCTCACCTAGATTCGCTCCAACTAGAGATGGAGCTAACCAAGGTGATTGAAGAAGCTTAAAAGACTGGTTGGACATGAAGCTACTTTCAACATATTCATTTTTGGAAAGATAGTGCACACCTTGTTCGTTGGAATATTATAAACCTCCCAACAGAAAAGGGAGGTCTCGGTCTTCTCTCGATAAGGAAGAAGAACACAGCTCTCCTCGCCAAATGGATACGGAGATATCATCACGAAGAAAAGACCTTATGGCGAAATCTTATAAAGGCTAAATATACTCCTAGATCAAACAAAGATCACCTCCCTCCATCTTCTACAAAAGGGCCTTGGAAGTACCTAAAGAAACATCGAAATCTCATCACCCACCGAACTCACCATAAGGTGGGGAATGGGGGAAGCACATCATTTTGGACAAACCCATGGATTGAAAACACCACGCTAGCTTTGAAGTATCCACTTTTGTACAGGCTTTCTCACAACAAAAAAGTCACAATTAAAGAAACGTGGAATGTTGTCAACAAATTTTGGGACTTGAAGCTTGGGAGGAATCTAAAGGATAATGAAGCAACAGAGTGGGCCGAATTAAGCCTTGACCTTGCCCCTGTGGTATTGTCAAACAAAGAAAACTCACTAACTTGGCTCCCCAGTGCAGACGGGGTCTTTTCTACAAAATCCTTGATGATGGACATGGGGGAAAAAATAGAAGCAATAAATCCCACGCTAGCAAAGACAATATGGAAAGGACATCAACCTAAAAAGGTGAAGTTCTTCCTTTGGGAAATAGCGCATAAAGCCATCAGCACTAGTGAAAATCTTCAAAAAAGAATGCCTTACATCACTCTCTCTCCAAATTGGTGTCCACTATGCAAGAAAGCAAACGAATCACAAAGTCACTTGTTTATGGAAATTGGTGTCCACTATGCAAGAAAGCAAACGAATCACAAAGTCACTTGTTTATGGAATGCACATACACTCAAAATTTTTGGACAATGATTCTCAATATATTCGGATGGCATCTCACATTTCCTAGAGAGGTAAAGGATTTTTTGGACATGGCCTTAACGTACCACCCTTTCAAGAATGCAAAAGCCCTATTATGGAAAAACCTCATCATGGCTTTCTTTTGGAATCTGTGGAAAGAAAGAAATCAGAGAATATTTGCAGAAACGACACAGACCTACACAAAACTTTTCGACAATGTTGTTTACCAAGCTATATCTTGGTGTAAACTGTCTAATATTTTTACTTCCTATAGTTATACCTCCCCCATTGCAAATTGGGAAGGTCTTTTGTAAACATCATGGATTATACATCCCTCTTGTAAATTTCACTCATCAATGAAATTGTCTCTTATAAAAAAAAAAAAAAAAAACATATTCATTTTGAAGTTGTCCAGCCATTGTGAGACCTTCAAATCCATTGAAGAAGTGCCAAGTTTTGTTTGATCAAGAAATTGAATTCAATGGAGTCAGATTCTTTGCTATCTAATCCTATAATTATTAGACTTGTTATCCAGGTTCTCACTGAACCAAAGTCACCTACAAAAAAGAAGAATAGAGGTGATTAACTTGCCAGTAGGTGGTTTGATTTCCCACCTTCAAATGCTGCTAGAGATTTTCAATGAGCAACTAGGGTGAGGGGACGGTACCTAGATAAAAAAGAATGCAGGCTCAAGGAAGACTATGTAAAGGATGATCAATTGCGCATGTTTTGAAATTATCACCTTGGATAGTCGAAGAAACAAGGTAGCCAAATCGATCAAACCTCAGATGTCACAGCACCCTTTCTATTGCCACCAACTCATATTTTGACGATGATTGTATATAAGACTTGATTTTTAAAAAATGAAGGTGCTATGTATTTGAGCACATTAATCATTTGACCCCTTGGATTAGAGATAGGTGGCATGGCCATCATGACCAAGCACGAACATCGCTTCTGCCAGAAGCGTTTGACATGATGTGTTAGAAAACTATAATGGATATGACATCTAGAGCAGACAAGCGTGAAGTTCCACAACAACATTACGGTCTTGGATTACATTACCCAGAAGACTTGGGAAAGCTTCACAGTTTTCTCAAGGTAAACCTTTTTAGTCCAATTTTGTAATGACCTTGAGAGATAGATCGGAATACCCTTCTTCACGTATTTGGCTCATATGGACGTGTAATTCCTCAACTTGTATGGTCTTCCCTCTGAATGCATGCTTTACTTCAGTGCAAAGTGCAAAAGGGTATTTCTAAATTTAAATTTTATTTTTCTAATGATTTTTAATAGAGTGAAGTGCTCAATTAATAAAATATAAACATTTGTATGCAATATTAAAATTTAGTATTAACTATGAAGCATGCGCTCAAGTATCAATTAGTCTAGATATACAATAGTTAGTTATTACGAAACCTTCAACCACAGAGAGGCTACAAAATAATTGATTAAACTACAAAAGTACGTGAACTCGGAAAAAAAAAAACGTACAAAGAAAAAACTACTCAATTACATCTTAGAATTATAAAAGAGAGAAAAGGTGTTGGTGGACAGGTTAACAAAAGTCCGTCCTTAAGATTTATTTTCAATAAGGCTAATAATCATGTGGATTGATATTTTTTTTCAGTAAAGTTATGTCAGAGAAGGGCATTGGGTATAAATAGAGGTCCTAGATTTGGAGTTGTATAGCATCCTTAATCATGGCAAACCGATAGAATTCAAGTTTTGAGGTTTTAGATGAGGACAACCTCTTTCTCCCTTCTTCTTCTTGTTGTTTGTGGATATTTCAAGTAGTCATATCTAGGAGGGTGAAGGACAATATTCTTGAATGGTTTTTGGTAGGGACCAATAACCTGTCTTTGTCTGATCTTCCATTTGCTGATGAATACCATCTTCTTCTGCTCGAGTAGGTAGGAATCCTTCCTTAAACAAAATATATATTATTATTCTTTTAGTTTTATCTCCAGGTTGAAGATATAGATAATTTCCCGATCCCTCTCATTCTCAATCTGCAGCTTATTGTGTTAGTGATGCTCAATCATTGAACCAAAGAAAAAACCTTAATTTTTTCCATTATTTTTCTTCTTTTAGTTGGAAAAATGCATATTTTTCATAAATAGTCACCTACTCAAAAACTATTTTTTTAATGTAATTTATATATTCTTGTTATTCCAAGTTTTACAAATTTATAATTTCTTAAATGGATGATCATGGGAAGCACTATCTTTTAATTGATTTTGCAGGCCTTACTGTCCAAAGCTGATGCTAGAGTAAAAGAGCTGCGACAATCAATTGATCGGATAAAGGTTGAAAGTGAGAGACTGGAGGTAGGATTATATATTTCTCTTAAATTCTCAACTCATTACCACTGATCGAAAAATTAGTAAAATTGCCACATGAATACTTTTGTATTCGTTAAATTCAGAAGAGTCGTTCTTTTTAGGGAAGTGATGCTCTTACTATGTATAGGATCTTGTTACAAGATTTGATAAAACTTATATAGTCTTTGGGTAGAATAAAAAAAATTCAAAACCAAAAGAGTCATAAAAGAAAAAAGTGAAAAGAAAGCCTTCATGATCTGTATGGGACTTCGAAGTTGATGGAGAACTTGACGACTTGTATAGAACATTGGTTTGTATTCAAAATAAATGGTTTGTTGTTCTAGTGGAATCGTGGGAATCTAAGATGCTTGGTAGAGACGATGAAGATGAATTTAGCAACATAAGATACAATTGGCAATGAGAGAGGAGTTTGGAAGTATGCAAAGTTGCCCAATGGTCGATGATAATAAAGAAGGGAGAACTGTATGAACTCAGATGTGCTTCCATGATAATTACTTTTCCATATTGGAAGCAGAAAAAAAGTTAATTATTGAAGATTCTATTAATTATTAATCCATTGATGACTAGCTACGCCACCATGTTCACAAGAAATGCCTCATCTACTAGAATGGGGACGCACGCTTCACAGTGAGATTTATACCAACATAGAAATATCTTGTTTAAGAACCATTTGCTCCCAATAGCTCTTGGCTTTTCACTTTTGATACCTATCTGACTATGTGGATGCATAAACGAGGGACTTTTCTCACATGGCATTTACATAATCAAGGATGTGGTAACTTGACTTAATGAACTGTACAAAAGAAGCTCACATGGAATGAGTATAATTATGGATTGTATGGTTCAAACAGAAAGCATTCAGGAAAGGAATTATATTTCTCGTCTGTACAATTTGCAAGCTGGAATTTGTCAGTTTTCAACAATTTCAATCATTTGTACTCCATGAATGAAAAATTATTTACTTTTCATTTCAGAAAAGAACCCTTCAAGCACAAGAGGAATTGATACGAGGAAGAACAAAACTCAGGTTTGCACTAGATTTGCTGCTAATGAGCTGTTAGAAATAGTACCCTTATTGATACCTATTCTTATCTCTTTTTATTCTTTTGCAGGCAAGCAGGAAAACAGATCGAAGGTGTGATTCAGTCAGCTCATAAAATTGAAAGGAAGGCAAGAGGTACGCAAATGGTTTCTCTAGCCATGCAAAAGTTGAAGGATGATAGAAAAGTGCACTAAATTTTTGCTACATCTCATCTTACACTAATGTTTGTACCATGTTTGTACCATGGTATCAGGTTTAAAAGATATTCTTGCGGATCTTCCGACAAGGGAAGCTTCACGATTTAGGACTCAGGCAAGTGTTCCATTTGACTGTTCACTTTTTTGATAGTGTTACATCCCCGTTGAAGACTATTGATTGGGCTCGTTGAATCCTCTTTTTCAAAGTATTGATTGAATAGAGAAATGTTTAACATTTTATTAGAGGAAATTGCAGGATAATACACCCAATGAACTTACAGTTCTTCCCGGCATTATATTTTTTTAGTCATCGATCCCCTATCATTTATGATAATTCTCATTTGTGATTTATCGAAAACCCAGTGTGTAAGTGTGCATATTGTTTAAAAAAAAGAAAAGTTCATTTTTTACTCTCTCAGTTCATTTGGATGTGACACTTTTTCTTGATGGGTATTTACTCTTTTAATTGTGTTATTTTGTTGCTAGAGATTGTTACTTTAATCTTTTTGGTTCTAGGATTAGGTTCCGAATATTTGTCATCTTTGACATTATTTTGGTTTCTTTGTTCATTAAATTTTCTATGATTTATTTGCTGGTTCAGGGGAGATATTAATTTTAAGACTTATTCAAGTTCAAGGTTTTAATGGATAGAATTAAAAGTTATAACCATGGTATATTTCAATAGACACTAATCTTGGGGCTCTGCATTGCAGGTTTCTAACCTTGCTTCTGAGGCAAAGAAGGAAAGAATTGGCTTGAGCAAGGAGGTCTCCAAAATTAGCAACTACGGCATCTCTGTCTGATAAATTCAAATTTAACACTTGGCTCGGTCTGGTCTGAAACTACCTGCATATCCTCTCTCATCTTTGTTTTTCTTCTTTTTAAACTGTTCGGCCAAAATAATTTTTGAAAGCTATCTATTGAGTTCTACCATTGAAAGGTGAATTTGATTGTTCAGTATAATAATATGCAATACCAATAGAGTTGGTTCTTTTGATAGAACTTAATCTTAAATCTTGACAAATTCTTTGTATTGATGAATTTATCTTCGAATGATTCAGGGAGTGGATGGAAAATTTGAGCAATAAATAAGGATACCAACTCAAAATCATCCAATGGCATGTCCTGTCCATTGTGCATGACTTGTTACGATACTCTTGTATTGGTCATGCGACCCCCATTGCATGCTTTGATACCAACCTTGCTTCAATGGTGGGTTGTTTGCATATCCATCACTTCCTCATGAGGACCTTTCTATAATGTTGGGCCTAATGCTGTGGCGTCGAACAATGGTGATTCTATGACGTAGTAATTTTGTGATCTTTGGGTACAGTCTTCTAGTGGATCAATAACATTCAATGTCATATCTGTAGGGATCTCAGATTTGGATTTATGTTACCAATTTATCTCTCATCAATCGCAGTTATGTTAAATACTTAAGTTGGAATGTGTCGTTGCATCCACCCTTCTGAACCAACATCACCGTGCAATGGCTCAAGTCCATTGACCTCTTTGGATTTTTTCTTTCGGATTTTTCCTTAAGATTTTTAAAATACATCTGTCTGGGAGAGGTGTTTTACACCCATATCAGGAATGTTTTGTTTCTCTCTCCAACCGATTTCACATAATACCTGTTATTTTGCTATATGCATAAGTATATAGTAAAACAAGGAAAAAAAACAAGTTTACTAACTTTTAAAAACTATCTTTTAAGCAAGATAAACGTAAAAATATGCTAGAAAAGTTTTAAGGAACTAAATATAAAAACGTCGAAGGAAAAATCAAAGATAGCCTGTAGAATTATTGGATTACAGAGGGAAAAAAGTAATAATAAACCATAGGTATATGGGAAGAAATGGGAGAAGGGTTGAGAGTAAACTTACCAAAAACAAGAAAGAAGGGATAAGGGAGTGGAGGTCTCCTCAAAGTCTTACAAAGTGTGAAAGCATATATATATATAGAGAGAAGAGAGTGATTGTTAGTAAATGGGTGAATGTACTTATTGTATTATAGTCCATTGAATTAAAACGGTGGAAAAAGATACATTTTAACGTGCGTCAATAAGCTTGATTTGTTCAAAGTCGAACATTAAACATTACGTTATAATCATCAAATGTGGCCGTCATGCATTATGCATTAAGAAGTTAGCAATCAAGAAACATTTTTAGGAGAAATTATTAATTGTTGATCATTTCTAAGAGAAGAATAGTTAGTGATTTTGTTTCTTTAAATATTACTTTATTTTGCAAGTTGAAAAGTATTGTGATTAAAATATTTTAGTATAAAATGTGCTTCGTTCTACTTTTGTGTACTTCTATCAAGGGTTCATAAACATGGATGGAACAAGTTCGAGCAAGTACGATTCAAAACTAAGCCTCAGAGATGCATCATATTGATGGATTGGAATGAAATTTGAAAGTAGATAGTTGTCCAATTGAATATCGGTGGACAAATTAACAAAAACAAAGAGAAAAATAAGTACAAAATTAAAGACAAAAACACGTCCATTGCTCATGAAATTTTAGGAAAAGACTAGATATGACATAATAAGGTTATGTATGAAATTTGGTAACCATTAGATTACAATAGAGGGACTAAACCAAGGATATGCGTAAAATGACCAAAATGCCCCTATAATTATGTACTACTAACTTATGACCAAAGTGACTTTTAAATGGCATGAAATTTCATGCGGAGCCTTATGTCATGGTTTAAAAGTATTATACAGTTAAAAGACCATTAGAATATCAGGAGGATTTGAACTAAGAATTGGGGTGGTAAATGACCAACATACCCCTATAACAATTTTAAAATGTTTTTAAGATTCTAAAAGATCGTTAAGAAATTTTTTATGGGACTCATTATGACCCTAAGGGTAAGTATGCGAAATCTAAGGAGAGAATTAGAACATGTTTGAGATATGAACTCTAATCAAAAGAACGAAACTACCCCTAAAGACCCTTTATAAGAAATCAAAGTTTATTATGAATACCAAGTGACAAGATGTGTCCTTGAAAGATAGAGTAATACATAAAGACTAATCAAGTCATGATTTAGTTAAAGGAAGAAAACACGTCACCTTGAAAAAAAAAACGTGACTTTTCAGATGTTGATTTCAATAAAAGGTATGAACCTTGAATGTGCATGAGTATGGACACAATAACTTAGCATTACTAAATATAGTTGTTTGCGGTATATGACCAATTACTATAAATGTCATGTATCATATACCGTCTCATCATGTATAGCTATTGAATAAGCTATATAAATAAGCAGCTGATTTCATAATTTAACATATTTGTGTTTTTTCTGTTGTTTTGTAAGGCGTAAAAAACTAAGTTTAGTATTCAATTAAATCATCACTTAATTACAATTGGTATGAGAGCCATACTGGACTTCATAGAAAACAAAATAGCAATTTTGAGGGATCAAATATAGATATGATGAGTCTAGACAAAACTTTTAACAAATATCTATTATTTTAATGGTCACTATGATCACTGAAGTGAGCCGATGAAAATTTTTCTTAGAGCAAAGGGTCTATAAAGTTTGGTGAAGATTAGTTTTTCAGGACCAGCACAATAGACGCACGTCGATGATGATAGCATCAAAAATTATCAAGTAAAACATTACCTCTTCCAAAAAAAATTGATCATTACACAACTAAAATTGTTTGGATCTGAATGAAGTGAAAGTTTGGTAACCTCTTTTGTTCGTTCTAAGATAGTGAGCTATAGTTTAAAGTTTTGTGTAGATCCCAAAGAATAGTGTAATGTAATTACACAATTCCAAAAAAAGATAAAAGACAAAACTTAAATAATTCAAGTTTATACAAAAGAGTTAAGTTAAGGCCAAGTCTAAAAAATTGGGCCCAAAATCGGAAGTCTATTTTTTTTTTTTAATGATTTAGTTTGAATTAAGTTCAAATAAATAAAAGCATAAAAGTCGTGATATTAAACTTGCTTGTTATTATTTTATTTCCATAATTTTGAAAAAATGATCTAAATTATATGCAGAGCAGTTGGATTATATTAAAGTTTAGATAGTTCTTAAGAACTCTAAGTTGAAGAGTCATCTTGGAGATTTGTGAATTCTGATATTCAAAAGTTAGCTCGATGCAAGGTAGTATAAAAAAAGTTAGAATTATTTTATGATAATATAAAAAAAACTTCGAATAAATCACAACGAGCAGAAGTCAATCTTTACCAAATTCCAATTCTTCAAACACCGTGTTCACATCCAATTATAATATTGATCACGGACAAGTAAAAATAATTTAACTTTTTTCTATTTAGGAAAAGTCGTAATAAATGTAAACCCTAAAAAATTTAGTGAATCTTCCAAAACATCACCATCAATATATTTATTATCTAATTTATTAGTCACAATAATGTTTCATATTTGTCAAATAAGAGCATTATTAACAATCGGATCTTTATTTTCGAGAGCCTATTGTGCAAGTTACACACCCGACCCAACCCTATCGTACTTAATTCAATAAATTACGATAATTACCGATCATAACATAAAATCTCAACGAGCTTAAATATATTACATTAATGCAAGACATGAATGAATGACCACAAATCAATAACAACAAAAGAGTGCATGCATTATTTCTGTCTGACTTGGGGTAATTTTTCAGGAAGGCATTCAGTAAATTTTGTATGTGTGGGTTAAAAAAGATAAAAAGTAAAAACATTTTTTTCTTGGTGTTCTTAATGTTTACCGTGTTTCTCTTCGACAGTGGCGGGCCTTAGCCATTAAATTAGGAATCAATGAAACTGCAAAGAGTTTAAAGAAGGGATTGGAAAAAGGTACTGTGGGAGATTTTTAAGCCGCATTCAATTTTCATGAGTGTTTTTTACTCAATACAAACCGACCCGTCAATTTTTTAAGTCTTTATGTCGACTTGAATATAGCTCAATTCACATAAAATATGTATCTCGATCAACAATTCTCTTCGAGTTATGAGTGTATCTTACCTAATACCAATAAACCCGTCAATTTTCTAAAGTTTTATGTCCACGTGAACACAGCTCAACTAATGATATAACATATGTCTTTTCGTTCAAGAAGTTAGAGGTTTAAATCTCTCACATCGCATTCAATTCAGATTATTCTTCAAGAAATCTAATTAATATCATGAGTGTATTGTACTCCTCAATACCAATCAACCCGTCGATTTTCTAAAGCTTCGTGAACCCTCAACTAATATTAGTGTATGTTCTCTCGATCAAGAAGTTGGAGATTCCACATCGGTTGGGGAGGAGAACGAAACATTCTTTATAAGGGTATGGAACCTTCTCCCTAACAGACGATTTCGAAAAAATCCAATAAAGACAGTATTAACTAGTGGTGGCCTTAGGCTAAATCACTCGTTTTGCAACATGTTGAAAAAGAAAATAAATTTGTGTTCCATAGGTTTTGTGTTAAGTTTAGCCTTCAAACTTTTAGGTCACTTTCTTGATTATTTGGGCACGATTAAGTAACGATCTGGTTCTAAGCTAAGCAAAAATTTAGGTATTTGTATTGAATTTAACGACAGAGACCTAACCGATACAAAATTAAAAGTTAAGAAATATTTTAAAACTTACAATATTACACCATAATTAATAACATGATAATCTCTAAATAAATTTGTTCGGTTTCATTCTTTTATTTAAGAGGTTTGCATCTATTCGGTTTTTAAATATTTAAATTAAAATTAGTTTGTGACATAAGTCCTTAAATGATGTAATAACATGTTGCATAAATCAAATGAAATTAATGAGGAAATTATTTGATACTAAAACGTTTTAAATAATATATTTGGCTGCAAATTGAGAGGACAGAGAAAAAAAAAAAAGGATAATAATTACATTATTTATTTAAAAATCAACCAAAATTCATGGGGTCTACAGAGAAACCCACGCGCACACAAAAGCAAACTATATTATATATATATATATATATATATATATATATATACATTTTTCTTACATAATAATAATATTATTATTATTTTATTAATAATTAACATTTGAGAAAAAAAAAGAGAAAATAAAACCAACCCTGTTCGGGCATATCGAAACGCTGCGTTTTATCAGCACATTACGTCCTTGAGAAGCTTATACCTCCGCGTGGTGGGCCTCGGCGATGCGACGCTGCCGGCGCCGCCTTGTTTGCCCTTGTCGACGGTGGCGGCGGAATCTTCATGATGGTGTTTGATTTTGTCGCCGGAGTAAACGGAGCGGCTCATGATTCCGGCGGGTTCGGTAGCGGTCGGTGGCGGTCTTCTGGAGGAGGTTCCGTGTGATCTGGAGGAGCTCCGGCCTTCACACTGGCACCAATCACACACCTCAATTGGCTCCGCCGATTCGCTGTAGTAGTTGCTGCAGTACCTGCGGATTTTTAACCAAACACTTTTAATTTTTATTCTTAAAAACAAAATTAAATTAATTTCTCTAATACCCTCTTAATTTTTTTACTAATCTACCGCAAATTAATATAATTATCCTCTTACTACCAGATTTTCACACTCTTGTAAACACGGAATTTTCACTCTTATAAGAAATGTTTTGTTCTCCTGCTCACTGACGTAGGATTGAACAATCCACCCCTGTTAGGGATACACATTGTTCCCTTCTCGCGCGTCGATGTATGACCCCAGAGGCCCAGCATCTTTGCTGGCACACTACCTCATATTCACCCCTTCAAGACTCAGTCTTCTCACTGACACACCTCCAATGTTTGGCTCTGATACCATTTGTAACAGTTGCAAACCCACCGCTAGTAAATATTGTCATTTTTTAGATTTTCCTTCGTAGGTTTCTCTCAATATTTATAAAATGCGGGTAAAAGGTTTCCACACTCTTATAAAAAAATGTTTTGTTCTCCTCTTCGACCGATCACATAAATGATACCACCGAAGATCAAAAGCAAAACTACGAGAGGTCATACTCAAATTAGACAATATCATACCCTGGAATAGTATCCTAATCATGCATTTAACTTAGCTATATCAATAAAATGGATATCATAGTCATTCCCTCGGCTTAATAAAATTGATATCAGAACGATGCCCTTAACTTAAAATCGATATTGGAGTGAAATACCCCTAGGAAGAAAATTATGATAGAAGTGAAAAGGTTGAACTGGCAAGTTTAATTAGAATCGATGAGAACATGCATGTGACATAGAAGGAAGAAAGAAGGAGAGAGAGAGAGAGAGAGGAGTACGAGTGTTGGAAGCGGTTGGAGCACTTGATACAGCGGAAGAGCTTGTCAGGGAAGCCGACGTCGCCGCACAAGCAGCAAACGATCTGAAGATCCACCATTCTGAAATTTATATCCAACAACAAACAACACCAGAACAACCAAGATGAAGAAGATGAAGATGATGAGAGACAAAACAAAGAGAATGACTTAAATATAAAACAAAACCGGTGCTGTTTTCAAGTCGGTGTATAAATCCGTTTTTAACCATAATTTAACCTTTTTTTTTTTTTTTTTTTTTTAAATATTTATATTTGTAGAGAGAGAAAGTAGAGAGCACAGGTTACTTGGCCATGCCTTGCAGTCGTTTTCAGTTGTGAAGATGGGGAGAGCTTTTTTCTTTTTAATTTTTTTTTTAATTTCTAGAGAGAGAATGGGGGTTTAGTGCTAGGTAAACCTTAAAAATAAGATGGGGGGCAATATGACGATTATACCCCTATGCCTATGTGGCCTATTCTACTGCCTTCTTTTCGCTGCTATGTGCTTTTCTTTTTTTCTTTTTATTTATTTCTTTTTTGCACTTGGGAATGTAAAATGTGTGTTTATATTAGGAACGTGTTCACACGGACTTCTTCCACGGTGTGGACCACGCGCCTCCTCTTCCCGGTTGCATACGCCATTCACGGTTGGCTTTTTCTACACATGAAATCATAAAATATTGTGTTCACTTCCTTTACTTTTTGATATTAAATATAAATAAATGTTAATTAAGCACTTCAAATTTTATTTTTTAAGAGTCGTTAGAATTGAAAAATAGCTATGGTGTAAGATAACGAGTGTCAACAAGGACGTTGAATCTCGAAGAGAGTAAATTACAAGAACCCATATCGGTTGGAAAGAAAAACGAAACATTCTTTATAAGGGTGTGAAAACCTCTCCCTAACATATACGTTTAAAAAACCTTGAGGGAAACGATATCGACTAATAGTGGGCTTGGACTGTTACGAATAGTATCAAAGTTAGACACCAAGTGTGTGTGCCAACGAAGACGCTGAGTCCTGAAGGAGGTAGACACTGAGCACTTTGCCAACGAGGATGCTGGGCCGCGAAGGTGATGGATTGTAAAATCCCACCTTAGCTAGAGAGGAAAACGAAAAAGTGAGTGGAAAATCAAGTCGAAAGAAAACAATATATATTAGTTGTGTTGTGGGGTTAGAATGTTAGGTATAGAATTGAATAAAATTATAATAAACATATGATTGAAAATTTGGAAGCATTGAAAAAAGAATTATTAGAAACGGAGATATATTTATTTTATATTTTATATTTAGAAAACATTTCCATAAATGTGGGAAAGTAGAGGTGTAAAAATGTGAATTGAAGGAGATGGAGAGAAAAATTACAACAGTTAAAAAGGTGGTCTGTTTTACTTACTTTTTTACCTCGTTTTGTCGCCTTCGGTAGGGATATGATTGTCATTAAACTACTTGTAATGGATAACTGATGACTTAAAAATAAATAAAAAAATTATTTAAAAAAGAAAGAATGAGCAAGTACAGTACTGAAAGTGGTTTGTCTTCCAACAAAAGTCTTATTCGATATTATTAATATTTTCTATGGGTTACACTACCCTGCTTTTCACCTCTATTATTTATCCTACACCCTCTACTTCCAAACTTCTCTCTACCGTCCGATCATCTTTAGCAAAATTAAACGAAAAATCTCCACCTCTTATTTAAGTTCTAAATTTTAAATTAAAAAAAAATTACCATTTTAATTTATATATATATATATATTAAGAAAATTGATGGGACGGTGGGACATAATTAAAATTATATTTATATATATACAAAGTGGGGCCCAGGTGAAAATGTTGTCTGCGTGTAAAGGGAATTATGATACGAGAAAATAAAGATTTATAATTTTGGGACTTAAATGGGATCATCCACCACCATTGTCAGTGCCACGGATTCTATAATAAAACCTAATCCTTGCAAATCTTTACCCTTAGTTTCATATTTCAATTTTCTCCCCCCACAATAATTTCAATTTTTAACCATCGACTTCTAGTGTAACTTGTTGTTAGTTTAAATTAGTCAAGATATTCGTAATCCGTTAATATTTTGAGAATATATTAGTTATGAAATATATCTTAGATATTCGTAGTCAGTTAATAGTATATTTTATTTTATTCTCAAGATTTAATTAGTTTATGTTTTATAGGTATTAGATGGTAACTTGTATCCTATGTAAATATTGTGAATATTTATGAAGATAAAACCTTCGATCTCAATTCTATTTTCTCATTTTAATTCTGTAGTGTTTATTTGAATAATAATATTTTCAGATTTATTTACATTTTTTAGTGGTAAATTTTGTGTCAATGACTTGATAATCTGACTAATATAAATTACTCAAACCAAATGATAGAGGTTGGATTTTTCAGGTAGTTTTTTTTTTAGTTGAGTTAAATTTTTTAAAAAATGGAAAATTTGATTGCCGTGAGTTAATATTTTTTGGTTGGGTAAATCAAACCAATCTAAAAATAGGATTTCAACCCAACCCAATTTCACCTTTAAAATTATTTTGAAGATTTAAAATATTTAACATTTATAATTCGCGATGTATTATGACTTGTGAATGTTTGATTTTTTTAGATTTATGAAAGTTATTGGTGTAACATGATAAACAAATATGATTTTTTTAAATAATTAAAAAAAAAAAAAAAAACCAGACAACAACCTAATAAAAAAATAGACAGTTGAGTTGGGTTAGACTAGGTTATGTACTTTATCCAAGTCGCTCGAGTCACCCGCCCAATCAACCTGAAATTTTAGATTGGTCCAAATGATAACCAGTATACATTACTAGATCCACCTCGCATTTACTATTTTATTGGTTTCCATTTAACCAATGAATGAAAGTCACTTTTAATATTATATTATTGTTGTTTATAAAAAGTTATTTAAAGTGATATCAAATCTTGAATACCATCAAATATATTTTAATTAATTCTTTTTGAGAAGTCAAATATGTGTAAGATATAGCATTAAATAAAAGTTAGTATCACTTATTATTTTTTTTCTAAAAAAAATCAAAATGATTGTGAAGGGAGAATCAAATAAGAAGATACTCTTTGAAAAGAAACAAAAGCATTACACAAATATTATCAAAGACATTCTAAAAACTTTTAAGAATTTTTGTGAAAGTGTCTAATAATCAATCTCCATTCTTCCACACCATCATCATTCATCTTGAATACCAAAAAATGAAAAATCTCCCTTTCGTAACCAAATTTTGTAATAATGTTTTAGTTTTTGAATCGCTCATCGAAAAAGTCTGAACGATTAAAAAACGGTCGATAAATAAATTGTAAGAATGATCTTTCGATTGTTTTTTTATTTTATTTGAGAAGTTGAAGAACAACCAGACTAAAAATAAATCAATCAAGACATTATGATCAAATCATATGGATAATATAAGAATCTTGTGTATTAAGAATAGTTGACCGAAAATTGGATCGTATTTCTAACTCTAAGTATGATGTACAATGGTATGAAATTATGATATAATAGGAGAAAACAAAACTTGGTTATGAAAATAAATAACACGCTTTTAAATAAAATAAAGAAATTAAAGTATGTGTCATACTCTAACCTAAGGGTTAGGAAAGAAAAACATCATGAATGCATCTACTTTAGCTTTGGTCCCATGGCCGTCAACATGATATCGTCATTCGTACATTGATGTCTTACCTTTATCTGAAAAAATAAGAGTAACACGTGACTTAAGTAGTTTAGAAATACTCAGCAAGTAACTTCACTATTAGTATAACGACCCTAATTTTTAATTAAAATCAGGGTTTTCAGGGTCGTCACCGCATGCATAATATTTCTACCATGTGTAGAAAATTCATTTAAAATATTTCATAATGAGGTCATTAACTTACATTTTGTAACAAAAGTCATTAAAAACATAATGGCACGATTTTAAATAGATCAAAAAGTTAAAGTATTTGCCCTAATCTAACCTAATGGCTACGAAAGAAAAACATCATGAATGCATCTACCTTAACTTTGGTTCCATGACCGTCACCACAATATCGTCATTCATACTAGAGTGTCTTACATTTATCTAAAAAATAAGAGTAGCATGTAGTTTGAATATTTTAAGAAATATTCAGTAAGTAATCCCACTACTAGGATCGAAAAATACATACGCAGGTAATCATAGAGGTTAATGTGCGCAGAACCAAGACGTGCATAGTATATCATATAAAAGTATAATGCATCGTACGACACATAAGTCACTAATATGATACATACTGTTTTCTCAAATACTTTTCTATCCATTAAACTATTGCTTTTCTTATATGTTTTCTAGCCTACCATAAACTATTGCCCAAGGATGAGGAGGTCGAGGCTAATGTGGACCAAGCATGTCTGAAACGCATCTCTAGCTCGGGAAAACCCCTAATGCTCTGGTTCAACCTCCTTCGATCCAATTCAAAGGAAAAAAAGGTGAAAAAACCTAGGTCAACCTCGAATAATAAAAAGTTCATAGCGGATTGATCCTCTTTCGTGGAAATAATATTTGAAATAGGAAGTGGGGATCGTAAAAGCTTCCCCAATTTCTGCTCGCCTCGTGAACATCTCTAATATTGATAGAATAATATTTTAGAGAAATTCGGTAGTCATTCTATTCCTATCAAAGATACATATTTGAGTGTTAATTGTGAAGGCTTAAGATTGGAAGATTCCCTTTAATAGAAACAACTTGATGAACATGGAACTTGTGGAAAGAGTTTGAGATAAAAGATGAAACTCTTAGAATTAAAGTAAAAACACATTTCAAATTTAATAATTCAACTTTCTCCATTGATAAGTTATTATGTGCGTTTTTTTTTCATAGTCATTTGGTTTTTTGTTGTGACACCCGAGTAAGAGAGATACATGAATGAATCCGGATCACATCTAATGAGAGGGATCTTAAGGATATGATAAGTAAGAAAAGGTTAGAAGAATTGAAAGTCACTCCCTATTCCAATAAGACACACCTTCTTTTTCGGTGGCTCAATCATAGAAACTCTAAAATTATGCTTGTTTTGCTTAGAACATTTCTATTTGGGGCGATCTCTTGAGAATTTTTTAAAATGTATATAAGTAAGGACAAACAGGCTGGTCTGACTCATGAGCATTGCACTCAATGCTTGTCATGAGTGTATCAAGATCATGACGCCGCACAGTTCAAAATGTACAACGGTGACACTGGGCATGCAGAGAAATGTCAAGATCAACAAATGTCAAAATCCACATATTACGGTAACATCCACAAATTATTATAACAATTAATTCTATAGACAAATACACCATATTGAAAGTAATGAAATAAATAAAGTATAAACAAGCTAAAAAGATAGTTTTGAAAATTCAAATTAAAAAAAAAAAAAAAGTAAAGAAATAATTCCTTTTTGAAGAAGGTCCTTGCATCATTGTGAAGCAAGTACACTTACATAAAGTTGTTCTTTCTCATATTTCAAGTTATAAGATTTTAATGTATTTCTTACCTTCATGTATCAATTTCTTCCTTAATAAGCCTCTAAGGTTTTGAAGCGAAGAAAATCATATAACACGGGTTACATTTCTACTAGCTACGAGTGAACACGAGTTGGGTTGAAAAAATCTTTTGGACCAATTCGAAATTTCAGGTTGATTGAATTATAGTTCAAATTGATGGGATTATCGAATTATATGAATACCCCTACTACTAGATAACTACTGATTTAGTTGAATTTCTTCTTTAATCATCTACCAACCGAAGCTAATGATATTCTTCCTAGGTTAAGTAAGATGTCAAGAATAGCTCATTTGTACATACGAAGATTTTTATTAAATGTTGCAATTAGTTGATTTCATCCCGAGGTCATATCAAAGAACTAAAGCAGCATAGACGGTGAATATGATAGTTTAACATTTCAATCGTCTCAATATGATTATCTTTACGTCAAATGTGAAACCAAGCCAGAATTAAGTCAAATTTGATAGTGATTTTCAAATAGTTAAAATTACTTTTATCACGTATAAAACCATTCTTTCAGTAACTTCAAATCAATGTAGTGTTCGATTTTATACTTTTAAACGCGATTTTCGAAAACTCAAAATGTGAGTTTGAGATAGTTTTGTAACCGGTCTAGAACGTGGTGAGCACGTGTAGAAAAGTGAGAGGAGAAAAGGAAAAGTGAAATGAGATGAGTTGGTGAAGCAAAGGCGAAAAGGCAATTGTTTCCCAAAAGAAAGACAAATAAGGGCATTACTAACCCTCCTAAGGACACTTCAACCACCACACACTTCAGTTTATCAAATCTCAAAATCTCTCTGTGTCCTGTCCCTCTTCCATCTCCACCGTCCACGTGTCTCCCACATGCAATTATTGTATTCATTCATTGTAGCCCCACGTCACCCACTTTTTTCTTCCAAATTATTCATTTATTTTTTTGTCTATTTAGTTTTAAATTAAAATTTTAATAAACATTTCTACATCTATACATGTCTACCGATCCTCGCTGACATTCGTACTCTTCTCTAATCAATGTAAGACCTTCAATCTACCCTCTTCGGGACCCAATATCCTTGCTGGTACACTGACTTGTGTCCATTCTCTTTTGAGACTCAGGCTCCTCGCTGGCACATTGTCTGGCTCTGATACTATTTGTAACGACTTAAGTCTACCGCCGGTAGATATTGTCTTTTTTGGCCTTTCATTTTCGGTCTTCTCCTCAAGGTTTTTAAAACGCGTTTGCTAGGCAGAAAATTTCACACCCTTAAAAAAGAGTTTCCTTTTTTTTTTTTTTTTTTTTTGAGAAAACCGATAGGAAAACAATTTCTTACCATCAATCAATGCATGGAGCTGAAATCGAGATTTGTTTTTTAGTATTACAATTCAAAAGCGGGATGAAAGTTTAGGGTGACAACATGTAAAGAAAGCGACTATCCCATTGCAAAGTTGAGGTATGATGGGGTCGAGAATAATAGATAATTGAAAAAGGGTGATAAAGTACAAAATTGGAGCATTTGGGGAGATTAAGGGTGAAATTATTGGGGAAGTTGAAGAGGGACACATACCCGACATAGGGGATGGATTAATTTGGGAGGTAATGATTTTAGAGACATGGAAATACACCTATCACTCTCAATCTTAATTATAAAACATGTCCCATTAGCCCCACCTTATTATGCACTAGTTACTATTTTAAAAATCATGAATCAATCTCTCCCATTACAATTAATAAACTCGAAAAAAAAAAAAATTGAGAGACTTCAGAATTTTTTTTTTGCCCTCATTATAATTTTGGTACAATATTTAGTGGATATAGTAAGAGATCACATGGAAAAATAAACTTTTTTTTTTTTTTTTTAACGTTTCAATAACGCTCGTCTAGAGAATGAAAAAAGTCGTCAATGATACATTTAAGTCTTCCGTGAAAAATGACCCCAAAGTAATTTGAAAGCAAAACCATTTTTAGATACTTTTCTACCGAACATGTAGATGAATTTAGCCGAATTTAAAAATTTGGAAAAATTGTGGAGTAATTTGATAATTAAGATGTGTGAAATGGGACCATGAGGTACAGAACATCACATGTAAATGGCAGCTACTAGTGGACCATCACAAAGATTTGGGCAAAAATAAAACATGGGCTCCACACCATTTTTAACTTTATGTAAAAATTATGTTACACCAATGTGTTATCCTCGTCTTAGGGAAGCTGGAGAATTCCCCCAACAACCTATGAGCTTCGACCCACCAAAGTAACTTCCCACATCTGTCGTAAAATTGTTTTGTTGGGAGTTGGAACCTAACCACCGGCTGGTTTCCATTTTTTTACTCCCTATTTTTAAGTTGGGTGAGAGCATGAATTTGTTTTAAAGGTGCACATCGATCGGTCAAATAATTATCATACAACTTGGTCAAATAGTTGAGGCTCGAATTAAAGATGAGAATCGAAGGTTGAGAGATAAACTGATGAACGTTAAAGGAGATGGCGACTACTATGATGTACAGCTTCGATATGTCATATGGAGAATTAATAAGAGTGATTGTTATAATTGAGAACTAAGAACCGTGAGAGTATATACAAAATTAAAAGTTTAAAACCTATAGAACACTTTTTTTTGGGAACATGATAAATTTGACGGTCAATCTAAGGTTTTAGTTAAAAAATAATAATAATAATAATAAATAAATTCACATGCCAATATAGATATTTTTATGAAATGATATTGTAACAGTCCAAGCCCACCATTTGTTACGATCCAAATTCACCGCTAGCAAATAATCCTCTTTGAAATTTTCCTTTCGAGCTTTCCCCCACCGATGTGGGATCTCACAGATATTAATACTAAAAACATTTGAATGAACTACAGATGAATAGATATGTACGTACGTGTGCCTACATATATTTATCAATAGATATGTAGGTGCCTACATATATTCATCAACCAGTAAATATGAAGATTTGATACCAACGTTTGAACTGATTTGATACCAACATTTGAACCATTAACTTTTGACATGAATATCACCTCATTATCAATTGTTAGCCCAAATAATAGTAATCGAGGTTTACAACAACAATACCTAAACATTGAGAGTAGCAGCATGAGTGTTGCATAATAAAGACACAGATTCCATAAGGATAGACAGATTCCAGCAGCGGAAGGGATGGACTATAACACTAATACAATCTATTGCATCGTGTTTTTATAACAGCAACGAAAACTAGTGATCTAGCTTTTCATTCTTTCCAAGTGTAGGGAGCACGTTCAACGATCAAATAATCATCTCGGATATCTTTTACAACCTGGATCTCGTCATCGAGGTATACCATCTCAAACCTATAGAAAATAAGATAAAATGTCATATTTATGCTCATGATTGAATAATAAATAAAATAGTCCAGCAAAGAACCGGAGAACATCTAATACTCTTATCTGTAAGATCTAAACATTATCTTTCGTTCAAGTTTAGATACGAGTATGAACACCCAAACCATTACATGTTGCTGGAGATGTGAACATGAACATTTAAGTTAGAAATGACAAAAAAAAAAAAAAAAAAAAAAAAAAAAAAAAAAAAAAAAAAAAAAAAAAAAAAAAAAAAAANAAAAAAAAAAAAAAAAGTGATTGCATGCAAGTAAATAATATCATATCATTCACTGTAATAGAAGTAGAACTCGTTGAGCTCTCTTATTATAACCGGAGGCGTTAGAGGACAAGACATCTATCAACATGCCGTAAATAGAATCGAACTCCAGTTTTCACATATCCGTGATTCTTTGGAGGAATAAACGAGGCAATGGTGCTGTAGGCTGCTTGGTAAGTAGTATTGGTTCTTTTAGAATAACCTCAACAAGCTAATGCCGGTACCGTTAGATCAGAAACAGAAAAGTACAATATAAAAGGAAGAGGATTAATGCGAGATCCCACATTGATTGGAGAGGAGAGAGAAACGAAACGAGTATGAAAACCTCTCCTTTGCAGACGCGTTTAAGACCGTGAGGCTAACGACGATACGTAACGGGCCAAAGCAGAAATTATCTGCCAGCGGTGAACTTGGGCTGTTACAAATAGTATCAAAGCCAGGTTCCAAATGGTGTGTCGGCGAGGACACCGGACCCCCAAGGGGGTGGATTTTGAGATCTCACACTGGTTTGAGAGGGGAACGAAGCATTCCTTATAAGGGTGTGGAAACCTCTCCCTAGCATATACATTTTAAAACCGTGAGACTGACGTCGATATGTAATAGGCCAAAACGGACAATATCTAATGAAGTCAATAAGAATCTGTAGGAAAACATGGAATGTATTTCTTAGATTCGAAGTTGTTGTTTCTTTAAAACCACAACATATCTTCAATAGAATTCTCTCTTTGAATGACTTTTCAAACCCCTTGGATTCATATTGATTACACCGTGTCACGAAAAATGAAGGAGTTTTTAACGTGAAGGATGATATTGTTTGAGATTTGTAGAGACAGAAGGTGGAGTTTTTGATGTATCAGGGATTGAAGTCATTGATGAGTCTCAGTCTATAATTTGTCCTAGCTTTAGATTCTATTATTCATGGAACAAAATCAATTGTCACGGCAAGAACATGGTGAACTCATAGTTTAATATCAAATATTTCAAACATGTCATATAAACATTAACCATATATAAAAAAAGTGAACAAAAGGGAACTCATAAAGATAATTAACTCACCAGCCCTGTCCGAATGGTGGCAAAGGAATTTCCCAGTTTTTTCCTCGCAGAACAGCACTTGTAAATCTAAACAATCAGATTCAAACGCAATATCAAATTACAGCAATGTAGTCTTTACTTCATTGGTGTTAGAAAATTAAAATAATAATAATAATAATAAAATACCAATATGGTAAAATCGTCTCGTCTTTAGTTCTAATTCGAAAACTCGATCATAATAGACCAATTTTAGGTTTTGACTTTGAAATCCTTTCGTTGTAGTAAATGTTGGACGTTAGATCTCCAATAAATACAACATTTTCGCTTTCAAGTTATTTACATAGGTATAACAAAGTGACTAGTCTCCACCTAATAACTTGTTTATGTCTTGCCACCTCTTCTTTATGGTTGAAGAATTCCATTGCCTGCCCCGATATTCCCTTATTCATCAAACACAGTAAACTCGGCTTCGCTCCTTCCCCTGAACCTTCTTGAACTGATCTTTCTCATTCACCTCTCCCTTCAAACACAAGGTAAAGTAGCTGAGATTACCGTTCGACTCTGGTCTCATCGGACACCCAATGAAAGGCTGACATTCAATTACGAAGCAGGCATATATATGAGAGGCAGAGGTTAAGGCAAATGCCGACCTAATCCAAGGCTATTGTTGACCTATTTGGTGTAGAATTGTGGGGCGTAGTAGGTCCGGACGCCTAGCATGAAGCAGCCTTCTCTGGTGGGGGCACTATACCGTCAGTATAGTCTCTCTGAAGGGACAAGTGATTGAGTGAAATTAGGGAGAGGTTCACAATCACTTCCTGAGAATAACGAACAATAACGAAACAAGGGGCATCTCTATCTTAGGTAGGGCCAGGGATCACTAATTAGTTGAATGAGCCTATCCTTCTCCCTCTGGTCTATCATTCATTGTTGGGTCGATCCGGCTGGCGGTTCCTGCATCTACTGCTTCCTACTCCAATAATGCAAAAATCAGCCGCTAATTCAATCTTAGATTGGAGCTATTTGATTCAATTCTCTATAGTTCTTCAATATTCTTAGCAAACCTTCTCATAATTCTAGCCAACAAGATTCATAGCTTTACAAGATTCTCAGACACATATTAGTATCCTTTTAAAAAATACTTGTAAATTTTTAAAAATAACATAATGAGAAAGAGAAAAAAAAAGTTCATATCATTAATACCCTTGAAATTGAAGTGAGAGATGATTTGCCAATGTAAATAAACATTTTAAATCCGTGTATTAAAACATTTTTAATAAATTTAAAAGGATTAATACTATTTTTAAAAATTAATTAGATTTTTTAGTAGAGATATTTTTTTAGAGTTAGAAAGTTTGAGATTAAGTTAACCAATTTGTCCTATTTTTAGACTAAATTTATATTTCTTCCTCTATAAATAGTATCAAACTCTTATTTCTTCTTCACTTCAAACTCCACTAACAAAGCAAATTTCACAATGAATTTCTTCACTCTCCTTGCTATTCTTCTCGGATTCTCCTTTTATTCTTTGTTCGTTGATAATGGCCCCGTCGTTGTCCAAGCTCTCCATAAACTCTATCCCAAATTACAGTCTCTAAAAAATGGCAACAACACTGAGATCAAGCAGCTCCATCGAACCGGTTTCCATTTTCAACCTCACCGTCACTGGATGAACGGTCTGTAATAATTTCTACATTTTCATTCCCTCCTTTCCTTCGTTTGTTACATGACCCGATCCGATCAATCCTCAAAACATAAATTATTTGTCCAATCATATCAATTTTTCTTCCTCTGTTTTTATTTATTTGGTGCTACTGTTATTATAAAAAACTAACATTTTCTGTCTGATACACGTGTGCAAATTTTTTTAATAATTATTTTGATATGGGCTCCATTAAACATATCATCTTATGCAGACCCGAATGGCCCAATGTATTTCAAGGGAATCTACCATCTATTCTACCAATACAACCCCGAAGGCGCGGTTTGGGGGAACATTGTCTGGGCTCACTCAATTTCTAGAGACCTTATCAATTGGAAGTCACTCAAGCCTGCGCTTTCCCCTTCAAAGCCCTTTGATATCAATGGCTGCTGGTCCGGCTCCGCCACCGTCCTCCCTGGCTTCAAGCCCGTCATTTTATACACCGGAATTGACTCCCAGAATCGACAGGTACAAAACTACGCCATTCCAGCGAACCTCTTTGATCCGCATCTAACCGAGTGGGTCAAACCGGATAACAACCCGATTGTTGACCCGGGTACAGAAGTCAATAGTAGCGCCTTTCGGGACCCGTCGACGGCGTGGCTGAGCTTCAATGGTCACTGGAACACCATCATTGGCAGCAGGAGCGAGCAGACGGGAATGGCATATTTGTATACAAGTAAGGATTTTTTGAATTGGACTAAGGTGGAACAGCCTTTGCATTCTGTTCCGAATACGGGAATGTGGGAGTGCCCTGATTTCTACCCAGTTTCCCACTTCGGTAGATTTGGTGTGGACACGTCGGTGACGGGAAATTGGGTTAAACATGTGTTGAAGGTGAGCTTGGAGATGACTAGATATGAGTATTATACGGTGGGGAAGTATTATCCGATGACGGACAAGTATGTTCCCGATAATACCTCGGCGGATGGGTGGAGTGGGCTGAGGTATGACTATGGCAATTTCTATGCTTCCAAGTCGTTCTATGATCCGATGAAGAAGAGAAGGGTTTTGTGGGGTTGGGCTAATGAATCTGATAGTGTCCAGGATGATGTTTCCAAGGGATGGGCGGGAATTCAGGTCTGTTTTAGATGCAATGTGCTTTGTTTTGCTTTGTTTGGTTGAATTTGCTCTGTTTTGTATTTGGGCTGACCATTTTTTTTTCTCCCTTTCTTTCTCCTTTTTGTAGGCGATTCCTAGGACGGTGTGGTTGGATCCCAATGGGAAGCAGCTCTTACAATGGCCAGTTATGGAGCTCAATAGGTTGAGACGGAAGAGAGTTATGATGATACATCAGAAGTTGGTTAAGGGGCAAAATGTTGAGATCAAAGGAATTACTGCAGCTCAGGTCAGTATGTTTCATTTATAATGAACTAGAAAAAATAAAAAGATAAGGGCATTCTATTTCGACAAAAGACCCACACCTAGTGATTTGTAGCGGGTTAAAAAGATGTGAACGATTGTTTCTTGTGTTTTGTACAGGCCGATGTTGAAGTTATCTTTAGCTTTTCAAGTTTGGATAAAGCGGAGGCATTTGATCCGAGTTGGGTGGACGCACAAGCCGTGTGCAGTCAACTGGGATCAAGAGCCCAAGGTGGCGTCGGACCCTTTGGGCTTCTAACTCTGGCTTCAGAAAACCTTGAGGAGTTCACTCCTGTGTTCTTTAGGATCTTCAAGGGCGAGACCAACGAGACCAACCACGTGGTTCTTATGTGCTCTGATGCAAGAAGGTAGCTTCAATTCCCTTATCAAATGGACCTTATAATTATTTTTTCATGTTTACAAAGCTCTTGTTTCTCTCTTTTGGTGTAGCTCTTCTTTGAAAGATGGATTATACAAGCCGACATTTGCGGGTTTCGTCGACATCGATTTGTCGAGTAAAAAGCTGCCATTAAGAAGCTTGGTATGTTAAAGTCATAGTCCAATGCATTCTCGAACCGTATCGACAAATCTAAACTGTGTATTATTGTGCAGATTGATCACTCGGTAATAGAGAGCTTCGGAGGAGGAGGAAAAACATGCATAACTTCGAGGGTATACCCAACTAAAGCAGTGTTTGAGGATGCTCATTTGCATGTGTTCAACAATGGAACAGAGTCTATCACGGTGGAGTATCTAAATGCTTGGAGCATGAGAAGTGCTTGGGTGACTTAACTCCTTTTTAAGTTAGACCAGCTTTCTAACTTCTAATAATGTTAGAACTAATTCTTTTTTTTTTTTGGTTTAATTAAGGTTGTAACGGCAGATTAGCCTCTTTTGTCTATGAATAAAGAATTAGATTTTCAAAATTTCCCTTTGTTGATCTTTATTAATTTATAAATATTTTTTGACATAGTATTATAACAATTAATTCAAATAAATAAAGTATGAACAAGCTAAAAAGATACTTTTAAAAATTTAAATTAAAAAAAAATAATAAAGAAATAATTCCCTTTTGAAGAAGGTCCTTGCATTATTGTGAATTATTGTGAAGCAAGTACATTTTCATAAAGTTATTCTTCTCATATTTCAAGTTATAAGATTTTCATGTATTTCTTACCTTCATATATTAATTTTTTTAAATAAATAAACCAATAACCTTAATGTTTTCTTCCTTAATAAGCCTCTAAAATTTTGAAATACTCTCTTCCTCTTTAATAAGAAAATCATTTGACATGGGTTACATTTCTACTAGTTAGGAGTGAATCCGAGTTGGGTTGAAAAGATCTTTTGGACCAACCTGAAATTTCAGGTTGATTGAATGTTAAGCAATGTGAGATAGTAACCGTTCACTTTGAACAGGACCTATAATAGGGCTAGGTTGGACTCTTTTGAAAAAAAAAAGACTTAGACTATTTACTTGGTAGTTGGTGATTTGATATATATGGGAAGCAAGAGGGCGCTTTACTTGGTAGTTGGTGATTTGATATATATGGGTAGCAAGAGGGCGCTTATGCGGGGCCTTATGGGGAAGGGCCCAGCCCAAGCCCAATAGGGACAGCACACCTCCCATTCAAGGGGAAGGGCCCAGCCCAAGCCCAATAGGGACAGCACACCTCCCATTCGCACCTCTGTCTTGACTTTTTCACTCTTTCTAGTTGGTGAAATCGGTGAACCACACGAGCAGGTTAGATGCGTGGGGCTCGTAGTACCCCATTTTCTTGATCCAACATTTTCTAATCGCGGGCAGAGGGCTCGTGGTACCCCTTTTCTTGATCCAGCCTTTTCTTCCCCCTTTTCTTGAATCACCTACTAAAAGGCAGGCCTGCACGCTGAGATTGACTACTAAGGCAGGCAGTTTCTGACTACTAAGGCAGACAGTTTCTGACTACTTGACTACTAAGGCAGACAGTTTCATTAGGGAAGGGAAGAAGGGGCCTAAGCACGGCAGATGTCATACATACACTTGAGTGACAAAGGAAAGCGAGATCGTACCTCTTTTTCCAGACCTGTTCGGACATACGATTCCCGCAGAAGATCAAGTTGGTGAGCCGTGTGATGGGAAACCTTCCCGTCACGGTTCGAAGAGCAGTGACTTAGAATGAGAGGTCCATCACCACATCTTTGCATGCAAGGGGAGCTCGCTCGATTCGCAAATTAGTCTGACTCATAATTCACTTCTGACTCCGTGTTCGATAGCCTGGCCGTAGTGATGTTAATTGTGATTACATTCATAAGTAGCTTGGTCCATCTTTATTCCATTTCATATATGTCTGAGGATCCGCATAGCCCTCGATTTATGTGTTATTTATCCATTTTTACTTTTTTTATGCCAATGTTGGTGACTGGAGATAACTCTCTTCGATTTTTTATGGGATGGGAAGGAGTAGGTCTTGCTTCATATTTGTTAATTCATTTCTGGTTTATACGACTTCAGGCAGATAAAGCAGCAGCTATAAAAGCTATGCCCATCAATCGAGTAGGTGATTTTGGATTAGCTCCGGGATTTCGAGTCATTTTACTCTATTTCAAATAGACTTTTCAACTATTTTTGCTCGTGCTAGTGCCCCTAGAAATTCTTGGATTTCTTGCAATATGAGATTGAATGCCATAACTCTCATTTGTATTTTACTTCTTATTGGTGCTGTTGGGAAATCTGCACCGATAGGATCGCATACTTGGTCACCAGATTCATGCAGCTACTATGGTAACAGCTAGCGTTTTCATGATAGAAAGGAGCTCCCCTTTATTTGAATACCCACCTATGGCTTTGATTGTTATTACTTCTGCAGGAGCTACGACGTCATTCCTTGCGGCAACCAATGGAATATTACAGAATCATCTAAAGAGGGTCATAGCTTATTGAACTTGCAGTCAATTAGGCTATATGATCTTTACTTGCGGCATCTCTAACTATTCGGTTAGCGTCTTTCACTTAATGAATCACGCATTTTTCAAAGCATTACTATTCCAGAGTGCAGGTTCGGTGATTCGTGCCATGTCAAATGAGCAAGATATGCGGATGATAGGGGGGCTTGCCTCCTCGTTCCCTTTTACCTATGCCATGATGCTCATGGGCAGCTTATCTCTAATTGAATTTTCTTTTCTAACTGGATTTTATTCCAAAGATGTGATCTTAGAGCTCACTTACACTAAGTATACCATCAGTGGGAACTTTTCTTTCCGGTTGGGAAGTGTCTCTGTCCTTTTCACCTCTTATTACTCTTTTCGTTTACTTTTTCTAACATTTCTAGTACCAACTAATTCATTCGAGCGAGACATCGTAAGATGTCATGATGTGCCCATTCCTATGGCCATTCCTTTAATCCTTCTGGTTCTCGAGAGTCTCTTTGTAGGATACTTGGCCAAAGTGTGACCCGTTAGCCTATAAGTCAGTACTGTGATGAAGCGGCTCTTGCTCACCCAACACGATCGTACGAGGTCACAATTACCCCACCATGATCATTAGTGGTGAGCAAGAATTGAGGATCGGATGAGGGTGAAATTCTCGCCAATGGCTGAGATGTTCAGTCGACTCCCTCCCCCTTTGTGAGGGTCTGACCCTACGAGTGAGTAGAAAAGGGAGGAGGAAAGAGGCCCTGGAAAACTGTCATAATTAGTGAACAAGTATAAGCTTTGCTGCCCGACAGTATGGAGTACTGACCACACCGATGGACAAGCTCTGAAGCGAAGGACAAGAACGAGCGGAATCAATGTGTTCAAATTTCTGGCCTTGCACTGATCATCTAATGGACCATGGACTAAACGACGGCTACCTGAAAGGACTATGTCCAGGGGACCGCCGTCCCCCACACACAAGGTACATCTTGCACCTATGGGCTGCTATAACTATTCAAGAAGACACTCGAAACTGGAAGGATAAAAAACCCACCCGGTGGACTGCCGAGCTACAAATCCCACGTCACAGGAGCGAGATTCTCTAAAACGCCAAGGTCACAGGTGGCCAAGAGGGCCCACTTGGAGACTTGGGATCTCAGCAGGAAATGCGAAGGTTGCAACAATGAAAGCCGGCCGGCCAATAAGCGAAACGGAATCTGCTAGTTGAGTTCTGATTTGAGTAGGCTGATAACAGGGAATACTCTAACCTAGGAATCGGACTGTGGCTATACCGAGCCCCATCTTTTTTGGTTGGGCTCGTCAATTTGTATCTAACGAGATCAACAAAATTCTTAACGAACTAGTTTCATAACATAATTTTTATTATGTCTTCAAGTACTTGGTTCTAAAAACGAAGAAAGAAGAGAGTGGGTTTCCTCTTCTTCTTGTGTAAGTAAAGAATGAACAACAACCTTAAATGTATTTAAAGTAGGTCCACTAGAACGTGGGAAATTCAAAAGGACGACAACTATCTTATTCGATCATGAACGGGTTGGTCTAAAAAATCTTCCTTGAGGAGAGAGTGGAAACATATATAGCCTTGGCCTATGAATTTCTTAATCTCGGGTCAGCCAAAGCGGCCCCTTCAAATCGGTAAGTATTCTAGTGAGTCTACCTAGTGCAGTGCGAGCTAGAAGGATCTTTAGAGAAATACTTGATTGAGGTTTAGCACATATGTTTTCATATTGGGTTTCAAACCTTATTCACTGGCCTTATAAGAGCTCCCTCGATCTTATGCTCACCATGTCCCTTGTAGTAGGTGCTTTTTCTTTTTGGGCACTGGTACCCCAAGCCATTCTCGAAGTGGACCCGACCGCTGTCCATGATCCCAACAAAGCTACAATGCGTAAAGAAACCCAACTCGATAGCCCTAACTTCGTTGCCCGAAGGATATATATCACTCTGACCAAGAACATACGGAAAGAATATCATGAGCTGATAGGGGATCAACATATCGAGGATCCTCGGACTGAAGTAAGGAAGTGAGCATTTGCGTACACTTTAACTTCGATAAACATTGGTTTAATGCAAGATTCGGTGTGTACTTCCCAACTACATATAGGCCATATAGAAAAGGAGGAACAATGGTCTAATCTAAGAGCAAATCGGTTATTACCTTGTTACGTGAGGAATATCCTTGATGCAAAAACAGAATGCAAAATAGAATCATAAAAACATAAGAACATGAAAGAAAAACTCAATTAAGTTTAGATCAAGAGAAAGAAGAGAAAGAAAAGAAAGAAAAGAGACCAATAGAATAGGTTAAATCATGGACACGATTGAATATGATCCCTTATTTTTAGTTAACCATTTTATTTTTTGTTAGGTAACTATTTTTATCTAACATCCCTACCGAGTGAATGTTATCCTTGATTTTTAGTTAACCATTTTTTGTTAGGTAACTATTCTTACGTTATACTCACACAATTGAAGTAAGTGAGAAGTACAGGTCGAGTGGAAGAGCGTTCGTTAAGTTGCCATTTACTTTTCTATTTTTAGGATAATTTGTTATTTAAATATCCCAATTGAATGAGAAATGAGATCATCAAGTCTTCAGTCAAATATTCTCTCTCCTTTGTTTTCCGTTATTTTTTTTCTTCGAAGAAGTTTTCCTTCGGCCATTTCTTTCTCTGTCGACGTTTTCCTTTCAATTGTCAAAAGTCAACAAGTGGTATCAAAGCCTGGTTTAATCCACCGTTTGGTAGGTTATGGAGTCTGCTCTCTTATTTATAGCTTGGTAAAGCTATATATGGTAAAGCTATATTTGGTACAGCTATATATGGTAAAGCTATATATAGTAAAGCTATATCCGGTAAAGCTATATATGGTAAATAGCTATATATAGTAGATGGTTAAATCTGGTAAAGCTATATATAGTAAACTGAACCATATATATATATATATATATATCCCGTAGAACTTTGAAAATGTACTTTCAATTCTCTATAATTCTCTCTTACTGTACATACGTGAAGTCATCAATAAAAAAATCCTTTTAGCCAGAGTTCTCCTTGCACTTTTCTCTATCCTGTTCTTTGTATTCATCTAGATCGAGCGTGTGCATTGTTGTGCGATCATAACAACTGGTATTAGAGCTAGGTGAAATTCACCACGATCTGTGAAGGTGAAAAGTTCAAAGATTGGAATTGAGAAGTTCGATGGATCCGATTTCGGTTTCTGGAAGATGCAGATTGAAGATTATCTGTACCAGAAAGATCTTCACGAACCTCTGTTGGGGGTGAAGCCGGATACCATGACCACGGAATAGTGGAAGCTCAAGGATCGACAAGCCTTAGAAATGATCTGATTGACGCTATCCAGAAACGTGGCGTTTAACATCATCAAGGAGAAGACAATGTCAGATCTGATGAAGGCACTGTCGAATATGTACGAAAAACCGTCGGCTATGAACAATGTGTATTTGATGTAGAGATTGTTCATTCTACAGATGTCTGAAGGTGGACCTATTATTGATCATATAAATGAATTCAATATGATCATAAGTCAACTAAGTTCGGTGAAAATTAATTTTGAAGATGAAATTAAAGCGTTGATTTTGATGTCATCCTTACCCAAGTCATGGGATACTGTTGTTACCGCAATCAATAGTTCCCGAGGATCTGATAAACTGAAGTTTGGTGAAATTCGAGATGTAGTTCTCAGCGAAAGTATTCGCAAATGAGAAACTGGAGATTCATCAGGCAATGCTCTTAGTGTTGATCAAAGGGGAAGAAGTAAATCAAAAAGCTTAAACAAACATGGGCGATCAAAATCAAAGAACCGGGGAAAATCTCTAAACAAACCCAACGTAACGTGTTGGAGCAGTGGGGGAAAATGACACTTTCGAACAGATTGTACAAAACCAAAGAGGAAGCAGAATCACATATCTGGAGATGATGATATTTCTATAAATTCAGCAGAAGACATTAGGGATGCTCTAATCCTCAATGTGGACAGTTTGATTGAATCTTGGATTTTGGATTTAGGTGCATCTTTTCATTCGTCGCCAAATAAAGAGTTGTTCCGGAATTTCAAGTCTGGAAATTTCGAGAAGGTGTATCTTGCCGACAACAAAGATTTGGAGATTAAAGGAAAAGAAGATGTCTGCATAAAAACTCCAACAGGAAATTAATGAACATTAAAGAATGTCAGATATATTCCTGGTCTAAAAAAGAACCTGATCTCTATTGGTCAGTTGGACAGCACAGGTTATGCAACAAAGTTAGGGAAGAGTTCGTGGAAGATTATGAAGGGTGCTACGGTGGTAGCACGTGGCTCAAAATCTGGAACCTTATACACCACTGCAGGGTGTATGAACATAGCTGTTATTGCTGAGAGTGCTTCAAATTCAAGTATACGGCACAATAGACTTGAACATATGAGCGCAAAAGGATTGAAGAGGCTGGCTGCGAAAGGAGTTTTAGAAAGTCTGAAATCTGTTGATGTGGGTCGTTGTGAGAACTACGTTATGAGCAAGCAGAAACGAGTTAGCTTCACAAGAACCACTAGATAATTGAAGAAAGTGTGGTTGGAAATGGAACCATATGTGGAGCAAGGTCGACGAAGCAAGTAGGAGTTGAGCCTGAGTTGCAGGAAAACTCACTTAGTGATGTTGTAGCAGATACTCATGAAACTCCTGAGACTACTGCTGAGGAACCAGATGTGGAGCAAGGTTCCAAGACCACGAAGCAAGTGGGACTTAAGCTTGAGTTGCAGGGAAACTCACCTAGTGATGTTGTAGCAGATACTCAAGAAACTCCTGAGACTACTGCTGAGGAGCCAGATGTGGAGCAAGGTTCCAAGACAACAAAGCAAGTGGGAGTTGAGGTTGAGTTGCGAAGAAAATCACCAAGTGATCTTGTAGCAGATACTCAACAAACTCCTGAGGTTGTTGCAGAGGATTCAGCAGTGGAGCAAGTGACACCTGAACTGGTGTTGAGAAGATCATCCTGTACTATCAGAGTACCAGATATGTATGTACCTTCATTACACTATCTGTTGCTGATGAAAGGGAACCACAACCCTTTGATGAGACCCTACAGTTGGAGGATACAACCAAGTAGGAGCAAGCCATGGATGATGGGACGTCTAGGCTTCAAAAATGCGTTGTACTAAGGCTGAGTACGTGGCAATAGTTGAAGCTGGAAAGAAGACGATATGGATGACTGACTATCTGGAAGAATGGCAAGAAGTAGCACGAAGATATTCTTTATAGAGATAGTTAGATTGTCATACAGTTGGTGAAGGAACCTGGTATATCATTTAAAGAGAAAACACAGAAGACGATATCATTTCACTTGCAGGTTAGTGAAAGATGATGATGTGTTTGGAGAAGATAAAGGGTGCAAAGAATCCAGCAAACATGTTGACAAAATGTGTTGATGTTGGAATATTGAGGTTGTGCAAAGCCTCAATTGATATGGTGCCATGAAGACCATGAAGATGCTCATGGTCATTTGAGAATGAAATTCTTGGTTGACTAGATCAGTCTCCAAGTGGGAGAATTGTTAGGTTATGGAGTCTGCTCTCTTATTTATAGCTTGGTCAACGGTTATATCCGGTAAAGCTATATTTGGTAAAGTTATATATGGTAAAGCTATATATAGTAAACCTATATTCGGTAAAGCTATCTATGGTAAATAGCTATATATATAGTAGATGGTTAAATCTGGTAAAGCTATATATAGTAAACTGAACCATATATATATCCCATCCGGTAGAGCATTGAAAATGTACTTTCAATTCTTTGTAATCCTCTCTTATTGTACATACGTGAAGTCATCAATAGAAAAATCCTTTTAGCCAAAGTTCTCCTTGCACTTTTCTCTATCCTATTCTTTGTGTTCATCTAGATCGAACGTGTGCTTTGTTGTGCGATCCTAACACGTTGGTATATCATTGCAGAGGAGCCGACTTTATCAATAGCCAAGTTGAATAGCTCAAGTGGTTAGCCGTTGATGACTTTTCAATGTGGATCACGGGGCTCGCCAACAGCATCACCACTCTTAGTGGGAGCATCAGCGAGACAGAAATTGTGAAGAAGACGCTGCAAGTCGTCCCCGATCACCTCGAGCAAGTCACCACTCTCGATGGGAGCATCAGTGAGACACAAATCGTGAAGAAGATGATGCAGATCGTCCCCGATCACCTCGAGAAAGTCGCGATTTCAATCGAGACATTACTTGACTTGAATGACCTAGAAATGGAAGAGGTGACCGAAAATCTTGCAGGCGCATGCGCGGGAAAGTGGCGGATCAAAAGAAGGAGTCGACTGATGAGGGGCCAATCCAGTGATCGAAATGTGGGAAGAGAGGTCACCTGAGTAAGAATTGCTAGAGCAAGCTCAGGAACAAGGAGACGGCCTTGAAGGCCCATGTGGCTCAATCCGAGGAGGACTTCGCTCAGATCAGCGAGAGGGACGAGCAACAAGAGCACCAACGATGGGTCCTCAACACAGGAGTGACAAACCATATGACCGGGACCAAGTCTGCGTTCTCCGAGCTCGACTCGGTGATTCGCGGGATGGTTAAGTTTGGCGACGGCTCCGTCGTCGAGATCGAAGGGTGTGGCACCATCCTGTTCATTGGAAAGGGAGGCGAGCACCACAAGCTGACCGACGTCTACTTCAGCCTGAGGCTCAACGCTAATCTTATGAGCCTGGGTCAACTCGATGAGGCCAGCTGCCAAATTTCCATTGTGTGCAAGCTACTAAAGATTCGCGATGATCGACGACGACTGCTCACACAAGTTCGATACATGACAAACCGTCTTTACATCCTAGAGTTGGAGATAGAGCTATCAGTCAGCCTCTCGGCTAGGATCGAAGAAGTATCTTGGAGGTGGCACGCAAGGTACGGACACCTAGACTTTCCTATTCTACAAAAATTGCATAAGGAGGAGATGGTGCATGGTTTGCTAGCAACCAAAGGCGTGAACAGGCTATGCGACGGGTGTCTCATTGGCAAGCAGAGACGCACCCCCTTTGCATCTCAGGCATCCTACCGCGCCAGTGAGCCATTGGAGCTCGTGCACGACGATATCTGTGGGCCCATCAAGGCGGTGACCCGAGGTGGCAAGACTCTCTTCCTCCTGCGGTCAATGACAAAAGCCGCTTCATGTGGTTGATCCTACTACAAGCGAAAAGTGAGACAGCAGAGAAATTAAGCGCATTCAAGCACGAGCGGAAGCCGAATGCTGGAAGAAGATACAGGTGTTGCACACGGACCGAGGCAGAGAATTCACCTCAGCGAGCTTCGATAAGTACTGCGACGAGCTAAGTATGCAGTGGCACCTAACGGCGCTCTACTCCCCCCAGCAGAACGGGGTGGTGAAACGCTAAAATCAGACCATCGTCGGGACAACAAGGTCATTATTGATGACGGCCGGGATGCCTGGGAGTTTCTGGGGAGAGGCGATAATAACGGCCGTCTACCTCCTCAATCGGTCACCAACGCGAAGCCTTGACTAGAAGACGCCATACGAGGCCTGGTACAACAAGAAGCCAGTGGTACGTCATCTCCGAGTGTTCGACTGCATCGCATACATGAAGGACATGCGTCCCCACCTCACCAAGCTCGATCCCAGGGGGCTGAAGGTCGTCTTCATCGGCTACGAAGCCGAAAACAAGGCGTACAGGTTCTATGATCCTACAGAGGGGTGAGCTCATGTGTCGCGCGACGTCATCTTTGACGAGACCACCTTTTGACAGTGGAACGACGTGACCGAGGCAGATCAAAACCCAAATCAATTCACGGTAAAGTACCTCGTCACCGAGCTGGGAGAAGGAGGAGCACAACATCGAGAATCGTCACCGCCACCAACAGCTGCACCGGGCATGCCTAGGCTAACCCCAACCATAACTCTAGCTGCAACCCCTAAACTAGTGGAGTTTGCAACACCACGTACTGCGGATTCGACGCTAGATATCGATCACGATGTTGATCTGGTGGCCAGGTACCGGAGGATGAAAGACCTACTGGGAAGAGGTGAACCACCTGGACTGGCGGCGCGCCAGCTCGCAGAAGAGATGGTCGAACAAGATGTGGAGTCTGGAGGACATGCCACCAAGGACACTGAGCCATAGGGCTTGAATCGGAGTGCAAACAAAATAAGGTAGATATACGATAGGGCTTTAGGAGGAGATTGTTAGATAAATCCCTATCGAGAGAATGTGATCCCTGATTTTTAGTTAACCATTTTTTGTTAGGTAACTATTTTTACGTTAAACCCACATAATTGAAGTAAATGGGAAGTACACGTCGAGTGGAAAGCGTTCGTTAAGTTGCCATTTACTTTTCTATCTTTAGGATAATTTGTTATTTAAATATCTCAACTGAATGATAAATGAGATCATCGAGTCTTTAGGCAAATATTCTCTCTCCTTTCTTTTCCGTTATTTTTTTTTTCTTCGAAGAAGTTTTCCTTCGGACATTTTTTCTCTGTCGACATTTTCCTCTCAATTGCCAGAAGTCAACAGTATTTTATATGCTCAATTGTAAACTCCAAGGACAGGAAAGAAAAGAGACCTTGTTTAGAGTGAAAGAAGTGCATTAGATTTGAATGTGTATAACATATATCTTTTCTTCCGAAGAAGAATAGGAAGAAAAAGAACGGACTAAAGCCTAATAAAGAAATGAGATAGTGAAACCCGAGTGAAATAAGGGATGGTAATAGAGTATAAGGTTTCAGTCAGGGAATAGAGGTTTAGGAGAAGCAGCTCACTTCACAGTAACCCAATCTCTATAGGTGAAAAAAAGTATTGAAGATAGAAGTTTAATCAGAGAAAATGAAAGAGAAAGAGGGAGGTAATAGAGTCAAAGGTTCAGGAAAGAAAAACGAACAAGAATAAGGAGAAAGAGAAGAAAAAGAGAAAGAAAAGATTTGAGACCTATAGCGATAGGAAAGAAAAGAGACTGTAAAAGTTCAGATTCAGGAGAAGTTAAGTTGGATGAATCTCCCCTCTCTCCAAATTCTTCTTTTCTGACTCTCATCTGCTTTTTCAGTTCAATTAGGTAAAGTAGAGTATAAGGGGAAGGATTGATTCTTATGAACCGAGCTCAAGCGATCTATTTTACTCTCCTATAAATTCTATTTGTTTAAAGCCTATTTACCGAGAAAAAGAAAAGAGAGGTGAACGAGTAAAGTCGAATTAATCCTTCCTTAAACCTTCCGAAACAGAATAAGGAGAAAGAGAAGAAAAAGAAAAGAAGCGAAGCCTATTTACCAAGTGAAAGAATAAAGAGGGAATAGAGTCTTTGGTGAAGGTCAGGTTAAATAAAGATTCCAGAGCAAAGCTACTCGACCAATAAAATAGACAGAGGATTTAAGTGACTCAACAGTATTTGTTCGTTTTGATTTAATTATGTTCTTCTGATTCTGTAAAGGTTTAGGAGTTTACCGAGTTTACAGTCTTTGAAGGAAAATCTTTGATTCGAGACGCTTTACCTCGTGAAAGAATAGTGAAACCCTAGTTCAAGAAGAATCGTTAGAAAGATAGAAAGGAAGCAAACAAAACAAGCTGCTACTAAATCTTTGAACTACCTTACTTATTAACCTGGCCTTACATCTTACGAGAATGATGATTTTATTACGAGACAAATTCTTCTTTTATGACAAGTATCTAAAAGGAATCAAAAGAGAAAGACGAAACAAATGAAAGAAAAACCATTCTCGAAGAAGCGTGACCAATAGAATAGGTTTCGGAAAGAAAAGATTCGAGACTGAGGTTAATGAGGTAACCCCTGCAACTTTACCTATTGATTCAAAGGTGAAGGAGAAAGAACCAAACCCCTCTTTCCTCGAATTAATAAGGAGTCTTTCCTTCCTTAAATCCTACTATCCTCTTTCAGTCTTTCCTTCCTTAAATAAACCTGACAAAAAAGAATAAAGAAGAAACGGACTAAAGCGAGGAGCGAAGCCACCTTGTTTACCGTGAGTGAAAGAATATGAGAGTAAGAGAAGAAGAATTTGGAGAGAGAAAGAACCTTTAACCTATTTATCAAGTTGACAAGGATTTTATTGACTTGATTAGGTAATCTCAGACCAGGGGAAGGAAGGAGCGAAGCAAGCAAACAAGAAATAGTAAAAAAAAAAAAAAAAAAGAAAAAGAAAAACGAAGTCTCATCCCTAACTAAATGATGATAATTCCTCTCCTTTACAGTCGAGCTGCTTTGCACCTTTCCCTCTTCTAGTAACCTAAAGGCATAAATTAAATTATCACTAAGAAAAAGAGGAAGGGAATAGAGTAGAGTCAAAGGTTCCGGAACTAAAAGCATACCAACATCATTGTAATCGAAGCCTAGTTTATGAGGTGCAGGTTAAGAAATAAGATAAATAGGTAAAGTTGCTAATGAAGGGGCTCTCCTTTACAGTCTCACATATTCTCTCCTCTTCTCTTGTAAAGTGAAGGAGCGAAGCCTAGTTTACAGTGTTTGAAGGGAGGAGTTCAATCAGTTTCCCCTTTCCTGACTGAACATGACTTAAAGAACGAAACACTGTATAGTATATATATCCGCAGTCTCAAGAAAAGAGATAGTGAAACCCGAGTGAAAGAATAAAAGAGAAATGAAAGCGAAATCTCACTCTTCTTCAGCTACCTAACAAAATGATGATAATTTCTCTCCTTTACAGTCGGGCTGCTTCGTGTCACGGTCCTACATTCTTGACCGTGCGGCGTCGTGATCTATACACGCTCACGACTAGCCTTAAGGGGAATTAAGCCCCATATATATTTTTCGCCCCGGCTTTGTGGCTTCGTCGGACCTTAGGCGAGGTTTGTCTTCGCCAATCGAACATCGCTTGTGCGGAATCCAAGCTTGTCCAACCACACACGCCGCCTGTGCGTGTATGTTCAATCGTCTGCGACACATCCGACTTGCCTCTACGCTAGGCCAACTCATTCGGCTCGACCTTGCCTCTATTCGGGCCAAGGTCTCTCAATACAACGTCGCATCCCGTCTTGCCATCTCGATCTCGTTTGGTCGTGCCATCGAGAATGGGCCCGCGTGTCGTTCATCTCATCGGGGCTTCCCAAACATCCATCCATCCGGGTTCTATCGAGGCATAGGCCCTCCCGTGCCCATGCCGAGTCATTTACGGATACCGTACCGAATAGCGGGTGTATGTAGCAACCTCCAACACGCGGGCTAGGGCGCAATACCGGCACACCCGTGCCGTCCGGTACTATCCTTCAAAAACCCATTTCAAAGAAGTCGCCTGAGACACTCGTCTCGGCACGCTCGCCCACACTATGACACACGTATGTGCCACAGGGTAGCTCACATAGGCCACAGGGCCCAGGGGTGGTGGAGAGCTAACACCATGGTACCCCCTATAGTACATTTTGAGCCATTTTCATTCTACCAGGAGTAGACATGATTTTCGTGAGGTGTCATACGGTGTCGTGCATTGTCCGTCCAATGTCCGATTGACACCAAACTTGGCGAGCATTCATACTTCATATGGACGGACTTAACTCCCGAACCGCATGCCCAAATTCCTTCCAAAACCCTGACTTTTTGAGGTTAAGGCCCGGGGCCCTACCCGGCCCTTCAACAAGCCTATCTTGTCCTTCATGTCTATGCTGATGTCTCTGTTATGCTTGTGTCTCAACATGTCTTCAATGCCCACTTTGCGTGGTGGTGTGTTGGATGATGCATCGTCCTCCTCGATCGCATCATGGCATTCTTCTACGTTGGCCCGCATATGGCCGGATGGGCATCTCTTGAGGGACGCCCCTTTGCTTGTCATGGCGTGAGGGTCACAACCTACTCTCTTCATAGTAAGGTTGTGACATTCTCCCCCACTTAACTTAGTCATCGTCCTTGATGACTTACTCGGGTCACAATCATATTGCGGATTGTGACACTTCGCACCTTTCCCTCTTCTCGTAACCCTTAGAAGTAAGAAAAATAGTTTACAATGTTTGAAGGATTTCTTATTCTTTTGTTTCCTGTAAAGCTTGTTTTTGTTTTCGGTTGAGTCTTGACTTGAAACACTTGATTTTAAGACTATTATCCTATTTACCGAGTGAAAGAAACGAGAGGAAAGAAAAGAGATACTTTTACCTCGTGAAAGAAGGAGACGAAAGAAGCCAAGGTTCAGGTTTTCGGTTGAGTCTTTCTCTTTTAATTATGATTTAGAATTGTTAAGGAGAGAAGACGAAGACAGAGTGAAAGAGTTTTTTTCAACAAAGGAGAGGAGCGAAGTAATGAGACCGAAGGGAAAGGAGCTGTTATCTATGTAATTGAAGAAGCTATAGAAGAGCACCACCACGGTTCAGGTTCCGACACATGGGGGATTAATTCAGCAGCAAGGATTGTGAATCGAGGAAAGGGAAGAATGTTACCAGAATTTTGAAGTCACCCCCGACCGAGACCTAGATGGAAACCTAACCTAGTACGTCATAATTGATAAAAGGAACAACCCCCTAGGAAAAAAACAATAACAAAACAAAGGCAAAATGTATTGAGATGCTCGCTCTTTGCATCGGCTGAATATGGTCATAGTCTAGAGTTCTTACTCGGGCTCGGTCTGTTACCATCAGCACCAAACAAAGAAGCCTTATCCTACAGGGAGGTGCGAAGAACTCCAGGTGGAAGGGAGTTTTCTTAGCTCCTGATACTTCGAATGCTAAATCCTTAACAAGTGACAATGACCATTTCGGTAGACATCAAAGTCCAGTCCAAGATTCATAAGGAATCATAAGAGCCCAGGGGACATACCTTTCAATCAAATCTAGACATACCTGTATGAGATCGTTAAATAGATCTTCAGAGACGGAGGATAGCCTCACTGCTTCGCTCCTCTCCTCTTCTCGTCGAGCAGCTTCGCCCCTCTAGTTCTATTATTATTCTTGACTTTACTTATTATTATATATAAAAACGACTCACTATCAAAATGAAAGACAGTCGATTATCTACCCAAGAAGATAGAGAGTCCCACATAAGAGAAAAGGTCACAAATAGAGTTAAAACAAGTAAGATTGCAAAGGCATAATGATAGTAGGGTCTGGATATCGCCGCCCTCCGAATCGGACGTGAAGGTCTCCCCTCATCTGGCTCTCTGCAGGGGAATCTCCACTCACTGCTTCTCCTAATATCCTCCCTTTACCACATCATGGGGGTTTACAGGAGATCCTAGAAGCTCGCTCAGAAAGGCTGCTATACCATATCTTTTGACACAACTCGACTCTAGTAGTCACTAGACTCACTATAGTAGTCCGTCCAGCTGCTATTGAAATCATTACTCTTAATTCTCCTGTGCTCTAGCAATTGCTTTCCCTAGACCACAACCATGTAGTTAGGTAAGGACAATCAATTCATAGTGATGGGAATCTAAGAATGAATGGGGATCCCTATCAATATAAAAATGAAAAATATTTAGAGTTTTCTCTCTTTCTCTCACTCAATAGATGTATCTGGTCTCTCTTTCTCTCACTTAATAGTTGTATGGTCTCTCTTTCTCCCACTCAATAGATGTATGTCTCTCTTTCTCTCACTCAATAGATGTATCTAGTCTCTCTTTCTCTCTCTCACTCAATAGATTATCTGGTCTCTTTTTTTCTCACTCACTCAATAGATGTATCTCGTCTCTCTTTCTCTCACTCACTCAATAGATGTATCTGGTCTCTCTTTCTCTCACTCACTCAATAGATGTACTCAATAGATGTATCTGGTCTCTCTTTCTCTCACTCACTCAATAGATGTATCTGGTCTCTCTTTCTCTCACTCAATAGTTGTATCTGGTCTCTCTATCTCTCACTCACTCAATAGATGTATCTGGTCTCTCTTTCTCTCACTCATGTATCTGGTCTCTCTTTCTCTCACTCACTCAATAGATCTCAATGATGTATCTGGTGATGTATCTTGTCTCTCTTTCTCTCACTCATGTATCTGGTCTCTCTTTCTCTCACTCACTCAATAGATCTCAATAGATGTATCTGGTCTCTTTTTCTCTCACTCACTATTCTTTCTCTCTCACTCAATAGATCTCAATAGATGTATCTGGTCTCTTTTTCTCTCACTCACTATTCTTTCTCTCTCACTCAATAGATCTCAATAGATGTATCTGGTCTCTCTTTTTCTCTCACTCACTACTCATCTGGTCTCTCTTTCTCTTTTTCTCTCACACACTACTCTTCTGGTCTCTCTTTTTCTCTCACTCACTCAATAGATCTCAATAGATGTATCTGGTCTCTCTTTCTCAGATATATCTGGTCTCTCTTTCTCTCACTCACTCACTCAATAGATGTATCTGGCCTCTCTTTCTCACTCACTTAATAGATCTCAATAGATGTATCTGGTCTCTCTTTCTCAGATGTGTCTCCCTTTCTCTCACTCATGTATCTGGTCTCTCTTTCTCACTCACTCAATAGATGTAGTCTCCCTTTCTCTCACTCACTCAATAGATGTAGAATAGATGTAGTCTCCCTCACTCAATAGATGTAGTCTCCCTTTCTCTCACTCACTCAATAGATGTAGCCTCCCTTTCTCTTGTAGTTTCTTTTCTCTCACTCAATAGATGTAGTCTCCCTTTCTCTCACTCACTCAATAGATGTAACCTCCCTTTCTCTTGTAGTCTCCCTTTCTCTCACTCACTCAATAGATGTAGTTTCCCTTTCTCTCAATACTCCCTTTCTCTCATTCACTCAATAGATGTAGCTTCCCTTTCTCTTGTAGTCTCCCTTTCTCTCACTCACTATATAGATGTAGTTCTCACTCACTCATTCTCTCACTCATTCCATACTCCCTTTCTCTCACTCACTCAATAGATGTAATTCTCACTCACTCAATAGATGTAGTCTCTCCCCCTTTCTCTCACTCACTCAATAGATGTAGCTCCCTTTCTCTCCCTTTCTCTCACTCACTCGATAGATGTAGTCTCCCTTTTCTCTCATTCACTCAATAGATGTAGTTCTCACTCACTCAATAGATGTAGTCTCTCTCCCTTTCTCTCACTCACTCAATAGATGTAGTCTCCCTTTCTCTCACTCACTCGATAGATGTAGTCTCCCTTTTATCTCATTCACTCAATAGATGTAGTCTCTCTCCCTTTATCTCACTCACTCAATAGATGTAGTCTCTCTCCCTTTATCTCACTCACTCAATAGATGTAGTCTCCCTTTCTCTCCCTTTCTCTCCCTTTCTCTCCCTTTCTCTCACTCACTCAATAGATGTAGTCTCTCTCCCTTTCTCTCACTCACTTAATAGATGTAGTCTCCCTTTTCTCTCACTCACTCAATAGATGTAGTCTCCATTTCTCTCACTTTTCTCTCACTCACTCAATAGATGTATACTCTCTTTCTCTCATACACTCAATAGATGTATACTCCCTTTCTCTGGTCTGATACTCCCTTTCTCTCACTCATTCAATAAATCTTTCTCTCACTCACTCAATAGATGTATAAGATGTATACTCCCTTTCTCTGGTCTGATACTCCCTTTTTCTCACTCACTCACTCAATAGATGTATAAGATGTATACTCCCTCTCTCTCACTCACTCAATACATGTATAAGATGTATACTCCCTTTCTCTCATACTCTCTTTCTCTGGTCTGATACTCCCTTTCTCTCACTCACTCAATAGATGTATAAGATGTATAAGATGTATTGCGCCGGAAAGCGATGATTCACTTGTCCCCTTGTCCATAGGGACCTCGTGGCATACAACTTATGGAGCTCTCGAATAGCCTCTCCTTAATTGAGGCTCGACTCCTTTCTCTGGAGCCCTCGAACAAAGTACACCATTTGTTGACACTTTAGTCACACTTTTGACTACACCTTCGAGTCTCACAATTCTTTGTTCTAGACACTTTAGTCACACTTTTGACTACACCTTCGAGGATTCTATTGACATGGTTAAGTTTAGGGCATGGCTCTGATACCATGTTAGATGAATAAGACTCTCCACAATGGTATGATATTGTCCACCATAAGCTCTCATGGCTTTGCTTTGGGCTTCCCCAAAAGGCCTCATATCAATGGAGATAGTATTCCTCACTTATAAACCCATGATCTTCCACCAAATTAACCAATGTGAGACTCACTCCCCATAATCCTCAACATACCTTAGGGGCCCAATATCTCAATAGCACCTTTGTCTAAAGCTTCGAATGAGACTGAATATCAGAAACGCAGGAACGATCTGACTAGAAAGTCATTCAAAACTTGATCGAAGAACCCGCATTTATTGAAGAAGCTATAGAGTTGATTACAAAAAGTACTAGTTTGAAAATCTCGTTGGAATTGATCCACTACGAAATTTACATTATACGCAACAAAAGCACCTGAAGTACTAAATAGAATAGGTATTAGTTTGGTAATGGTTGGATTAGCAAACTCGAATTCGATAAGAAACTCATTTTTTGGTAGTACGAAGGGGGAATTGGCCCAAAAATCGGATAGGGGTCAAGACGCAGTCAGGTGCTGGCGGCTCACTCAAGTGCCCCCTGAACCGGGCAAAATGGTCGCCTATTACACGGCTCACTAACTCTGCCTGGGGTGGGGGTACCTATTATTAGTCGGCGGTCCAACGCATCCCTACTTAAAGGATGCTGCTTAATTACAAAGGAAATTTTTTCTTCATCGTGAGAGTTCCCTTTCGTTAAGTGCATCGAGCCAGGAGTGAACATCATCATCTTCTGCAGACAAATCTATATCCTCTTTCATCGTTAGCTTATCTAAAGTGGAATAGTATGACAGGCTTTCCGGAGAATGAAACGAAACCCGCTTGATCGATATGAAAAAGATGCGCTAAAAAAACCTCTTACACCCCCCTCGCCAAGTGATCGAGTTTAGTCGGATTTGCTCTATAAGTTGCTCCCGTTCCGGACTGACTTCCTGGAAAGATAGGATTGGGCAATTCTGCCCGTTCTAGAGTTGACCTGATTATTAGAGAAAGGGGAAAAGGCTTTTTTTTTAAGACGTTGAGTAAGGGGGAGGAGCTTGAGGCTTCTCAGCCACAGGAACAGGGAACGAATCCTCCAAAAATGGAATGAGTTCGCAATGACTACCACAATCAGCCCCCTCATCACTGACCGCTATTTTTTCTTGGTGGGAGTGAACAATGTTTTTTCTGACATTCATTTCTATTGATGAAGAGGTGACCTTGTGCTCTTTAAGAAATTCAGGCAAAGCCCCCCCGAGCCCGAGTTTACTAGGGATCGTAGAGGGACACCCAATCAAGGCTGCCACCCTTGCCCTTTAGAGATAGGGGCAAAGCAACGAGACCGATAGAGAGAGGGGCACAACAAAAAGTCTTCAAAAAAAGGCGTTGAAGGCCTCAAACTCATCCGGAGTTGGAGAATGACAAAACACTTTCTCAACTAGAATACATCAACAAAACTGCCCTTCCATATGGATCATCGTGGCATGAACTTTGTCAAGAAATTCTGGGACTTCCTATTGATCTTGATTAGTTCCAGCTTGTTGAGAGTTCTCTTTTCTTTCTAGACCGGACCCTTTTTTAGACCGTCTCCTGAAACACCTGCTTATCCCGCATGTGCTTTTGGAGCCCCCCACTCATTCAATGACTTGCCTGTGATTGTAGCCATTCCCCGTAAAGGGAGGGAGGAGGGAATCGTCTGCTCCCATTTATGTGACGAACCGAACAACCATCGTTAGGTCCTGAATCCTGCAAACCGCCAGATCCAGACCAAGATCTGATCTCCATTACGTGGTACGATATATCTATCGATTCGAAGAACTGACTTTCAGTTGTAAGTCATCTATTCTGCTCCTATCTAAGGTGATGCTAGGTTGCTTTATCTTCACTCTTCACAAAGACAGGTGCAGGTGCACTTCGCTCGGCCATTTTTAAAATTATATGCAAATTATGTTACACCAATGTTTTATCATCTTGTCTTGGGGGAAGCTGGAGAATTCCCCAACAACCTATGAGCTTCGACCCACCAAAATAACTTCCCACCCCTGTGGTAAAATTGTTTTGTTGGAAGTTGGAACCTAACCACCGGACTCGTTTCCATCTTTTTACTCTCTATTTTTAAGTTGGGCGAGAGCATGGATTTGTTTTAAAGGTGCACATCGCTATTGACTTTCATATAAATTAGCATTGAAAATCTAATGATTCAATTTTATTAGTATGAAAATGATGTTTTTGAATGTTTATAGATTATTGGTTATCATACAACTTGGTAAACTAGTTGTGGCTCGAATTAAAGATGAGAATTGTAGGTTGAGAGAGACATTGTAGGTTAAGAGAGACAGATGACCATTAAAAGGAGATGGCAACTACTATGATTTGCGGCTTCGAATGATGAAATGTCATATGGAGAATTAATGAGAGTAATTGTTATAATTGAGAACCAAAAGTAATGACCAACCTAAACCAATGAAATGTCATATGGAGAATTAATGAGAGTAATTGTTATAATTGAGAACTAAGAAGTATTGACCAACATAAACCACAAAAGAATTATGAGAGTTACACAAAATTAAAAGTTTAAAACCACTTTTTTTGGGATCATGCTAAATTTGACCGTCAATCAAGGTATTGGTAAAAAAAAAAAAATCAAAATTTCACATACCGATATAGATATTTTTATGAAATGATATTATAACAGCCCAAGCCCACCATTTGTTACGATCCAAGCCCACCACTAGTAGATAATCCTCTTTAGAATTTTCCTTCCGAGCTTCCCCTCAAAGATGTGGGATCTCACGGATATTAATACTAAAAACATTTGGATGGACTACAGATGAATGGATACCTGTGCCTACATATATTTATCAATAGATATGTAGGGGCCTATATACATGGGATACGAACATTTAACTTTTGACATGAATATAACCCCATTATCAATGGTTAGCCCAAATAATGGTAATCAAGGTTTACAACAATAATACCTAAACAGTGAGAGCAACAGCATGAGTGTTGCATAATAAGGACACAGAATCCAGAAGGATAGACGTAGGATCAATTTAGATGACTAACACTAATACAATACAATCTACTGCATCGTGTTTCTATAGCAGCAATGAAAACCAGTGATCTAGCTTTTCATTCTTTCCAAGTGTAGGGAGCACGTTCAACGATTAAATAATCATCTCGGATATCTTTTACAACCCGGATATCATCATCGAGGTATACCGTCTCGAACCTATAGAAAATAAGACAAAATGCCACATTTATGCTCATGATTGAACAACAAATAAAATGGTCCAGAACATCTAATACTCTTATCTGTAAGATCTAGACATTATCTTTCATTCAAGTTTAGATACAAGTATGAACGCCCAAACCATTACATGTTGCGAGATGTGGACATGAACATTTAAGTTAGAAATGGACCCAAAAAAAAAACAGAGAATATTTCATTTTTAGTAAAATCCACTTTTAGTAAAATCCAAAAGTAAAATCAAGCGATTGGGTGCAAGTAAATAATATCGTACCATTCACTGTAATAGAAGTAGAACTCGTTGAGCTCTCTTATTATAACTGGAGGCATTAGAGGACAAGACATCTATCAACATGCCGTAAATAGAATCGAACTCCAGTTTTCCCATGTCCATGATTCTTTGGAGGAACAAAACAGGCAATGGTGCTGTAGGCTGCTTGGTAAGTAGTATTGGTTCTTTTGGAATAACCTCAACAAGCTAATGTCGGTACCGTCAGATCAGAAACAGAGAAGTACAATATAAAAGAAAGAGGATTAATGCGAGATCCCACATTGGTTGGAGAGGAGAGGGAAACGAAACGAGTATGAAAACCTCTCCCTAGCAGACAAGTTGTAAAACCGTGAGGCTGACGGCGATACGTGATGGGCCAAAGCGGACAATATCTTCTTTAAATCCAATATTTGCGATACTTTACTCATTTAAGATGGTAACTCCCCAATAGTTTTAGATCCCACAAGAAAACGGAAGTTCTATGGTGATTTTCATTTCGATACTTCACTCATTTAAGATGGTAACTCCCCAATAGTTTTAGATCCCACAAGAAAACGGAAGTTCTATGGTGATTTTCATTTCCTCGTTGAGAAATGATCTAGTGGTAAGCACACTCGTCTGAATTTCATTTTAGGATATGATAGGTGGATCTGGAACGTAGTTGTAATGGCCCAAGCCTACCACCAACAAATATTTTCTAGCTAGTGAGAGGTTTCCACACCTTATAAAGAATGTTCTGTTCTCCTCCCCAACCGATGTAGGATCTCACAATCCACCCTCCTTCGGGGCCCAGCGTCCTTGCTGGCACACCGTCTCATGTCCACCCCCCTTCAAGGCTCGGCCTCCTTGCTGGCACACCCCCTCGTGTCCACGCCCTTTGGGACTCAGTCTCCTCGGCACATCGCTTGGTATCTAGCTCTAATACCATTTGTAACGGCCCAAGCCCACCGCTAGCAGATATTGTCCTCTTTGGACTTTCCCTTTCGAGCTTCTCCTTAAGGTTTTTAAAACGCGTTTGCTAGGGAGAGGTTTCTACTCCTTTATAAAGAAGGTTTCGTTCTCCTCCCCAACCGATGTGGGATCTCACAATAGTACTTTGAAGTTATCAGCCACTTTGATGGATTGATGAATATTTTTTTCAGACACATAATATGTTTGATTGTAATGTAGCATGTAATGAAGTCAATAGGAATTTGTGTAAGATCATGGAATGTGTTGTTATTTCTATAAAACCACAGCATATCTTCAATAGAATTCTCTCTTTGAATGACTTTTCAAACCCCTTGGATTCATATTGATTACACCCCTTGGATTCATATCTTCATATCTTCAATAGAATTCTCTCTTTGAATGACTTTTAACATGAAGGATGATATTGTCCGAGAATCAGCTTTTTGTAGAGACAGAAGGTGGAGTTTTTGATGTATCAAGGATTGAAGTCATTGATGAGTCTCAGTCTATAATTTGTCCTAGCTTTTGATTCTAGTATTGATCGAACAAAATCAATGGTTACGGCAAGAACATGGTGAACTCAGAGTTTAATATCAAATATTTCAGACATGTCATATAAACATTAACCATATATAAAAAAAGCGAACAAAAGGGAACTCATAAAGACAATTAACTCACCAGCCCTGTCCGAATGGTGGCAAAGGAATTTCCCAGTTTTTTCCTCGCAGAACAGCACTTGTAAATCTAAACAACCAGATTCAAACTCAATATCAAATCAAATGTACATTATATGCTAATTTGATAGCTTTAAAATACAACCATTGAATTGAAACAGCAATTCATCTATGAAGACTAAATTAAAGGCACATTGGTATGGATTAAAAGTAGAGGCAGAGAGAACATACCTAAAATTCACTCTCTGAGAGGAAGCAACTTCAATGCTGGATCGAACGAAGAAAACCCCATCTGGAGGAAAAGTGATGACATTATTAAGACTCTTTTTCTTGACATCAATCACCTGCAAAACATCCCCAGCTTGAGTACCAAACAAGTGAGCCTTCTCAATGATGAACAGCTGCTCTTTCTCAGTGGTCCATAGAAGACGCCATGTCGCAGAAAGTGAATCGTCCGTTGTGACAGAATTTCGAGCAAGAGACGCCAAGGCGTCGATTGATTTCACAATTGAAGCAAGTTTCTGAGGGCTTTTCTGGGTCTTGAGACCTCTTTCTTGGTCGGAGATGAGGGCGAGGAGTTGGTCTTTGGGTGATTGAGATTGAATGGATATGGAAGAACAAGAGATTTTGGGGAGTTGAGAGAGACGGGTTCCAATGGAAGAAGAAGGGGAATTGAAGGGACGCGATGGAAGAGAGAGGGATTTGGCCATAATGAGAAAATTATGTGATCATCCATCCTCTCTGAGTTTTTTTTCTAGGGATTATTTCACAATTTTTGTGAAATAAAAAAGAGAAAAATATATATATATGAAAAAACCAAAAAATCACAATTTTATTAAAAATCTATTTCTTCTTCAAATTATTCTAGGGTTTTACAAAAGAATTCCTCAACGATTTACTTTTCGAAGTAGAATAAATCAAACAGAGTACCGCGAAAAATCTAGAAAAACCCTAACCCCGTCGCGACGTGATGGTTCCGGGCTAGGTGAAACAACGACGGCAACCGAGGCCCTCCGATCATTTTCTCGACTTTCTTCGCCACTTTAGCTCTCAAATCCATCAATGACAATCGGAACTCCTTCAATTCCTCTAACCTCATCCCTTCCACCGCCAACTCCCACCAAAATCCGCCGTTATTTCTCGACTCCTCCGACACGTGAGTCAATTCCTCCGCTCACTTCTTCGCCACTTCGAACTTCAACACTAAATCGGCGAAATCGCGATTAAATTCAGTTACAGGAACGAAATTCTCCGCCGGCTTCAGCGGCGACAAATTTCGAGTCAAATACCGATCCAAAAGCACGTCAACATTCGGATGTGCAAAACAAAAAAACCTTATCGTTCGGAGAGAAGCCAATGATGGCAACCTCTGCTCCGCATAGCACAGAAAGCTCACCGGCCTTCTTGAAAAGTCGGGCACGACGCTTCGAAAAGGTCACTAGTTTGCTGCTCTTCTTCTCTAACTTCTTGATTTCGATCTTTTGACGGCCAGGAGTTTTCTAAAAAAATTTCGTGAAATTAATAATTTTGTTTTATTTAGTTTCGGTAATTAATATAAGTAAAATTAAAGTGAGTCAGCTATTTATTGTGATAAATTATTTACATTGGTGTTACAAAATTAAAATAAAATAATAATAATAATAATAGAATACGAAAACTCGATCATAATAGACCAATTTTGGGTTTTGACTTTGAAATCCTTTCGTTGTAGTAAAGGTTGGACGTTAGATCTCCAATAAATACAACATTTTCGCTTTTAAGTTATTTACATAGGTATAAAAAAGTGACTAGTCTCCATCTAATAACTCGTTTATGTCTTGCTTCCCACTCCAGTAATGCAAAACTCAGCAGCTAATTCAATCTCAGATTGAAGCGATTTGATTCAATTCTCTATAGTTCTTCAATATTCTCAGTGATTCAAACAAATCAAACAAACCTTCTCATAATTCTAGCCAACAAGATTCTCATGACCCATAAACTTTACAAGATTCTCACGACATGTTAGTATCCGTTTAAAAAATGCTTATAAATTTTTAAAAGTAACCTTAATTTCAAGCTTTTAGAAAGAAAAAAAAAATTCATATCCTGAAAGATAATTTGTCAATATAGGTAGACAATTTAATATTAAAACATTTTTAATAAAATTTAAATGCGTTAATGCTATTTTTTAAAATTAATTTAGATTTTTGAGCATCAATAAAACTTTTTAAAATTTAAGTGTGAGATTATGTTAACCAATTTTTCCTATTTTTAGACTAAATTTATATTTCTTCCTCTATAAATATAATCATACTCTTATTTCTTTTCACTACAAACTTCACTAATAAAGCAAATTCTACGATGAATTTCTTCACTCTCCTAGTTATTCTTTTCGGATTCTCCTTTTGTTCTCTGTTCATTGATAATGGCCCCGTCGTCGTTCAAGCTTTCCATAAAGCTTTCCATAAAATCTATCCCGAATTACAGTCTCTCGAAAACGGCAACGACACTACTGAGATCAAGCAGCTCCATCGAACTGGTTTCCACTTTCAACCTCATCGTCACTGGATGAACGGTTCGTAATTTTTACATTTTCATTACCTCATTTCCTCTCGTTGATACAATTTTACCCGACCGGATCCGATCAAACCTTAAAACAGTGTGCACATCTGTTTTTCTTTATTTGGTATTACTATTATTATAAAAAATAACATTTCCCTTATGACGCGGAGAATACACGTTAGCACATTGTTTTTATAATTATTTTGATATGAGCTCCATAAACATGTCATCTTATGCAGACCCGAATGGCCCAATGTATTTCAAGGGAATCTACCATCTATTCTACCAATACAACCCCGAAGGCGCGGTTTGGGGGAACATTGTCTGGGCTCACTCAATTTCTAGAGACCTTATCAATTGGAAGTCACTCAAACCCGCGCTTTCCCCCTCAAAGCCCTTTGATATCAATGGCTGCTGGTCTGCCTCCGCCACCGTCCTCCCCGGCCTCAAGCCCGTCATTTTATACACTGGAGTCGACTCCCAGAATCGACAGGTACAAAACTACGCCATTCCAGCGAACCTCTCTGATCCGCATCTAACCGAGTGGGTCAAACCGGATAACAATCCGATTGTTGACCCGGGTACGGAGGTCAATAGTAGAGCCTTTCGGGACCCGTCGACGGCGTGGCTGAGCTTCAACGGTCACTGGAACACCATCATTGGCAGCAGGAGCGAGCAGACGGGAATGGCGTATTTGTATAGGAGTAAGGATTTTTTGAATTGGACTAAGGTGGAACAGCCTTTGCATTCTGTTCCGAATACCGGAATGTGGGAGTGCCCTGATTTCTACCCAGTTTCCCACTTCGGTAGATTTGGTGTGGACACGTCGGTGACGGGAAATTGGGTTAAACATGTGTTGAAGGTGAGCTTGGAGATGACTAGATAAGAGTATTATACGGTGGGGAAGTATTATCCGATGACGGACAAGTATGTTCCCGATAATACCTCGGCGGATGGGTGGAGTGGGCTGAGGTATGACTATGGCAATTTCTATGCTTCCAAGTCGTTCTATGATCCGATGAAGAAGAGAAGGGTTTTGTGGGGTTGGGCTAATGAATCTGATAGTGTCCAGGATGATGTTTCCAAGGGATGGGCGGGAATTCAGGTCTGTTTTAGATGCAATGTGCTCTGTTTTGCTCTGTTTTGTTCTATTTTTAATTGAATTTGCTCTATTTTGTATTTGGGCCGACCTTTTCTTTCTCCTTTTTGTAGGCGATTCCTAGGACGGTGTGGTTGGATCCCAATGGAAAGCAGCTCTTACAATGGCCAATTATGGAGCTCAATAGGCTGAGACGGAAGATAGTTATGATGATAAATCGAAAGCTGGTTAAGGGACAAAATGTTGAGATCAAAGGAATTACTGCGGCTCAGGTTAGTATGTTTAATTTATAACAACCCGCTCTTAACCCAAATCCCCGACACTGTGGTTTGTAGCAAGTTAAGAAGATGTGAAAGCACATCTAAGATTAAGGGAACAAACTGGGTGTCATCATTTGATTGACTGTTTGAGTGGTTTGTAGCAGGTTAAGAAGATGTGAAAGCACATCTAAGATGAAGGGAACAAACTGGGTGTCATCATTTGATCGACTGTTTCATCGACTGTTTCTTGTGTTTTATATAGGCCGATGTTGAAGTTATCTTTAAGTTTTCGAGTTTGGATAACGCAGAGACATTTGATCCAAGCTGGGTGGACGCACAAGCCGTGTGCAGTCAGCTAGGATCAACGACCCAAGGTGGTGTCGGACCCTTTGGGCTTCTGACTCTGGCTTCAGAAAACCTTGAGGAGTTCACTCCTGTGTTCTTTAGGATCTTCAAGGCAGAGACTAACCACGTGGTTCTTATGTGCTCTGATGCAAGAAGGTAGCTTCAATTCCCTTGTCAAAGGACCTTATAATTATTTTTTCATATTTACAAAGCTCTTGTTTCTCTCTTTTGGTGTAGCTCTTCTTTGAAGGATGGATTATACAAGCCGACATTTGCGAGTTTCGTTGACATTGATTTGTCGAGTAAAAAGCTCCCATTAAGAAGCTTGGTACGTTAGAGTCATAGTCCAATACGTTCTCGCGCCGTATCGGCAAATCTAAACTATGTATTATTGTGCAGATTGATCACTCGGTGATAGAGAGCTTTGGTGGAGGAGGAAAAACATGCATAACTTCGAGGGTATACCCAACAAAGGCAGTGTTTGAGGATGCTCATTTGCATGTGTTCAACAATGGAACAGAGTCTATCACAGTGGAGTATCTCTAAGCGCTTGGAGTATGAGAAATGCTTTGGTGAACTAACTCTTTTTTAAGTTAGAACAAATTTCTAACCACTAATAATGTTAGAACTAACTCTTATTTTTTGTTTAATTAAGGTTGTAATGCCTTTTTTTTTTTTTTTTTTGTTT